>NC_040907.2:44112316-44447629 GCF_004126475.2 Phyllostomus discolor | reverse complement strand
ATAGTCAACTCTTTCATGACATTAGTCTGTAGAGGGAACAGAACAATAGGATAGTTGCTATAGGGAGATGGAGGGAAACAAGGCAGATGCCAGGATTTGAACCCAGTGAGCCAAAGCTCTTCCTTCATTTGGTGTAGCACTCTGAGATACCTATTGCTGAAAAAAGTTCTGATTATTTATCTATCTTACTGATACAAACCAATCATGAGCTGGTTTAAAACAGAGCTGAATAATGATATTAAATCTTTGTCTTCAGCCTAAAGGCATGCTAACTGCTATTGTGGCTGTTTTTCTTTACATTTAGGCCTTCGGGTTCCACTCTACCTCCAGGTCTGAGTGTGAGGAATGGATGCCTCCAGCCCATCTGCCAGACTAATGGGAAGCAGGATATTCAGTGCCATTTCTCAAGCATGGGATAAAAGATGAGTACCATTATCACGTTTCCTAAGTCGTCCCCCACCAGCAAGTTGATGCTCAGACTTATCTTCCAGATGCAGAGCTATGCAGCTGTCCCACAGGCAACGGTAGGACCTGCCCGGGACCATTTCAGCTGCACCTTGTGATGAGATCATCTCCAACTGTGAGGCTAAATAGAGGCTGTGATTGGACAGACTAATTCCACAGTTAAAGGCTGTTCTGTCCCTGTGGGGATAAACACACGCTGTGGGACACAGGGAGGTAATTCAAGACACTGCATTCCACTTAGTTTTGTGTCCTAATGATAAAATACAGTAGGGTTCATTCTAATGTAATTTGTTATGATGAACACACCCTACAATAAAAAAGGTAAAACATTCAGACTATTTTGACTTTTAACCTTTCCAGTGATAAAAATGTGTTAAAATCATTTTTATGGTGGAGAGAATAAATGAAAGCTAATACAGCTTCTGAGGTTTATCCTTCTTACACTATGGGCAACCATTAAAATGAGCTCAAAGGACCCCCAAAGAAATTACCACATCATAAAGAAGTTCACATAATTTAAAAGCTTGGATACAAGTGATTTCTTCAATTTCTAAAATGGGAGAATGGAGTGAAAATGATATATTATTCAGGAGAAAAGAAATGATGAATTCTCTAATGTATTCCAAATGCTCATTTGTGAGTGAAAATTTACAACCAGTGAGAGTAGAGAAAGACATAAGAAAAATGTTATAGAGAAATCTGGTTCCTAGGCCAATAATATAGTCTCTATTTTTTTACGGTATTTCCTTTCTTTTCAGGATAAATACAGGCAGTCCAGTGTTAGGACTAAAATTTAAAAATTGCATTTCATGCTCCATATACTTACAAGTTGGAGATTCCCCACCCAACCCATCTTCCCCTGAGCCATCCTATCCTCCCTGTGCTCAGAGAAGGATTGATTTTGGCTCAACACAGCAATCACACCCATTCACAGAGGACTGAAAATAAAGGCTAAGTTACTGAGAAAACCAAATTACTTCCTTTGCATGAGAAATAAATATAGTCTAATATAGCATAAATGTTTTATTCATTCTGTTTAGATATCCAGCAGAAAAGTAAAAAACTCAATCATACACATGTGTGGTTTGTATCTGCCCTGTCCAATATGGTAGCTACTAGCCACCTGTGGCTACTTAAATTTAAATTAATTAAAATTAAATGAATTGAAAACTTCAGTTGCTCAGCACAGTTACATTTCAGTGTTCCACAGCCACATTTGGTAGTTGTTACAGGATTGGATGGTGTAGACGGAGAACATTTTCATCACTGCAGGAAGTTCTATCCGACAGCTCTGGTCTACATACACCACTGAATACAAGGTGTGGCAAAAGTAGGTTTACAGTTATTTGTATAGAAAAATAATACAAAAATTAATAAGTAACAATACAAGAATAAACTGTTTCACAACTGTAAACCTACTTTTACCCCACCCTGTAGATTTTTTTTTCTTTTTATTTTTTTTGGTCCTGTAATAGAACTGTTCGTAAATATTACTCTTTTTTTCCCCAGCATTGTTGGCCCCTTTGTGAGCTACGAAAGCAAAACATATGCACCATATAAATACAGATTTATATAAAAAGGCAAAAAGCCCCAAAAACAAAGCCCTTTCCTCCCCATCTCCAACAAGCTGAGGGTAACCCAGGGCTTAAGCTTGGTCAGCATCCTGACAGATACTTGTCTCCAGCTACAGGACTCATTTCAATGATGAGAAGTTAAGCGCTTATTAAATTATGTTCACTTCTGTCAGTTAAAACATGATTGAAAGCTTGGAGTGTAAGTGTCCTCATGGTAAAATTTAATTTTAGAGATGCGTAGTCTCTGATACTCTCTGTTTGTTATACACCTGCAGTGGGAATCTATTAGTCCCGATGTTTCTTGGATATAAATAGAGTATCTATCACTTTATTTAAAGTAAAATTTGAACCTGATTGAAACATTTCATAAGGGAAAAAAGAATATAATTTTAGGCCTCTTCAAATTGCTTGAACTATAAAATCAAGTAGTGAACACTAGAAAAGGTTCTGTCAGCTAGAATCTAAGCTTAGTGTAGTCAGCATTTTCTCGCTGAACCTTATTATGGCAAAGCATTTGATTTTTCATCTTTGTGCTCTGTTCATCCCCACAAATAAACTACTTTGACCTCCACCTGTTACTTAGTGAAATCTGCCTGCCATCCTTCAATAACCCCATTCTTTGCCTTCAAAGGCTTTTGAGTCACTGAGAAAGTGGGAAGATAGAGTTGTGCAGTGAACTGAGCAAATACCACTTTATAACTATGCAGCAGTTCAGAGTCGAAGCTGGAAGCTACATGATGAAAGGAAATGGATTTTTCTTTTTAAAGGCAATGCCCATGGATATTGGAAGGGGGCAACACATTTCATCATTTTCACATGAAATTTTTCATAGAAAGGGGTTGTCTCTTGAGCTGTTATTTAATGCAGAAAACCCCTGGCCCTTTCCTTATAAGAAAGCCTCTCTAAAATAGTCATGACATTATTTCAGATATATGAACCAACAGGTCCTTGCAAAGTGTACAAATACTTCAAGTAGTACACTATTCTGATATTTGGCAAAACAAAATGAACCACTAACTTCAAATGCAGCTTTTTGGGGGTCATGCAAAAGGACCACACTTACCGAACACTATGAAAACAAAAAATAATAAATAAAAAGGGAAATAACTGTACACAATGGCATGGGTCATTTTTTGAAACACAATATCTGACAAAATGTTTTTTTTAACAATGACATATCAGAAAAAATTCCTGTGTAAAGCTGCACTTTCCTGATTAATGCTACACTGAACAGAAGAGACAGTGTCTAATTGTGCTGAATACTTATCTGAGTGGGAGTACAGGATGTTTCTGCTCACTGTCGTTCTCTGTGACAACGTAATGATAGATCCGTTTCCTTATGAGTGCAATTATTAAAACCTGCACTGTTTTCTTAAGTGTCTCCATATCTTGGATAAATTATATAAAAATTACTTATCTGACACTAAGGGTAAATGCTTAGTGAAGTTTTCATATCAATTAAGTAAATGAATTCCATTCAGTCACAGCCTTTGTGGAGGGTCTTATTCAAGTTTGGTGAAACTGAATTTCCACAATGTTGCTCCAACTCTAAATGTGAGGGCTAATATATAAAATCATTCATAAATTAAGCCTTTTATATTAGAGTTAATGATTCACCCTCTTTTCCCCTGTCTTCTTTGTACAAATGCTAAAGTTTGGTGTTCGCTTCAACTAAAAAACTGCTCACAGCCGACATTTTCTCTGGAGTCATGATTTAGCACTTCTCCTTCATATTCACACCTTTTTTTTGGAACCCAACACAGGATCCAATTTTATACAGACAACACCCCACAGGCCAATCAGAATTGGTCGCTAGCAATAACCATCTTTTGCAGCATTTTCTACTCATATAATTAACTTTACCCAGAACCTATTAGGGAAAGATCTTCATACAAGATAAAAACAACAACAATAGCACACCACTTTGGGCTCTACATGATAGCCTGCCAATTCAAAGGATTATTTTCATGCATGCCTAAAGAGACAAAACAAGGTTCTTCTCTTTTTTCCCTTCCATTTACTGACCTCAAAATGACAACTGTCACCAACCCTGTCCTTAAATGTGAAAACAGCCAAATATGGGTATTGAATGTAAGTTACTAAATGCTCCCTCAAACAGAATTTATTTCTCTGGCTTTAGTCAAGACAACTATCAAGCAGTCCAAGTAGCAGATAATGACATTTATAATAAATTACATCTCTGTAAAAGTCTCCCAATGTGTGGCTAGGACATAAATTTATGTGACCCGAAATGATGCTTATGTGCCATAAAGACTTTTTTTAAAACTAAAGGCATGTCAAGACTTCAATGCTGATGGACAAACTCACAAAAATATCAAGCACATCAAAAGGGGAACATTTTTGAGTCTTTTGAGGATAAGATTGCTTTTCTGAAGAAAAAAAATCACCCACTACAAAAAAAAAAACTTTTAAAATTAGAAGCAGGTGTCACCACTGTGAAGTGATAGATATCTAAGAATAACTAGCCTGAAAAGTGTTCTTATGCTCATAGTACTTTGAGTCCTTACACGTGTACTTTGATCTTAGAACATGAAGTCTCGCGTCTCTCAGTCCCTAATGAGAGTTAAACAGGAGAGACGGCATAGCCATTCCAGTAAACGCCCTCCTCAGCAGGATCTTGAAATGGCTGAAAGGCAGACGGCAAACCCTGACTGGCATTAAACTGTAAGTAATCCCAATATCCTAGAATTTGTGAATCTCGGAAGTGAATCGCAGTGCAGCGGTTTCTGGGTTGGGACGGCTAGCATGGCAGAATAACCTGGTATGACAGAGGACACTTCAGATTAGAGATGGATTTGGGTTGCCATTCCTTGAGTTTCTAATGACTTGAGTGCATTTCCAATGACACACATGAAAATTTTAATTACTTCTCAATACATAAAGTGGAAAAAGCCCTAGAGATTGGAATGGTTCTTTAAAACGGAAGACAATAAGATGTTTGGCCCACATTAAAATACAGAGAGCTGGCATGTTATATGAATGAACGACAAACAGTCACAGCCGTCTAGGAAGCTGGTTCTTCTCAGTGGGCTCCTGGTGCTGGACCACGGGCCGAATTCCTCAGTCCAATAGACCGTAAAACCAGGAACCAAAGTCCCCCAGCATTTATAAAACCAAAGATTTCACAGGGGTTTTTAATTGTTGATAAAGGGAGGTCAGTAATACTTTACTCTGAAGGGCAAGCCTATTAACTCTACTCAGGCTCATTCTATTGCAGTTTACTCATTTTCACTCATTCTATTGCAGTTTAATTTTTATCAAGCTGAAGAGATGCTTCAAATAGGTAAACATGCTTTCCTCCTCATACAACCACATCAACATTACAACTAAAATATAGAAGAACCATCACTCAGAACCGTCAGAAGTCAATTTGAATATTCTGATAACTACAGAATTAAAGAAACCACATCCATCCAGTCTGGTAGGTGGGATGGAGACACAGAATAAACTGGTTCCATATCCACATGTGGTGGATAAAAATTCCGGAGGGATATCTTGGGAGTAGGAGATAGCTCCACATCAGGTTCCCAGTCCAGGGTTCCAATACCAAGAAGATAAGTCCCTGTATTCTAGCTGCAAAAACAAGGGGACTGAATCAGTGGAAGAAACTTCTAGAGTCCCAAGCACTTCTTAAAGAACCTACACATGGACTTACTCAAACTCACTCCCTTTGAGCTATAGCACCAGGGTAGCAGCTTGAAAGGTACCAGTGGCATGGCATACTGGGAGAAACAGAAGTGTCTGGCATCAAGGCACGAGCTAGGGCACTGCTTTATCTCAGAAGAAAGGCAGTGAGATGCCACTGTCCCTTTTCTGAACCCTCCCCCTACAGGGTCACAGAGCTAGCAGACTGGTACCATATCTGAGACTCCATCAACCTGGCTAACACTGCTTGCCCCTCCCTGGAGATCCTCTGAGACTCTATCCCATCCAACTTGTGGCCCAGCCAACTATTATCCATGACTATTCCATATGAATGGCTGGTCTTGGCTCATGCTTCACAACTTTCTAAATTCTTCAAACAAGCATCAGCCAGCCTCAGTGAGCCCCCAGACCCCATACCTCTTGCTAAGTGGCCCCCAGCCTGGCACTAGCAGCAGCCGCCTAGATTCACAGCTTGGATTCACCTAGGAATCCCCAAGCCCAGCACAAATGGCAGCCATCTCAGATTGCTCTACAACTCAGGCACAGTGCCCTGGGCAAAACACAGGTGGGGGCTGACCTTGGACCTAATGACCCAGGAAACCTCAGAGCCTATGCACCTACTGGACAGCTACAGACAATGTGAGAGCACCACCACCCTCCCCCTGCACAGCTGATCTTCCATGGAGGATGGAGGTTGGTGGTCAGTGGTCACAGCCCCCTGGCAGCTGGCTGGTCTGGACAAATCCCTCCCATTGGCCTGCCAACAGCAAGCAAGTCTCAACTACAAGAGGAGGATGTACTCAGCCCACACAAAGGGTGCTCCTCAAATACTCAGCCTGGGTAATAGGGGAGGCTGTGCCGCTGGACCCTACAGTATACCTACTACATTAGGCTACCCTACCCAGACAAGGTGTCAAAGCAGCTCTACCTAATACATAGGGACAAACACAGGGAAGCTGCAGAAATGGGGAGACAAAGAAACTGGCCCAAATGAAAGAACAGATCAAAACTCCAGAAAAAGCACTAAACAAAATAGAGATATGCAATCTATCAGATCAGAGTTCAAAACACTGGTTGTAAGGATGCTCAAGGAACTTAGTGAAGACCTCAAAAGCATAAAAAGACCCAGTCAGAAATGAAAGATACACTAATTGAAATAAAGAACAATTTAAAGAGAAACAACAGTAGAGTGGATGAAGCTGAGAACCAATCAATGATTTGGAACATAAGGAAGCAAACAACAACCAAGCAGAACAGCAAAAATAATCCAAGAAAAAGAGGATAGTGTACGCAACCTCTGTAACAACTTCAAGCATTCCAACTGTTGCATGATTGGGGTGCCAGGAAGAGAATAGAAAGACCAAGAAATTGGAAATCTATTCAAAAAATTAATGAAAGAAAATTGGCCTAATTTGGTGAAGGAAATAGACATGCAAGTCCAGGAGGCACAGAGAGTCCCAGTCAAGATGATGCAAAGAGGCCCACTCCAAGACTCGTCATAATTAAAATGCTAAAGTTTAAAGACAAAGAGAGAATTTTAAAAGCAGCAGGAGAAAAGTAGTTAGTTACTTACAGGGGAATTCCCATAAGACTATCAGCTGATTTCTCAAAAAAAAAAAAACCTCTGCAGGCTAGAAGGGATTAGCAAGAATCACTCAAAGTCATGAAAAACAGTGACCTACAGCTAAGACTGGTTTACCCAGCAAAGCTATCATTTAGAATTGAAGGGTAGATAAAGAGCTTCCCAGACAAGAAAAAAACTAAAGGAGTTCATCATCACCAAACCATTATTATACGAAATGTTAATGGGTTTTATTTAAGAAAAAGACCAAAACTATGAACAATAAAATGACAATAAATACATAACATATCTATCAACAATTGAATCTAAAAAACAGATTAAGCAAACAAGAAGAACAGAGACAGAATCATGGATACGGAGAGAGTTTCAATGGTTGCCAGATGGGAGGGGTGTGTAGGGGAATGGGTGAAGAGGTGAGGGGATTAAGAAGCACAAATAGATAGTTACAGAATAGCCATGGGGATGTAAAGTACAGTATAGGAAATGGAGTAGCCAAAGAACTTCTATGAATGACCCATGGACATGAACAATGGTGGGGGGACTGCCTGAGGGAGTAGGAGATGCTGGGTGGTGGGGGTGAAGGGGGAAAATTGGGACATCTGTAATAGCATAATAAATAAAATATTATTTTAAAAAGAGAGATGTTTCAAAATAAAGTGACCTTAAAAAATTTATCCCCAAAGTTTTCTCCTGTTTGGAGAAATATTTGGTGTCTCAGTGCTGGAGAAAAACTCTATTTGAGTATTTGGGGTGTTGTTCAAGAACCCATCAGGAAACAGTCCTTGATTTACAATGTGGATGTGAGCATTTCTCGTAATCTAGGATGTAATTCACCCATCATCTTGATATAGGTGCCATGTCTTTGATTAATTGATAAGTTTATGGTGTATTTGAAATCCTTAGATAGATAGAATTGGATGAATAGGCATTACTGTAATCCTCTGTGGAGCAGAGAGCAATTGGGATGTGCAGAGGCACGTGGGAAATGGCAGCACAGCTCGGGAGGAAGAGCTATTGACTCTGAGATCTGTGCGGGTCAGTGGAATGCTTTCTTCCCTCTCTCCCCCATGCCCCATGCAAAGCCCTTTATTCTCAAGCACTGGAAAACTATTTTATTAAAAACACTGATGGCCAAAAAAAACATAGAACTTGACTCCCAGATAAAGCAATAGCATTATACTTGATTATTTAATATTTAAATAAAATCACCAGTATGTAGGAAAAATATAAAACACAAGAGAGAGAAATAAGCCTGCAAATAATATTACCAGTGGTCTACATTATTTTTAAAAGTTTAATGAATATATATGTATACACACATATCCACATACATTTCTATGTATACATACATAGAAATATAAAATATTTAAAGGCTATATATAGATACACATATAATATGTAGTTGTATATACATACATATATAAAGCCTAGAACAATGTATAAACATAGCAAGTGCTTAAAAATATTAGCTATTACTATAATACACGTATTTAAAATTTCAGCAGCATTCCAATGACAAAATACATGTAAATTTACTTTTTATTGTTAATATCTAAATTGTGTTCATAAACTAGAACAGAGGAATAAGAATACTAAAGAAGTATTTTTTCCCTTTATATCAGAGGTTAAAACTACCTTGTGAACTCTACAAATATTTAATGATATTTATTAGATAAATAAAATATTAGATACAGGAAAATCAACACAGCAAACTCTTAGGTAAATCTGATCTATCATCTATCTATCTACCTAAACTCTTGTTTCTCTTCTTCCAACTATACTTTCTGGTGATTTAATCTCAATTCAGAATAATTTTGTTTCCTCTAAGCAAACAGTTGCTGAGATTCTGCCCAATTCCCTTAACCACCCATCAGCAGAACACTGTGGAGATTTGCATCCGAGGGCACAAAAGATCCATCTTTGGCTGGAGTGGGATGGCACTGCCTTGTGCACTTGCTTGGAGTTTCCTAGCATTCCAGCTTTCTACACACTTCTTAGAGAAGGAGAAAGGTAGGATTCTGATAGGATGGAGGGGAGGAAGCAGGAACCAGCATTCACTGACACTCCTTTAATAATGGAATAGCTGTTGTGCCAGCTTTTTAAAAACAGTTACAGTGGAGGACTGTGGTTTAAGTCCACAAAAACTCTGAACCAATGAGATTCTCAGTATACTCTATACCTTATATTAATATCACAAGCCGCTGGGCACATGTCTAATCAGTTCCCCTTCTTTCCCTCACTGGGCTGGAAGCCCTTTGAGGACAAGGTCTGCCTTGGTTTATTCATTTATTTTTCCGTCTATCATCTTGCACAGTGCTGTGCATACAGTAGATGCAGACATGTACATTATGTGTTCAATTGAATTTCCTAGTATCTTAAACTCATATAGCATTTCAGAGTTTTCAAAGTCTACCAAAAGCAGATATATAGTATTTGTATAAGGCTTATTAGTATACGTACTTTGCATGTATAAAAATACTCCATGTCCAGTGCAATGCACAGAACCTTGCACATAGCTGGTGCCTAATAAATGGTAGCTCCTGTTTTTATCATCTCATCTGATTGTTTGAGAGCCGTGAGTTAGGAAGGTGAGGCCATCTTGATCCCAATGTTACATATGAGGAAATGAAAATTCAGGGAAATAGCTTGTTGAAAATCCCAGGCTTGTTCATGGCAGAGGACAACAATTATAAGTTTGATTCTTATTTGTACTTTTTTCTCTTTATAACACATTCTATTTCTTTTTTATTTTCTCCTTCCACAGCAAGCCATGAAGACTGTTGTGGATGGAACCAAATACGCTTTAAATCCCTCCTCAGAACATGCTCAGCAAGGCCATACAATGAGTCAGTCTTTTCTGCCAAAGCCACTGGGGCTGTGTTGATGTGACAGGAACTTGTTAGGAAGGGAGGTTTCACAGATAAACCTAAGGTGTAAGCTTTGTTTCTTTCTTTCCTTCTAGAATATTTACGCAGCTCCATTTTCAACATCAAATTAAAAATTTGGAGATTTGGGTAATTTATTTATTCAGACCAGAGCAGCTGAAGTGCCGCATCTGCTTTCCTGGGAGCATCTGCAGTCACAAATGTGTGCATCTGGGCTCCCCGATGCGCACGGAGCTACGTTCACTCACCAACAAACGCACATGGCACACTGCTCCCTGAGCACCTCGGTCTGCTCAGAGGACCAGATGAGATGTGTGTGGTCTCCCTCTTATTAGCTATTTATTTATTCAACAGATATTGATTGAATGCCATGTGCCAGGTACTATAACAGGCTTCAGGGACACAACAGTAATTTTTTGGACCATGCCTTATATATATGTATATGACAAACAAACAACCATACACAGAGAATGTATGTGCATGTGTGTGAGATTATTTTTTTTTCTAAAAGGTAAACTTTGTGGTAATTGTGGGGAGAAGGGAGTAGGGGGAGGTGGAAGAGGGTATGAGGGAGATAAATAATAATGGGAAAAAATACAAAAAATAAACTATTGAAAAATTAAAAATATAAGGTAACATTTTAGGCTCCAATTACAATTACTTATCTTAGACCCCTTTTTTTTGGCATTAAAAAATAGCCATTTCCAAGGGATGGTTAGAATACTCATGTTGTAACATAGCTTTCCTGTCACGACCCATTCTTCGGATGAAATTTCTCTGGTAAAGGAGCATCACTAAAGAGCAGGCCCCTCCCTCCTGTACTGGTGCTCCCTGGCCCACCATCAGCCTCTAATGAGTAGGTGTCAATACGGAAGTGATAATGGAAGACAATGCTGTCACATAATGATGCTCTCCCGCTGCTCCATAAACACAGAAGAAAAGCCAAGACATTGATCCTATGGCGGTGTTGTGTAACAACGACTGTTCCTATTATGGCAGGAGATTGTGGGAGATTGAATAATTTTCCTTAATATATGCCAGTGCAGCGGAGTGTCCATGATCAATGTACTATTGTTACCAGTCTGCTGCCTTTTTATTGGCATTGATAATGGGCCTCCTGGTATATGTCTCAGCCACA
The DNA here is from genome assembly GCF_004126475.2 of Phyllostomus discolor. Taxonomy (NCBI): domain Eukaryota; kingdom Metazoa; phylum Chordata; class Mammalia; order Chiroptera; family Phyllostomidae; genus Phyllostomus; species Phyllostomus discolor. The sequence goes on along the minus strand of NC_040907.2, from coordinate 44,436,319 downwards.
AGTTTAAGTTGGTAAACTTCCCTGACTCCTCCAATAGATGAATGACGGTTGGCAGTCAAATTAGAACCAGCAGAGTTGGAATCCCAGTGAATCTGATATGGGGTACTTAAAATTACAATGAATTAACATAAGTCTGCAAAAACCCAAACAGTGCTCCTAGTATTTATGATACTGAACTCTGATTCTAAACGTCCCGGGCTGCTGATTAACCAGATGCTTGCTGAAATATTCTTCTAGAAATGCCTTTAAAAAAACATATTTCTTTACTTAATAATTGTGGTAAGAATAGAAAGCATGGTATTACAGTTCTTGGTGCTGACTTTCAAAAATGAGGATTACTACATTTGGGAAGAAGTCCATCTCTGAAAGAAGTTACTCTCTCAAATTTGACTTAAAAAGTTTTCAGTGAAATGTTGAGAACTTCCAGTATCTTGGCTAAATGTAATTGTGTCTATTAATAAGGTTTTACATTCACAGTATAATTAAACACATGGTAGAACTCTGAATATTTTTCTATAGGAGAAATTTAAGTAGCCACTTATCCCTGTTTTCAAACACAGTGGTAAAATTCACCACAAATTCCTATAATTTCATGTTTCTTTTTTTCACAATAAATAATTATCTGTACTTCTGCTGGAACTGACTGATATGTACGTGCTCTCTGCAGGTGTGGTCTCAAGAGCAGTAAGTTATGCAACTCAGTAACCTGTGAAGCTTGATTAAGTCCCATATACTACTATTTGTCAATGGGGACCTTGGCTGAGCCTTCCCAATCATATTGAATAATGGCCTATAGATTGATTGAGGTTATCATAAACATCAATTCTGAGAAAATTATTGGTGGCAAATTCTGCTTTCAGATTTGTTGAAAGTGCCCACATCTCTCGGCTTGCTAGGCTTCAATCCATCTACCAGTCAATCAATCAATATTTACTCAGTGCCTGTTTTGTGCCAAGCACTCTTGTGAGTGTTGGGTATACAGCTGTAGAAGAGACAGACTGAATCCCACTGCTCATAACATGTATATTCCAGATGGAGAAGAGGGACAACAGCAGACGATGGTCTGAAGAGAGGAGAGCAGGGCTATGAATTGCAGGACGATGGAAGTGAGTGGCAGCTACTTCAGATCTCCGGGAGCCTCTTTGAAGAGCTATTATTTGAACCCAGATATGAATGTTGAGGGTTATTTGATTTTATGGGCCAAATATGATAGGTATTTCCCTTTGTTAACATTAATACTATTTGTTTATACACTGCATCCCATGTGGATTTAATAACCCACATTCCTCTCCAGACCTTGGTTGTACAACATGAATTTGGGGTAAGGAAAGCAGGGGATTTTCCAGGTTTTTCTGATTTGTTAGGTTTTTTTTGTTGTTGTTTTTTTATTGTTATGTTTTTGATTTCAATATAATCCCAGGGCATAAGACTTTAAAATATAAGCATAAATGTTGATGGTAAAAGAGGTTACTGAAGACAAAACTTATACTCTGAAACCAGATTTAGTTGAAGGCTGGATTCTGGATTATAATTCTCAGTTTTCCTGTCTAATAAGGCAGGATCATTCTATCTTGCATATTTTAGAGAAGGGTAATTTTTCTTAAAACAACAATTGTAGCTATAATTTTTACCACATATATGAAAGCATCGTGCACCATGTGTGACCCAATGTAGGCGCCTGTATGTTGGTTTCCTTCCTATTTATTTGCATTATCAGTTCTCTCTGCAATTTTTCATTTGTACAGATAAACAAGAGTTGATGGTATGTGCATTTTGCTTGATAGAATTTCATAGAACTCATTTCATCAGTGTGTGATTAGCTTCAAAGCTTCGAATCTAACCCAGTTTCGAGATAACCGGGAGATGAAACTAAGTGGAAGGAACAAATGAAGCATTGTAAGAGAAGCAAAAGTCAGCTTGAGGTTGTCTGATGTTTTTAAACTAACATCATCTTTAATCTCCTATGCCCTTCTTCCCAGATAATAAGAGCTATGCACTAAAAGTGCTGAGATAAACTAATGGGGAACAGGATACTACAAAAGACATTTGAAAGAGCCTATGTAATTTACTGCATGTCTGGTTTGTTTTACTTTCCAAAGCCTTCCTGTTGCTCAAGGAAATGTGTCTCTTCTGGCAACCTTCGGCCCTCTTTTAGCCGGGGAGCCCCGAAAAAGCATTTGAGGGCAGGTAAACAGATGCAAAGCTCTCTGAGTGAGGAGTAAGCACAGGCCTTGTTCTCTGTGTCACATCTGAGGCATAAACAAAGTATCCTTCAGTACTTGTTTGAGAGAATTATCCCAAATGCAGGCAACCAAGAGGCTGCTGGTGCATTCAGACATACAGAACTCCCAACATGCTCTGAAGGTAATTTACATGAGTGAATCACTAAAAGCCTCCTACTCATGAAACTGTACCCCTGGGGAAAAGCCATGCAAGCCCAGATCAGTGTGGGAACAACATAAGGGTGTTCTCTGTGCCAAAAAAGGGGATTGGGCTGGATGGAAAACCCCCCAAAGGGCCATCTGGCAGCAATAAATTATCCATTTAAAATGGCTGGTGTGAGTTAATGACACCAAAGTCCACCATGAACATGTACAACATCCTTCAGTTGAGTTTTAATGTCCCCTCAGGCCCTGTTTCAATTATGAGTTTCTATGCTGAATGTGGCCAAATGTAATTTATCCACTATCCTCCCCATACACATATACCAAGAAACTGCATTTATCTGTAATAACTTAGGAGTAGATGGGAGAATCGGTCTAAGATATACTGTGGGGGATTTCTCTAAAAATTATATATATTTACATTTATTTATTATATATTATATTTGTATAATCCCCCATAATTATACAATTATACTATATATATGGTATTATCTCTCTATCTATGCATCTATCCTCCCAAAACAAGCCAGCCATTAAACTTTAGTTATTTAATGACCAAAAATAATATAAGTATTCAGATGTTAAAATTCATGGTCTTTTGATTTATAGCGACAAACAGAGGAAAGACTACTCTGAATAAAAAAGTTACTAGACCAAAGCACTCTATATTCCACTAACACCAATGCCCCCCCCAAATATGCCCCAAAGCAACCTACTTAAGGACCCAAAGTGCAGTCTCACGTGGTGGAGGAGGTCCTCAGATATCAGCCCAATGAAAGCAGTTTGGAGAGGTCTAAAACTGCATCAGTACCATACTCAAGCTCAAATGCACCAAACCTATATATAGAGATTCTGATTTTCACTGCAGCAGGTAAACTGACTAGGACTCTAATTAGCCTTTTATGAAGGGTTCAAAAAACGTTTCACATCTTTTAATTTTTTAATAGGCAATCATAAACTTTTTCATTGGCACTATACTGAGGCCTTGCTGATGATGCAGTTAGTGGCAGGGAGGAGTCAGCATTTTCCTTTCATTAAGGCCCAGGTGTATTTCTTAGCCCCTTTAGACAAACTGGCATGAGGTAAGTGTGGCATGATGCTGATGTGGCCTTTACAGAAAGCCCCACCACACCTTGAGTGCTGTGTTGCTAAAAACAGAAGAAGTCAGCACTGGGGCTAATATCCCGTCCTTGTACTTCCCATCTTGCTTTATAGGTGAGTTTACGTGTCTGTTTCCCACCCCCAACTACGAATTCCTTGAAAGCAGGAGCCACACAGCCTTCCCATTCATCCTGGAGTTCCCAGAACGAGGCATAGCGTTCCATCCAGGGAAGGCTCCCAATGAAGACTGTGCAACAAGAGAATGGATGAATGAGGGAGTTGAGAAAGATTAGGTGGATAAGGAAAAGTGAAAATTTTGCGTTTTAGTAAAGGGTGGAGGATAAAAGACTCAACCAGTGGGGCTTGAGGTTTTGTTTTGTTTTCTATCATACAATAAACATGCCTGGGGGCTGGGAGGTGGTATTTCTGTGAATGTTAGCTAACACATGTATGGAGTCCTGTAGCCACCACCACCACAATCGGGACCCAGAACAGTCCAGCCGTCCCCTAGATCTCCCTCATGCTATTCCTTGAAAGTCACACCCTCCGAGAATTTTCTCTTTATGTATTAGGGAAGATAGAGAGGGGTTACGACTTGAAGATGGAAAGGTTAGTTCACAACATTTTCTTGGTGCTTGTCTATAATTTCAGGAAATTACTCTGAGGCATGGGTGAGAAAAATGGTCAGAAAACATTTTATATAATTTTTAGATGTTTTATATATGTTATCTCATTTAATTCTCAAGAGTATTGAAACAGCTATTATTACTAACAGGCTATAAAAATGGAGACAACAGGCTCAGAGAGGTTAGGTAATTTGCAAGTAATCACACAGCCAGCAGGATTACACTCTGCTGACCTGATTCCCAAACCCTCACTCTATCCTCTATACCTGCTTGGCTTTGCATCTCAGGGAAGGCAGTGGAAAAGACTCCCCCTTTCCCGGGTGGAGATCAGACATGGAGAAAGACTTCAAAAAGCTTCTGCTCTCAGAATTATTCACATTACTTTCAATACTCCAGAGTCAAGCCTAGACCACTGTGAGAGGTTAGACTAGAAGTCATCGTTTGCTTAGTTTACTGAAGATGGACATGGCTCCACTTAAATAGACAAATAGTCATGATGATACCCAGTAGTAGAAAAAAATATTATAAAGTATCCTCATGTTATAAAAATCCAAGAACTGTATAAACACCGTAGCCCTGGAAACCCATTCTCCTGTCTTATATTATCCATCCAGTTAAAAAAGTTATAGATTTTAATTTTGATCATTAAACGATAATTCAAAAAACCAAACTCAAAAGGCAGTTATTATAAAAACAGTCGGAAAAACAAATGGAATGCTGGATTATATCATAGGTGAAAGTATGTCAGAGTAGAAAATCATAGCACCATTCTTACCAGTCTTTCCTTTCAGCTGAATGGCTGCTTTTCATTGTCACCCTTTTATAAATGCAGCAGCCAGATACAAGCAAGTGTTCGTGGTGAAAAAGGCAAAAAGTCAACTGCTTTGAGCTTGCTCTCATCACTTTTTCACATGGTATGGGCCCCCATGGGCACAGAGATTTCACAGTGCCAGCCACAAGCCCCCTCGCCCGCCCTGCTTACCTGGCTCCACTTCATGCCATCCACTCGACTGACTGCCACTGCCCGGGGAGCGTCCTTGGCCTGTGTAAAATGGCTCTTCACCAGGACTGTCCATTTCATCCTCCACAGACTTGAGGCGCTTTGTGGAGCTGAAATAACACATGGGTACATGTTTACAGGCAATCCAAACCACCTTTCAATTGGACGTTGCCTCTCTGGTTGAAAGAAAGCCAAGTGAGGAAGCAATTGGGCAACTCAGTCTAGTTCTAGGGCTCTTTTAGGCTCTTGTTCAATTTAGTGAGTCACTGGATGTGGAACAAAGTCTTGGGTCTGTCTTGTTCTAAATGTCTGGGCTTGATTTTTATTGTCACTCAAGTTGCTGCGGCTGCCACATCCTGTTCCTTTTTCCTTTGAGGAACTGGGGGCTGGCTCCTGCTCCTGTCTCCACCTGGAAGTATCAGTAAGGCCGGCCACATTTTATACCTCCTCAGGCTGTGCCTGGGACATAGCCATCAGCAATTTTTCTAGACGTCAATTCAGTTCAATCCCTCTCATCCCCTAGAAAGGATAAAAATCAGGGTGCATGACCCTTCAAGAAAAGCTTGAATTGATGGTGTTTTTCTTTTCTTTTTTTTTTGCCATCTTTTCTAATCTTCCACTTGGATTTTTCATTCAAAAAATATTTTCTGCAGGGTTACAATAGTCCAGGTACTGATCTAGACACTAGAGATAAAATGGGGAACAACAGAGAAAAAAAAGGGGGAGGAAGGATTACATTTCCTTCCTCATATGTGACAATGAGGGACATGGAAAAAGAGTGGCCCAATGATTTTTATGTCTTCCTCTACAAAGAGATTACCAAAATGACGTTCTATTCCATCAGGGTAGGGATTTTTTTTATTTTTGGAGAGGTACTGTTGATATATTTCCAGATGTTTCTGTTTCTTCCAGTGAAAGGACTGATTTTTTTTCCTCCCAGTTTGAGGCTTCAGAAAGAGAAGGTAACATGTAACAGGTAGTGAAATACTACTGAATGGGCAGGCTTCAGGCCTAGCTTGTTGTCATGTTTTAGGGTACGGAATTTTTAAGGCTTCCATTCATCAAACACTTGCTATTACCTCCTACATACCAGGTGTGGGGTGAAATGTTGGGATACAGATGAATCAGACATGTGTCCATGGGGTTTACAGTCTAGTGGATGAGACAGGCAGGTAAACAAAATTATGCAAGAGAAATACAAGAATTGCCATGTAACCACATATAGGATATAACGGGTGCCTCGATGGAGGAAGGAACTGTGATATATCTGGGAGGAGGGGAAAGGTTCCCCCCAAGGAGGTGGTTTCAGAGCTGCCTGTAGGAGGGAGTGTCAAGGAGACAGAGCAGAAGAAGGAAAGGGTGGAGATGGGCTGTTATTCAGCTGATGCACCACCCAGGCAGCCATTTTGGATTTTAAAATATTAAAATATTTCATTACCAATTAGCAAAGTGCCATTGTCTGATGCCCCATAAGCTTCCCCCAACCTGGCTGCCCATCTTTGCCTGGGGACCACCTCATGATCCAAAACCTAAAGGGTTCATGTCTGGCACACCTGGGGCATTCCAGGACTTAGCCCGAGTACTGGGGCAGGGTGGCATCTGCCCTAATTGATTTGCTAGTGTCACTCGGGTTATCGAGTATTTTGAACATCACTGTGATGTTCAGGCAGAAACAACATCCTGAGTAAAGGGTAACTCTGGCAGAGAATTGCCAGGTGTTTGGTATGGAGAAAGTTCGAAGAATGGCACAGCAAAGGAGCAGGGTGGAGGTTATAGAAGACATTGTAGGTCAAGACTTATCCCAAAAGCAGCAGAGACTCCCTGAAAAAGTCAACAGTAAGTGACATCAGAGTCATATTTTAGAAAGGTCACTCTGGTAGTTGTGCAGATGATTTAGAAAAGCAAAGGGAAAAGAAGAGATGGATCTGAGATAATTAAGAGGCCCTTGAAGCAATAAAAAAATGTAGAGGGCCCAAGTAAAGGCAAGAAATTCTAGTTATTAAAGTCGGCATACCAGTATTCTTAGCCTTTAAATTTTATTCTTATTAAAGCCAGACCACTAGAAAGCAACGTATATGTTTGCATGCTAGCTTAGTACCCAAAGGACATACCTTTGTTAGCTTATTTAATGTTCTTTGCTTGGCTTTCCTTGAAGTTCAATGAAAAATAGCCACTTGAAAAACTTTTCTGTATTTTATGGAAAACTGCATCTAGTAGAAGTACTTTATAAAAGGTATACACAAAAATTCCTAATACATAAAGCCAGAAAAAATATGATTTCTTGAATGAATTTCCATTGTTCCATTTTATTAGAAAACACAGATTATATCACCTATTTCTTCCCCTTCTTGCCTTGCTAACCAGGAAGCTCAGGGGCAAATTTAAGGAAGAACTCTTGGTTCACCTTCTAAATATAATAACTCTCCTATCCTTCCATATGCTTTTTAGCCTCTTTTTCTAGATTTAAAATGACCTGCTGTGTTTTAAAATTGAAAGTCACTTGAAATCATTTCAGAAGTTGACAGAATACAAATTAGAAAGGAATGAATATTTCCTTTATGTTCCCTGGCAAACAAACAAAGGCCAGACCTGTAAGTTCTGATGGGACTGTGAGGTCTGTGGTGAAAGGGTGTCTCTCTGTTTCTGTCTGTCTGTCTCTACCTGTATAAATACATATATGAATATATATCTTTTAATCTCTAGTGCCTACAACAGTGTCTGGCTAATCGCATACATTAAAAAACTGCTGATTTGGGCTGCTGACTTAAAAACAGCCATGAATACTTATGACAAGGATTCGCCCAAGTGTCATGACTCAATGAGATCCAACCCAAAAGGCCAACTCTTTTGCCCATCATTTTCCCATTATTAATATTTTTCTGAGTTTGTCAAGATTGTTTTTTTTTGGTATCCATTAATAAATGCAAATAAGACATGCAGGTATTGAATTCTAAAGGTGAAAGAGTCTGTAGTTACCAGTTGATACCTTAGTCTGAACTCAAGGGCTTTCGGGGTTGACAAGGGAGAAATGTTCAGAGAATGAATGAAGGTACAGGATAAAGGAGAGAAAAAGGTCCAGGACTGAAAACGTTAGACATGCTGGGGTGGACAGGTGGAGGACTTCCCAAAGTTTATTAACTTCACAAATTTGACAGTGGTTTATCTTGACAATGTTTTTGGGGGATAAAAAAGTATATTTTGTCTCAAATTTTATACTGCCTCTTCTATGATTTTAAAGATGTTGACTATGATGGGGTACAGAAACTGTAGAAACTCGATCAATGCCCATCAGTCTCCTTTATTTGTTTTTAATTTAGAAATGAATCAGTCAATAATTTTGGTTTCTTGTTCTGGACTTTCTCACACACAGATTCTATTCATCCAGAAACATTTGAGGAAAACAGGAAGTAGCAGTAAGATCTCTCCTTCTCTTCTAAGGAATGATGCACCAGCTCTACTTATGTGTAAAATTTTTTCTTGTGTTCTTAGCAATTCTACCTAAAAATTAAGGTAAGACTATTACCTTCATTCCAAATATTTGCTTAATCTCTAACATGTATAAAGCCTAGAAGCCTTACCTTGGGCCTTCACTGCAAAATGCCTCTTTCCAGAATGTTCATAGTACTCCAAACTAAAAATTTCCATTTACTTGTCAGTCTCTAACTGCTAGATCGTAAAGCTCCTATTACTTGACTTTATGTCCATAGTGCTGAGGACAGTATACTTGGTATTTAATAATTCTGTTGCTGAATAGGAAGAGTAAGTCACTCTCCTCTAAGGCACTTACAGTCCAGGTGAGCAGGCAGGACCTGTAGAGATCTTAAAGATGGAAATAATAACTCAAGATAGCAAATGCTAAGTATCCAGGAAAAGCAGAGATGCTATACTATTCCCTTTTTTTTTGCTGGGGGGGTGGCGCTCATGTTCTGTTGTTCCTTATGAAAGAGCCAGCCCTATTCTTAAGAGGGTTCAGTGTAAAAATAGCATGTTATTTAAGTTTCAACAGACCTGAGTTTGAACACAGACTGCCATTTACTAGGTCTATAACCTTGGGCAAGTTACTTAACTTCTCTGAACTTTGGGTTGGTCCACTGTCAAATGGCTAGACTGTCTACACTGTACAATCATTGTGAAGATTAAATCATACCAAGTGTGTAAAGCATCTAATACAGTGCCTCTCACAGACCAGGTGACCAATTAATAGTTGCACAGCATGTGCAAATGTTGATCGATTGATGAACTTTTCTATATGTAGATTTCCGGTATTCTCTGGGCACATTTTCTAAGCTGTACACAGATAATTCTTCTGAGTCTATATGTTTAAATAATATTTAAAAAATAACTATCCTAGGGGAGTCTAATGAGAGTAAAACAAACATACTACAGAGTTGTTAACTACTGATGCTGTTCATAATTAGCTCCTTATCAGGGTGAGTTATTTGCGGAATATGAGAATGACACTAGCCTTTTAAATGACATTAATAATCAGATTTCCCCTCAGAGTCACAACAAAAGGCAACAAAACAGCAGGAGAAGCACTGCTGGGGACATCCATGGTACATGCGCAGCACACATATGAAAAACAAACAGCCCATCAACTTTGAAATTAATCGCTGCCCACAAGTGTTTGCAAAGCTTTTTCATGTTGACTGAGTGCAGTTGTATACAATGTCTCTTCCATCAGCAAACATTCAAAACCCTTGAAATGTATTAGCACCTGAATGTGTTCACAATCTCATTCTTTTATTATGAATGTACTTTGGATTTGAGACTTTATTTTCCCTAAAGAGCTGATACCACAATGAACTGTGGGAACATTTAAAGAACATGAAAGATGATGGCAGGATTTGGTGATTATATTTAGAAAATAACCATTTCAATCATTTTCAAAGTATTAGTAATGACTAAGCTGATTTTTTTTTTTGGTAAGTAAGGATGGCTAAAATTTTAAAGTCAAGGTTAGAGTGAGTCTATACCAAAGAAATTTCTATAATCTCGACATTGTTTCAAATCATAAAACTCTGGCCCTTGCTTTCAGAGGAATATGCCTTTGTCCAATGTGTTTCTGCAAAGCACACAAACATTAAAGACCATTCTGCACCATTGTTTTCTTTGTCGTCACAGTCCAATGCTAGAGCCAATTTGTAAAAGAATACTGTGGGTTTAATGCCTAATCCCTTTTCCTCTGGTTCAGGTTATCTAGAGACAACAGGATCTTGCAAAATGCTTCATTCTGATTTTGGCTCTGTGACCTCAAAGGGATCAAGCATCCTGTAATCATTATCTAGTTCTGCTCTTCCAACTTTACCTCTTTAAGGTCTCCAGGTGCAAGAGGTTTATGATCCAGCCACACCCGCCACGAGACCATGTTCACACCAGGCTATCAAATAGGTTTATCTCTTAGGGAAACTCCAACAGACTGGATTTGGAGACCTTCAGAGGCTCAGCAGGAAAAAAGCTGGGACTGGGACTGGTGTCACCAGCATCAACTTTGTGCCAAACACTCCCAAATGCACATCCGTTTTCCTAGTCAAGCCTCGTCCTTAATTTCCTGAGAATGTGCTACATTCATCATCCATCCTTCCTCCATGCCGCTGCTCAGGTCTTCACCCATACAGAACAACATTCCTTTTTCTTTCCATCTCACCAACCCTAAGAAACATTTATCACTGAGCACAAATCACTCTTTTTGGACAAAGCCTTCTTTATCTATTTTCATCCTTCGTCACATAATTTAGCTGTTTTTTTTACTGTCTGGCATGTGTGTGTAATTTATCTGTCTGTTTGTCTGTCTATCTATTTCTGCTGCATATGCGTCAGCTTTGTCACCCCAATTAGACTGAGAGTCTGTTGTGGCTGAACCCACCTTCTAAGTATCTTCTACAGCTACTGACACATTGCTAAGTACCAGAAAGGCCTAGAATTAAAATCAAGGTGTGTAACTGTGAAGTGTGACTTTTAAAAGGGCCATCAATCACCTTACCTGGTAGAGGACGTGCTGGGTAAAGACCTCCTCATGGCTCCTGGACTCATGCTGTAGTAAGAAGAACTTTCCAAATCTGAGAGAGAAAAATTCGGGCCAGTTCCTGCAGCTATCGGTGCTAGAATAAAACAAACAAACAAAAAAAGAAGGGAAAAAAAAGAAAAAACACATTAAGTTCTGTGAAGAAAAGATCAGTGAGAGTATATTTCAGTGTTGCATTTAACACATTTGATTTTTTGAATTTATAGGGTAAGCTTATCCAGAATAATGAGTAATAAACTCTGACTTCAAAAGAATGTTGACAATAAAAATAGTATCTACCAGAAAGACATTTTTTTCCTAATGTATCTTTCATCTTTCCTCTCTTTTTTTAATGGTAAATCATCATTAGGGTTGAAATATTCCTGGATGCTTTTAACAAAAATACCTCCATGTTTTGGGTTGCAACTTTTCTTCAGTGACCAGCCAAAACTTTCCCTGGGCTTTTCTAACTTGGTCTTATCCTGATAGCTTTCACTCACCTGTATTTTGGAATCAGATATGAGCTGCAAATTTATCTTTCTCATTTTTTTTTGTGATGAGATATGTGTGATTTCTCCTTACTCTGAGTCACCTCAGCACCCCACATACATGTGTACTTTAACATCCATCCCACCTATGCAGGGTCTTCAAACTATGGTCCCCATGCCCAGTTGTAGATAAAGTTTTATTGGAAAACATCCATGCCCAATCATTTAGGCATTATCTTCTTCCATTCCATGAGTGCAGAGACAAGCAGCTTTGACAGGGATCATATGCTTCCCACAGCAGAACATTTTATGTAGAAGAATTTGCCAACCCCTGATTTAGGGAATTACTAAGGATAATTTTGACTATACATGATTTCAGAGCAGACGGTTGTATGAGATGTAATTCCCTATACGTTTTTATTTTTTTATGTCCTAGAGTAACTAGATACCTTGTTTCCAGTAGTAGCACAACAAATATTTTAAATAAATAAATAGCATCTATCAGTCTTATGAAACAACTCTTTGCAAAATTAGTAGTGCAACTACATTAGTACAAATAATCTCTTCATTTGAAAGATTATGCAAAAGTAAAAACAATACTGCACTTATCACTCTCTACTATAGTTTGGGACTGTTGTGGTTATACTGTCAACATCTACTATAAACCCAGACGCCAGGAGGCAGTCTGTAAGCACTGGTCAAACACAACTGATTCCTAGTCAAAGGAAAGTCAACGAAGTGTGAAAATGCTACCATCAAATTTGCATCTGTAATCTAGAAACATCACCCTGTCATGAGGTAGGAATGGTGGGGAGTAGCATGGCAGTTGAAGAATATAATCAGTAAAACCATAGAGGCTGGTGGAGTCATTTAAATAGATAAGACAGGAGTGTGGTCTAAATTCAAGGGATGGAAAGGAGGAGTTTGGCATAAGTTATTTAGAAGTCAGAATCAAGAAAATGTGTTGACTTCTTAAGTTTGGTAATAATGGGAAGAGGGAGTGTAGGATGTTTCCCAGGATTATAGCTTGGGGGAAATTGCAGTACCATCGTAAAATGATAGACTCAAGGGAGTCTGGGAAGGGATACAGCAATTTCTAAGAATAAACACTTAGTTGTTTGATTAATAGCAATGGCTAAACCTTAATAATAACTGACATTATATAAAAACAGTCACTGCTAAGAAATGGAAAACTGAAATTCACATACACTTTTTGAAATTCAAGCATATCTTTCAATGGTAGGCTTTAATGCAGGAAGGTCCTTTAGTTCAAAAACAAATGGTTAGGCTTGAGTGCACATGTAAACAGAATTCTAATTAATAATTTTTTAATATAAAATGTACTTGCATATTTCCCCTTTTATTTCATAACATTTTATATTTTATGAGGGCTGATTATTCAAATATGGGTCTGGATCGCCCATCATCCCTTTGAATGGCCTGCCATACAACAGGTACTTAATGCATGTCCATGCCTTCATGGAGCTTCAGATTCACGCCTCTCATTAACTAAAGAAGGCAGATAAGGCTGATCAGTGTCAAGGGTCTGGATTTAGATTTTCAGAAGTTTCAGGATGGGGTTAAGGTCTCAGTTGAATGGAGCAGCTGCTTCACTTCTGAGCACCGAGGGAACCTCATGAGCCCCACTCCCTCACTCTAGGAGGCAGAGACGGAGCAAGATGTGAGTGAGCCAGGCTGCCGGCACCGCGTACTGCGAGGACAGGTCTGAGGCCCTCTCCCTCATGGCGAACACCCAGCTGCACTTACAGTTAACACTTTATCCATCATGGTCTGCCCTGGAAAAAATGTCTTTTACTGTATCTTTTCAAAATGTCAAGGGAGAAGGAACAGGTGAAGGATGAAAAATGCATTTGTAAATATGGCATTCCCAACTCTCAGGGAGATTAAGAAAATAATTAAGTCCACAGAAATGTTCCTTAACTTGCTGGTATACTTACTTCATGTGAACCACTTAGTACACTGTAGCTGTAACCTGGCCAATAGCAGCAGGTGGCCTGGCAGCGCTGTGACACTTCCCAAAGTCTCTGCTGGACTTCTGGAGAGGAACTTTGGGGCTTGGAAAACTGATTATGTGTGCCTTGAATTTTAAAACCTCACTGAACTTCTGAAATGAGAATGGATTTCACAACCTGGATTAAATAATCCTAATAATGCACAAACCCAAACTCTGCCTTCCTCAGAACAGTCTGTAAGGAAACATACCCCGGTACCACCTAGGTGGTACCAGCCACCCAGCCTATTGGGATGTATCAGCCTATTGGGATGGATGTGTATGTACAGGTTATTGAAGTGGATTTTCATTCAGTGATATTGGGACAGTCAAAGAGAAAGTGTGATATCTGAGGGCAGGGGTCACTGATCAAGTATCCCTACAAAAAGAATTGGGTATTCTCAGTGTCTATAATCTGAACAGGAAGAGACTTTGAACTAAGAACTCAAAAGGTGGGCTTTCAGCAGGCTTTTCTGAGTACTGTTAGGGGCATGTTTCGGTAAGCACTCTATTATATCTAACTTAATCCTCAAAACAACCGTTTCAGGAAAGTATATTTCCTAGATGAGAAGAACTAAACCCTGGAATGAGGCTAAATTACTTGCCCTGAATTACAGAAAGGCAAAAAAAAAAAAAAGAGGGAGAGCTAGGATTAAAATTCAAGGATGTCTGACCCTGAATCCTGTCCCCCCACACCACCTTGACTCTCATATATAATATTTGCCTTAAACTTGAGATGTTACAGAGGTATACCATGTCTCTGTGCCTATAAGGTTTACCGTCTAGTGGAATGATAAAATAATACCCGAATGTCTGATGCAATACCAAATGGGTTCAACATCAAAGGAGAAACACAGAGAATGTGTTAGGAAAGTTCACAGGAGTAACAGATCACATTGGCTTGTGGGATCACAAAAAGGGTTGATTTCAGGAATTTTGGGTGCTTAAGCTAAGTCTTCAAGGATGGTTAGGATTTAAAGAGACAGAGAAGGTAGACAGAGAGGGCTTCCAGGCAATGAGAAGCCACGTGCACAAGTCTGGAGATCAGGTGTAAAGTGAGCAATCTGTGGGACCCATGACAGTTTCTGAGTGGGGGAATGGTAACTGTCGTATCTGAAGAACGGTAATATGAGGAGAGCATACAGAATATGAGAAAGAGGACTAACACTCTGGAGGTGGGGCAATCAGTGGGTAGCTGAATTTAGGTCCTGGAAAGAGGCAACGGAGGCCTAACCCATGCTGTCAAGAAAGAAAATAGAATTTTCACAATAGATATGTCACTCTTCTGAGAGAGTAAACATGTATAAAAGACTGTTTCCACTTGTGCACTATGAAGGGGCATAAATAAGCAAACGATCATATTATTCTAACAAATATAAAATATCAGTAAGATACACACACACACACACATAACACATATAATGTGCTTCTTAGCTAATAATGGCAGTTAAGTCCTGCAAATTGGGAAACTGAAAGTTTTCAGGGGTTAAATCACATGTCCCATGCCTGCCTAGGATGCCATGGCGAGCTTCTGAAGCCAACTACTAACCGCCTTCTGGCGTGTCACAGAGGTTACATAGCCGCTGTCAAATGCAGGATGTTAAAGGAGGATTAGACCAACCACAATGCTTCCTGTCTGTTCTATATATTATGAAACCTGATTTTGCTCCATCTATACTTGACCGTAGGCTTTATCATTCCTTAGTTATCTCATGCATAACATTTTCTCCCCGGCTGGATTGAGTGCATTTTGAGAGCTATAAAGATAGACTCCTAGGGCATTAAAAAAGTGCTGGTCTGGACCTTGGAGAGATTGTCTAGGGTCCCAGCCCTGCCAATAATCACCTGAGTGACTTGGTTCAGTCATTTAAACTCTTTGGGCTTCATAATTCTAATGATAATTATGATAAAGAGGAAAACTCCCCAGAGCTACCACCACCACCACCACCACACCACTCAGTGCTGTGGCCATCACCACCACAGTAACAAGGGCTAACGTTTATTAAGCATCCTTCAGGGCCAGACACTAGGCTAACAGCTTTAAACATATCACTCCATTTAATCCTCACAATGACGCTAGGAAGGAACTGAGGCACGAAGAGGTTAAGTAACTTCCATAGTTCACCAAGTCAAAAGGTTACACCAGATGACCTTTAATCCTGCAGATCCCACAGCCTCTTTTGTGTTCCTAAACAGCTCACCGCAGATTAGAGCTCATACAGAGTGGATGATCAATAAATATGCTCTGAATTAAGAAGAGTGAATAATTACCCTCTCCATTTGAACCCCCCCAAATTTTAATAAATGCAGAAGGAAACTTAGAAATCTCTAAGTACACACAGTGAGGACTGGCTCTGCAACTTTCTCAAGCAATACTGCAGTTACTCTGACCTGAACTATGTGTGGCTTTTGTTCCATGGAGGAGTTTTCCCCAAAAGGTTAACTTTTGTTTCTTCAGATGTTATTTCTAAGTCATTTGTCCCCCACCCCCTTCTTCCCTGTCATGAGTAGAATGTAGCCTTTGTGTCATTTCTGAATAAATGGTTTGCTATTAAGAAATCATTATAGTAATGTGGGCAATTGGAAGAAAGGGGTTACTTTAGTAGCCAACCCTCTTAATGACCTGCTCTTCTGTACACATTAGTAGTTGGATACGGTTGTGGTTATTGAACTTCTGCCATCCACCAGAGACAATCTGCTCAGGCTTGTATTGTTGGAAACAGAGGATGATGGAAAAAGAAAAATTTTATCCAAATTTTCATACTCTTCCTGGGTGATGACAGTACGCTGAATTTACAACTTGTTCAACAGGAATCAGTGGGGAACATTAACAAATGACCAGTGTGGCCAGCCTAGTCCTGATGGTACCTATCCTCTGAGAGGCCGTGTTCAATGAAATTCAACAAATATTTATGGAGTACTTGTAAAGGGCCAGGCTCTGTTCCAGATGCTTGAGGTACATTGGTGGACAAGATATATAAAAACCTCACCCTTGTGGGGTTTACATTTTACAGATTAGCAATCAGAGTTGCTCCTTCTTCAAATGTTCATGGGAACTAAAGAATACAAAATAATGGCCAAAAGCACCCCCCCCCCACCACTTCCAATAAAAACTACCAGGATTTCGCACTGAATTTCCAACTTATAAAATAACTACTGGAAAATAAAGAGGTATAGTTCTCTCTGGATAATGTAATCAATCTGTGCACTCATGGAGGCTCTGGGAACTTTACGACAGGCGGGGGTGGGGGCGGTTAGAGTCCAACAGCAGTATGCTGCTCCATGGGTACAGCACAGCATCATGATGCTTTGCAGTCTAGTGGCAAAGATCTCGTAAGAAAGTCCGTGTCGCTGCACAAAAGGAGTGAACGTGGGGAAATACTCATTCTTCTTACTATCAAACGCACAGTTGTGAAATGCACAATGCTATGAAAACTCAAGCAAAATCTGGAGACATTGTTAAAAGGAATGATCTTGGAAAGTAATATATGGCAAAAAAATTCAACTCCTTTGTTATCTTCCTTTTACCGTAATATGCTTCCTGAACACTGCCTATGAGAGAGAGCTTTCAGAGAGGAAAAAAAAAGTACAGTAAAATTAACTCATTTTATCAATTTGTGCTTTCGGCCAGAGTTTCCTGACTGTGGCTATGAGGGGCTGTAAAACTGATGAATTTGCATGGAAAAAGAAACCAGTGTAAGTAATTTGTGTAAGAGGCAACACGAACATAGACCGTTATAATTCAGACACCCTGCAGATAGCAGACTGCTGCAGTGTGAGCAGTTATGGGTTAGAAAAATGACCACACTGCAGTCAGTCTGACTTGAATGGAAATCAATCATAAAGGTACTTTCTCTGCAGCTTGTATGCCACACAGTCTTCAGCAACTCCTTTGCCAGGCAGACTTCTGGTCTGTAAGCCATGTGCTGCTCTCCTTTTCTGACCCTTCCTTTCTGAAAGGTCTGACCAAATGCAGGCCAGGGGTGTGGTTTTCCAGAATGGAAAGATAAAAGAAAGGCACTTAACTAAAACAAGGATTTCCCTCTATGTGAAAATGAGCTTTGCTGCTATTATAAGATTTAAGCAATGCTTTTTGTAAAATGCAGTACTAGGTGTAAAAGGCTGGTAGGATGTTTTAACCCCATCAAATGTATCTGCTAACACAGATAGTACACCATTTTTATACATCATGTTTTATGGATACAACTTACAAAATGTATGTTTGTGGTGGCAGAGGAGGTAAACAGTAAAATTTTTGTTTCTAAAAATAATGTTTTCCTTTTATTAAAATAGGAATAACTCACTGATAACCATCTTTCTCCCCACTCTGAATCATGAATCAAATCAGACTATTTTTGATAGATAATTATTTTGAGTTCAATTTGTAAAAATAAATGTGTTCAGGTACCAAATTGCCTTAAAGAAAGCTTAGGCTTTGATCTCAAGAAATTTAGATATCGACTCTATAAAGAAAGGACTGCTTCCTCCTTATTTCTGTATTCTCCTCAGCACAAAGTGCAGGATGCTTCATATATTGTATATAGAACAAACACTTACTGAATCAAACTAAAATCATATGAGTTTGTTAATAAAAAAAAATGCTAAGAGCTACTATTTATTGAACATTTATTATGTGCCAGACGATGTGCTAGGTGTTTTACCTGAATTATCTGATTTCATCCTCACCGCATCTCTGTGAAATATGTATTTGTGTTGTTCTCATTTACAAATGAGAAAATTAGCTGTGAGGTTTAGTGACATGATCAAGTTAACACAGCTAAATAAGTGACAGAGCAGGGATTTGAACCCACATATCTCTCAATCTGCTTAAAGAAACAAAGGTAAAACCCACATTTCCAGTCTCCCTGTTTTCCCTTTGTCATCAATTACTGGGGAGATGAATACAACAAGATTTAAATAGAAAAATAGTGGTCACTTACCACTAAACTGGCAAAGTTCTATCTCATCCGCCTCCTTCTCACTTTGTTTTTATAGGTGTTTCAAGTTACAAGTGCCCACCAGTGCTTTGCTGGATAAAGGGCCTGACCCTGGGCCTAGCAGAGCCACCTACAGTGGGGCGAGCAATGCTGACTGATCTCCTGCATTAGTGGCTCTGCCTTTGGGACTGAAATTGATTTTCTGCATTTTAGAGTATCATCTCATCTTAGCTTTTGGTTGAGGTCAAATGTAGTGCCCATTTGACCTGATACAGCTTTGGCCATCCCCTGACAAGGGAAGAATTTAATAGCCTATGAGGCCTTTACACTGCAATGATCTACAAACCAGGGAAGGACTTCCATACATAAGACCCTTCACCAAGAGTGCACTGGGACCTCCTGACAATTCGCTGTCAGGAAACCAAGCCACATCAACAGACTCCCATCCCAACAACCCACAAATCCAGCTAGCTACAATAATAATTATAATCTTCAAAACTTTCACCAAGAATTGTTTAAGTTTTTCTCCCCCATCTATTGAAAAATCCTAATATGTACTCATGTTAATCATATACTGGACTAACTCAGCTCTACTAGTTGGCCTAATGTCAACCACCCTCATCCTAGGCATGCCTACAGGGCCCCCAACAATGGTCTTGTAGCCAGCAAGAGGTAGCTGCGGTATTTTAGCCAAAACCTCAGTATTTTAGTGGTCTTACTGTGGGGTAATATAAGGTTTCTGTCTGGCTTTTAGAAATCCTAAAAATGCCTTCTAGTTCCCCAATATTACCTATTAGACACGAATACCTGTTCTTTAAAAAATGGAGGCTTATGAGTGTATAAATAAAGGTTTACTAAAAATAACATGTTAGTAATGACCTCTGGTTACTCACGGGGAATTTTTATGTCTGTAAGTTAAGAGAAAGTAAAACTTTTAAATACTACAGAACCAAGTACTACTTTTAAAAAACTCTGATAAAAATGATCATGGCATGGCTAGCCACTTCAAAAGTTGTTATTTGTGTCAGTGTTAGATTGAGAATTTTACATCTTGTTATCCATTAGATACCCTGGAAGAAAAAATTCCAGAATAATGAAGAAGCATAGGCTTTGCGTGAAAACTTGAGGAAAAAGAATTTTTTGGCTTCCTAAAGCAGATGAATTAGTTCTAGTATCAGCATGCTCTTACTCTATCAGGATTATTAATTCTGAGGGGGTCACTATAATGGGTCTTCTCATAAATTGATTTTTGGAACATAAATTCTAAAATTGGTTCTTCTTAATTTACACACACAGAGGAGGATGCACAGGCACACACAAAATGCATACACACACATTTTTAATAAGTGTTCTGACAGTGTGGTCAGCTCAAAGATCAGCTCCGAGCACATGGCGAGAGACCCGGGACAGAGGCTTTGTTCAATAATAATCTTAACAATTACCACTGTTGATATTTACTACATGCTAGATATTTGACATTTTGACATTCTCTCACTAATTCTCAAAACATTCCTGAGAGGTATCACTATTTCTAGCACCCAGACTTAGGCCCAGCACACAGGTGGCACTTAATAAATATTTGTTGATTGAATGAATGATTGTTACCACGAGGAGAACACAGCTGATGTAAGATAAATATTGCCTGAAGTCATATAGTTAAGGAGAGCAGAGCCAAACTGCCAATTCTATATCCCGGATGGTTTTATGATCCCGTGCTCACACCTCACATATAGATATGAGATTATGTTCTACATAGGAAGCATAACTAATGAGTTACCTAGAGAAGATTAGAAATAAATGCACATACGAATAGAGAACATGATAACAGATTAGTATTTACATCAAGGTGTTATATTTTCTGTTTCTCCCAGAACAGACTCCCGGAGTCAAACTTTTACAATAAGCATGTTCAACAGTTTGGTAAACTTAGCAGGAGCTTTAGCTCAGAACAGAGACCAGAAGATGCTCTAAATCCTGCCGTGACATGTCCCATTGCCAGCTCCAACCATGGGACTTGCTGGAGGTGTGTGAGTGTAACAGAAACAACTGGGCTTTTGTGCGTAGCACTGACTGGTGCACCTGCTGATGCCATAAGCTTGTTCTTACCGTTGTTCTAATTGCAGCTGACATGGTGGCCACAACACCACTGCTGGGACACATCAGGCACAAGGCAGACGCACACTTCAGTTTGTAGGTGAGGGTGGGACACCTCTCACTGAAGTAGCTCTTCCTCTATTAGGTGAGGAAAGCAGGATGGGAAAAATCAGGTCTGGCAGCCCACACTGTGAGCTGGGATTCAGAAGAAAGAGTAGTGTGACAAAAATTTCTATCACTACCAGTCCTTTCCACTTGCTGCCAGCTTTACTGTCCAAATATTCATCCAAAATATGTCAAAAATATTAAAAGAAATTATACAACAAAACATCCTCTGAAGTAATTCAATTTTGGTATTTAGTTTGAAAATCTATTGGATGATATCAGAGGAAACCCACTAAATTAAGCCAGCCAGGCTAGCATTTTTCTTCCTAAGAGTATGGCAATATTTAATATTTTCTCTCTCAGTGAGGGGTTGATTAAAACTAGAACATGAAACAATTTGCAATGTCATACCATATTCAGGATAAGGTGGCTTAGATAGGCAAAGTAGAAAAGCACACAGGGCCAGTCAGTACTTTCTACTCTACAACCTAACAAATTTTCTTTGAAAACTCTGGAAGAGGAGCATTGACTTCTACAGATGGAAAATGTGTGATGTTCATTTTAAAATTACTAGTAGAGCCTGCTATTGACCATCTAATTATGCTGAGTTCCATTTATAAACATAGCTAACCACTAAGTTTATGGAGACTTTTTGTGCTGCTTTAATAGAATATTGATCGAGAGCATAGTTTGAGTGTGCTGCCATTGAATTGTGTAATGGCAAACAAAAGGCAAGGTCACAACCATGTTCATGCTGGGGCTGCAGTCTATTTTTTATTATAATCTTTTTGTTTCTTCCTTTAATGCTCAAGCCCACATGGTTTCTTTGGGAAGAAGAGGTTGCTTAAGAATATAACCTGTTTTTAAAATTAATTTCCATGCAGTGATCAAGTATTGTGTTACTTAACCAAGGAGAACCAACAGGCCACTTCTTCAGAAAAGAAAGTGTCTAATATGTTTCAGTTTAATAAACATCTAAAATATTGCAACTAGTTAAAGGGCACCCTAGAGGACTGTATATCTGGAATCTGTATCCTGTATCCTCAGCTTCCTGATGAGACCTTCTTTGCAAAAACGTTTTGTGATGTTCAAGTTTGGACTCGTTCCTATCAAACAGCTTCATTTTCTCATTGTACCTGGTAGCTGAGTTATTTCTGTTGTAGTAGCTTCATCAGGTGAGGTCAGAAAATTGCCTATAGTTCCTACTAAACAGGCCTGAAAATCTGAGCAGATAGCTATGGGTACCCAAAGGCACATAAAGAGTGTGGAGACTTAAAAAAGCAGTGTAAAAATGAACTGCAAGTTGGATCTTAACGATGATTCCTGTGTGAGAACATAGAAATGGTATACATTTCTAAGGCAGAAAACAGCCACTAGGGTGCCACCTCATGCCAGGCTGAGGCATCGGCCTGGCTCCATTCACTCTGACTCTCCATTGACAAACAGCTCGGGAATCCTGGAGCCACCCAACAGCCCAGCTCTGTGGCAGAGCCAGGACAATTCAGCTGCTGGATTTTAATAGATTCTGCAGCAGTGCGACAGGAACCAAAAATCAGTCTGGGTAACTGAGAGCGGTTTTCACACCCAAAGACTCTAAGGCTGGCCACAGTGTACTGAGAACCCTGGCTTTTCAAAATTCCAGGGCCATGAAGTCATTCCCCAGCCACGAAGTTTACTTAACCCTTACAGCCGGCTGGAGTGTATAAACCACTGCCTGGAAAACTGGAACCCGCCAGGCCAGAGTCACAATGGCCTGTGTGTATTTGCGGTTTTCCTCTTTCCCAGTGAAGTATTTAGGGTTTCAGAGTCACTCCACCAACTTCAAGTAAAATAGTCAGCACTTTAGAAGGAAATGGGCAGAAGTAGTGGATTTTTCAGGAGGATTTTCTGGGTTCATACCAGGAAGCATATTTGACAGCCTCAAAGCATACAGTGGGAGTCCAACACTGGTACAAAATAAACAAGAGTGGATGCTGACCCAGAGAGCCATCTAAGAGCATCATTTAGCAGCTCGTAGAGTGGGCTCTCTGTGGCAACTTCATGGGAAAAAGCCCCATCTGAAAATGCTGTTGGAAGGCTTTGTTTGAAAATGCAGCATCATGTAAGAGCCATTTCAACAGATGGTTCCTGTCTCTTTCCTCCCAGTATTCTGCTAAAACAACGTCAGTGATTCTGAATCACATTGTTAGCACTGGTACACACCCTCCCCCAAACTCCAAAGCAGAGAAGACTTCCCTCTTTCTGTCTCTGGCACAGCGTCTAGTGGTCTGAATAGCGGTCCTCTCTGTGTGGGAAGAAAGTAGTAAATAACTAGAACAACTTTCAGATGGCCCTATCACATGGGGAAAGAGGTAGGAGAACAAACACACATTTACTTTTATGCTGCAGTACTTTCTCTGCTGCTAATAGAGACAGGACTCTCCTTTCTTGCCTTTCATGAACTCCAGATAATGCAAAAAAAATTAAAAGGCAGGAGGCAAGGGAGAGAAGGGAGTGAGTGGGAGACTCCAACAGCTCCACGCATCTAATCAGTACAACAACCTTGTTGCCCAACTCTCACCTCTGACTGTGCGAGGCTAAGCCAGCAGCTTTCTCTTGAGTTTTTCCGCCATTGCTACCCTGTAGTAACATGATTATAAACAACAAACTTCCCACATAGTTATTTCAGTGAGTCCTCATGAGGAAATACTGAAATAACACCTCCCTCCTCTATTAAATTTAAAAGGAGGAAAACTGAAAACAGAAACTAACTGGAAACCTGGGGAAAGTAGGTATTTATATTAGCAAAATTAAAAATTGAGTGCTGAAGAGCCAGGAAAAGGGACAAATTTCAAGCTAAGTCCACCATTAGTGTGAAGTTTCCAGACCATACATATGGTTCGGGGGACTGGACGGGGCTGGGATAGGTAAGACGGAGTTGAGGAAAAAACTGGCAACACAGAGAAGTTCTAAGACACTGAGGCCACTGAAAACACCCAGGTTAAAAACAAATCTACAGAAAGAGTTAAAAGATCACTGGTTGGGAGAGTGGGAGATATTTAGATGGAGTATAGGTGATTTTTAGAGAAGTGAAACAATTTTGTATGATACTGTACTAATGCATACATATCATTATGTATTTACCAAAATACATAAATGTACAGCACAAGGAGTGAACCCTAATATAAACTATAGAGTTTAGTTAATATAATATGCCAATATTAGCTCACCAATTGTAACAAATCCACCACACTAACAAAAGATATTAATAATGGGAGAAACTATTTAGCAAGTATATTGAAATTCTGTACTTTCTGTTAACCAAAAACCGTAAGACCAATTGTATTCATATTTTAAAATCATCCCAGAAAACTAATCCAGGGAAAGATTTTTAATTAAGTATCTTACTTGTTTTGCTTTATCTGAAAACAGTTTTAACCTTTTTAAATGCACATAGTAATAATCTAAAAGTTTATCAACACTAACAATAAATGATTATTTAATGAAAGCACAGAATCTTTGGATTTTGTTTAGTTTTATAATACAGGTATGGGAGAGGTCATGACAAAAATGCAGTCAGCTAGCTGAGTAAAGCAAAGTGAAAAGAGCAAGTTTCTTAACCTCTAAGAGCATCACGCTCTCCTTCATCTGTAAAAAGGGACAATAGCAGCAACCATGGGAGGACTGAATGAGATAATGTTTACAATTAATGTTTACAATGTTTACAGGCCTAGCACAATTCCTGGTACATGGTGCATGCTTGACAAATGCTAGCTACACTAATTCTACGTATTAGTGTTGTATCATGCTCTTAACAGTGCTAACATCATGCATTTAATCAACTTATGTTCCTGTTAGCTTATTTCTATTTCAAGGTTGCAGAAAGCACCCAGTCCTACTCATCTGTAAAATGTGTCTGCTGCACCTCTAAAGCAGATGCTTAGCTCTTCCAGCCTGGGCAAGGGGTCAGCCCTATAATGAATGGTTAAAGATTTTGACTCCTCCCTGTGGCTTGAGTATTAAGTGTTTCAGAAGGGGTGTGGGTGAGGAAACCTGAGCTGGGGAATCCTTACCTCAGCCACCAAGGCAACTTAGAGATATACACCCTGACAGACCTGGATTAAAGATCTGTAAGAGGGAGGGGGCTCTGGATGGCAGTTTGGCCTAAAGCCATGGTTTAGCTGACACAGCCCAGTCCCACTCTTGCCAAACAGTTTCAGTCAGCACGAGGCCATGTGTGAGTGAGTCCTAGAGCGATTACGCAGCAGTGTGCAGAATCAGAAAGCATTCAAAAGCCGAAGGACGCTCATGATGCCAGGCATCTGCAACACAACCCCTGAAACAGGGACAGGAAACAAAACCAGGTCCCTCTGCAAATTCAATCTGTGGTCCAGCCAGACCCTCTGGCAGTCTTGAAGGCAGGTTTAGAATTCACTTGGCAACCATGCCGTCATAGACTGCATGGGGGTCTAAGCCAGCTTGGAACTGATCAACCCTGGGATAAAGACCTTAAAGAGATGTACGGAAAGCAGAAGGATGGGATTCTGGGGGTGGTTCTGAGCAGCGTGGGCCTCCTCATACAAGTCCCAGGCCTTGGACACTAATGGTAATGAAGACTAAATGGAAGCATTACAGCAGCCGGGGTTGATTAAAAAGGTCTAGGGCTCCAATCTTAGAGTTCAAAGGATTTTCACTCTTTGAGGCTACGTCTGGGTTGTAGCAAGGCTCAATGAATATGTTTCCCTATAATGCCACTATGACAGCTACCTTCTGATGCATCAGTCTACATTAGTTACTATTAAAATAACAATAAAGACATGAGCTAGTAATGTTTAAAAGTTCTGAGAAGTTTTATGTGTATACATGTGTATGTATGTATACATACACATACAAATGCATCATTATTTGTCTATGGCACATAACTGGTGAATCAGCTGTGCTAGGGTAGCACACACCCTCCAGACCAACAAGGCAGCCTGATCTCTACGTCACTGGCTACTACTTGAAGCACACTTCATAGTATGATGGCAAGTCTCCCTTCCATCTCACACGTGCTGCTCCTAATGCCCTATTCCTTAGGTTTCCAACCCCACATACACACACAGCAGGATACCCCTGCATCAACCAAGGGTTCCTGATTCCCAGAACTCACACACCTATAGTTGCCTTCCTGCTACTTTCCCCGTCTAGCCTCACACTGTAGATTTCAATGGGACAGTCCAATAGCACGGATTCTAGCATTACACAGACAGCTTTACTGTTTACCTTATGTTTGACTTTGGGTAAATGACATCAACAGACCTGTAATTTAACTCATTTGTAAAAATGAGAGTGATTTCTTATCTGACAAGTTTGCTGCAAGAATTAACTTTTGTTACCTATGTGAAAACTTAACGCAGTACCTGGCAGGTAGTGCATGTTCAACACACATTCTCTATCTACCCTTCCACCCTCAGATCTCCTGACTACCCCTTGTATCCAATTTTTGTATTCTTAAGAGTCTTCTAGCCTTAAAAAATAAGAATAGACAGAATCTAAACTGAAAGATCAGGATGGTTTGGCTTGCTTGACCTGGCATCTTGTCATGAGGTTTACTGGTTTGCTCAGTCAATCTTCTAAGACAGTAATGCAGGGAATTGGGGATGGGGAGGGTGGTGAACTTGAAATGAAAAGATTACTTTTTATTCCATTCTACCTCATTCCACAAATGATTTGTTCCAGTGTGAAATCAATTTTGACAATGTATATTTTATCTACAAGTGATAGTTTGAAGTAGAAGGGGGATAAAACATTTTAATACTTGGTATATTTATTTTTTCTTCTTGTTATTGGGACCTCAGACATCATAGTCAGTGTAGCTGTACTTTTAAATAAAAACATAAAGATGTTTTTGAAGGAGGACAATTGGTGTGTATTTATTTGTGTGTGTGTGTGTGTGTATGTGTGTGAGAGAGAGAGAGAGAGAGAGAGTGGGGAGGGAGAGACAGAGAGAGGCAGAGAATATCCTATACCTTCTCCTTGGACCATTGGGATTATGTTACAGTGAAAATACAATCACTGACCCTTTGATCAATGGACTAGGGTGGTGACAGGTACTCTTAATTCACTGTTCTTGGTGATTATTGACAAGCTGGTAATGATCATGCTGTACTGTGTCATTCACACTGAGGGCATTAGCATTCTTTAAAGGTCAAAACCAAATTTTTTTAAGTGCAGAATTTCTTAGAAATCAGAAAAGTCTCAGAAATTTTTAAAACCAGGTTCACACTATAAACTAGGGAATATGTGAGACACTCAGGATTTCAGTTCTTTCCATATGTCTCACATTAAAATGACATCAAATTTTCCTGATTTAAATTCCTGGCTGTTAAATAAACTGTGTGGCAAACTTCTTCCAGTGGGTGAATGAAAAGGCGATTCTGAAAGCTATTTATGTCTCTAGGAGGCCTAGGCAGAAAGTAAGCACAAACCAAATCAAAGCAAAATTATACTTACTCTGTGACACTCTTACTAGCTCGGTCACACTAAAAACACCTGATGTGACAAAACTGTCCTGGAAGCCCAAATGTCCTGAGGAAACAAAAACAGAAAAGGCAAAGTGTCATAAATAGACGATATTTGGCAACAGAATTCTAAACATGAGTTTCATTGTGATTAAAAAATATGATATCTCATTTCATATTCTGCTCCAGTTCGCGTTTCCGTGAGAGGGTACAGTCATTTAGGTATGTAGATGTGTTTTTGGTTTGAATCTGGAGGCTATGGAAAGCTACGACACAACAACTGGGTGATTTTTGAAATGGTTAAAAAAAAAACTCAACAGGAAATCTGAAACAAAAGATGATTTAAAATAAATGGTTACCTTGGCTGACCTCTGAGACCTTAACAACTGGGATGAAAACAGCCTACCTAAGAATCAGCCATGAAAGCTAAACTCCGTAACAGTTTTTAAACGTGACTTTCTAAAGAAATATCTGATGGGGATTAGCTATCCATTCATTCAAATCAAACAAGATTTAAAGATGTTCCCTTCATTTCTAGAGGCACCACAGGGTAAATCTTTAAAAAGCCAGACTAGAAGAAGCAAGCCCCTTGAAACTCCTTGAAACATAAAAACAAATTCTTTAAGTACACATAAAATTTAAATTTGTTTGAAGAGCAAGAGGTTTCTGTGGGTAGGTTGATTCTTTTCTTAAGAAAAAGATTAATTAATGGTACAAAAATGAGTTACTCTTTGAATTTCATATCTGCTTCACTTTTAGTGGATATAATTAATTTCCTTTAGATATGTGATACTACATATATTATCAACAGCTTATTCAGTTTATAGTATGTGTAGGAATACAGGAAAATGAAATTTATAAATAGCAAAGAATATATAATTGTTATGCAATCTCCTTTTCTGTCTCTAAAGCTTTTCCCATTCCATTAGCTTCACATAGGTAGAAATTCATTGAGAGATCTGTCTATATGTTCAATGTAATCACCTGCTTTAAAATTAGGGCCCAAAAAGTTGACGGCTCAAGGTAATTTTTAAAAAATAACTATTCTTTGAAATAAGGAAAACAGCTTTAAAAATGCAACATTAGAAAAAAGACAAATCTGAATATAAATTAAAAAATCATAAGAAAAATGTACTTTATTGATAAAAGCCATATTTTGCCTATTATGAAAGGGAAGCAAATTTACCTAAGGTATATTTTGTGCATCAAAAATGTATTAAATGTCATGCACATAAGCACATGTAAAAAATCACCATGTTTTGGATTATAAATAAACCTACAAATGATTCTTTTTCTTTTGGTTACATTTGACTTCTGCATAAGGAAGATTTTTTTTATTGAGATTTAAAAGAAAGCCTTCAGTTTTTTAAATCAAATACACAATCTATGATATTTTAGATTCATAGCTCTAATTTTTAGAATATTCGATACTCACAATTTGCTTTGTAAAATAAAAGAGCACTATGTGTGGTGATGGATGTTAACTAGATTTATTGTGAGGGTCATTTTGCAGTATATCTATATAGTGAATCATGTTATAGTACACTTAAAATGAATATAATGTTATATGTCTTTTATATCTTGATTTTAAAAAAATGTATATACCCCACATTTAAAAAATGGCAAAATTTCATTTGAAGAATTGCTTAAGAAATTTCACCTCCCCAGTAACCCACACCCAGGTATTAAGTTGACTGTTATTGGGGAAGTGCCCGAGCCCAAGGTATTGTCTCTTGGATTAAGAGAACTGAGAAGTAAAAATAAATAAACAAATAAAAGTTCTTTAACATGGTCTTGGCAAAACAGACTATGACACCTCTTTCTATTGTGACAATATTTACATCACATTTATCTCACAGACCATAACAAAGGAAATCCAACCACAATGTACATTAAGTTTGACTTAAAACACATGCAACAATGGCAAGGAAATTCATAGCTGAATAGGAAAATCTAGCTTGATCTCCAGCTTTTGCTCATCTCTGTCTGCATCATCTGCCTGCGGGCTGATACTTGTTTCAGTTCCAACCTTTGAAATTCCTTATTTCAAGGATAAATTTGAATTTAAGATGAATTTCTGTATAGACAGAAGGTGAACACACATACTTTAATCCTGTACCAAAAAGAAATAAGCAAGCAATAGCAATTGAAAACTGAGTTTAGTTTGATACAAGGAATTGGAAAGGGATAACCCCTATGTTCATCCATTCAAACTCCCCCTGTCCTCTTAAATGTTGGTGTTTTCCATGGTGCTCATCTCTCTCTCTCTGTATACATATGTATATGTATATGTATGTATACACACATATATATGTATGTATATATATGTATATATGTATGTATTAATATATTTCCTAAGTTATCTTCTCTATTTTCATGATATCAGCTATCTGGTTTGACTGTGATATTTGTGAAAGGTAGAATAATGTTTGTTTCATTCTCCACTGTATTTAATGCCTGGGACAAAGCAGTTAGTAAGTAAATATTTGTTGGAGAGTAGAGGAACAACTCTATAAGCCAATGACACTCAAATTTTTATCTTTTGCCCCAATCTCTCTCCTGGGTTCCTAACACATGAATCAAAATGTTCATTGCATATTTCTATCCAGATAGCCCATGGGCATCCTCAGACCTAACATATCCAATGCCAAGCTCATTTGCTTTTGTCCCCAAACCTGTTTTTAACTCTTTTGACTTTCCTACTTCAATAAACCATCTACTGTTCATCTGGTTTTCTATGTTTTGGTATCTTTCATGACTCCTGCCTCTTACAAACACCCACATCCAGCTAATCCTCACTGATTCCATTCCTTACTATTTCTCGACCCCATGCACACCTCCATCTTGCTGCTACAGCTGTGGCCCCAGCTTTCTCCAGTTCTCACCAGCCTGCTAACTACATTCTTCATCATCAGTCTTGGCTACTCTTCTGGTCAATTCTTCACTCTGCAGCCACAGCTTACTAACAGGCAAATCTGATGATTTTATTCATTTATTCAACAAATTTTTGTTGAGCCCCTATATTGGACCAGGGGTTGGCTTAGGGGTTTGAGATACAGTGCTACCTTCAGGAAATTCACAGTAAATAATTAAAGAGAGCTAAAAATATAAAAGAAATCAAACATTTACAAAATTATGAATGGTATCAGGGGTGTCCAACCTGCAGCCCCTAGGCTGCATGAAGCCCAGGATGGCTGTGAATGCTGTCCAACACAAAACCATAAATTTACTTAAAACATTATGAGATTTTTTTTATGATTATACATCTCAATGTATTTAATGTGTGGCCCAAGACAATTCTTCTTCCAGTGTGGTGCAGAGATGCCAAAAGGTTGGACATCCCTGGATGATGTGAACGAAACAAACAGGAAACGTTTCAGAAAGGGTGGTTAGGGAAGATCTCTCTTAAGAGCTGACATCTGAAAGATACTAAGGAGACAGCCAGGAAAAGAGGGGGAAGAGCCTTTCCAGCAGAGGGATTAGCACGTACAAAGGCCCCGAGGGAGGAAAGAACAATGTGTTGGAGAATATAAGATAAATCGAAAGTGTTCAGAGATTGCTACCATCAGAAAACTTGCAAGAGCCCCACAGAGTGTTCAGGGCACAGTACATACTCCTTGCCATGGCACAGGACCTCTACCCAGCCTCTGCTTTTCTCGCCAGGCTTGTTTTTTACCTTTTGTCTCGTTTTCAGCCCTACTCCTTGGCCTAAGTGAACACATGTTCCTCATGGCCCTGGTCCACCCCCTGCCTCACACTGATCCTCCCTCCTGCACTTCCTGTCTTTTGGACTCCTTGCTTGGCCACCTCCTACTTGTCTGTAGGACTCAGCTTTGTTGTCATCTCCGTCAGAAAGCCTTTCCTTGTCACCCCACCACTGGAGAAGACTCTTTTTCTCTTTTCTGAATATTGACCTGCTTTACTATTTATGGTTCTAATCTAGGGCTTAACACACACACTAAACTGTAATTTTGTCTTTTTCTCATTAGATTGTGAGCCCTTTGAGAAAGAGCGTCTTCTGTGCCTCCAGCCCTCCAGGTCCGACCTAACACAGTGCCTGGTACACAGTGTGCGCTCCAGGGATGCCACTGAATAAACACAACTCAAACTGGGCTCAAGTATGTGCATTTTCCTTTTTATGAAAATGTAGGCAGAACTCTTCTTTTTCTGTCTCTTTCTCTCTCTCATCACTAGCAATACAGTTTGAACTAAAACCGAGCCAATGTGCATCTGAAAACTATTAAAATGAACCATCCAAAGAATCCCTCTAAAATAAACAGAACAGGGACAGGATAGACAACCCATTTAGATGAAGCTTCTGATTAAAAAGGTGCCATCAGGTTCTCTGATAAGAAATGTCTGGGGGCTATCCTATTATTGTGATTACAGTTCAAAGTTTGGGAAACACAGGAAAAACAGAGTTGAAGGGCAGCGTTATTGAATAAACACAGGAGGCAAAAAAAAATTAGTCTGAAGCTTAAACTAGAATCCTGTGTGATCTTGAGAAAGTCGCTGCCAAAATAATTTAATCTTCCTTTCCCTCCTAGAAACCTGCCTTCAAAGGCTTATTTTAGTATAATGTGTTCAATTTAAAAGGTTAAATATATGTGAATGTACAATAATCAGAAAGATAAAAATAAAAGGTAGAATTATTTCACAAATCCTGATGTAATCATCTCTTCACAGTATTATGAGATTATCAGATGGCCTTGATGGCTTTATCTTCATAATGTGTCCCCAAGGAGAGGTCTGTGTAAACATGCCATGTAACTTTAAATGACTATGAAACTGGTTTTGTTCCTTCACCAATTATTTAGAAACCCACTGATGAACTCCAGGGGAAGATAGCAATGAAAAATGAAACCTAAGAAATGATGGAAAAAATGACACAGCTAATGTAATTACTAAGCAAACCTGAGCAGATTAATATTTTGTTCTCACTAACACAAACCAAATCGTAAAAATGACTTTCAGGGAAATAACACTAGTCTGGGTGTTCTACTTTTAGGCAAGATAAGAGAAAAATGGAAAAGAATATAAAAAACTAAATATAAGTAATTCTGAATTCCGTTGTTAGCACTAAAAGATCTTTAGTTGGACAGCTGATGAAACATTCCCAAAAGGCCCCAAGATTTACATTTTGAATAGAGTCTCTCCGAAATGAGTGCAAAACATACACTTTTGTTAAGTATATCTCACATGAAAAGCCAGCGTGTTCACTGATCTGACTCTCTCTCCAATTCTGAACTACTGTTCAGGAGCAATTGCAGAGGAGATTGGAATAAGGAGCAGATCCTTTTTCATTTTATATAAAATGGCTAAAAAAGTTCATTCACTGAAGTCCTGTTCAGTGAACTCCCAATTAGAGCAGAGATTTCAATACCTTGGAGTCAGTCATACTCACAGTGGGGAGAGATTAGGCTTTGTAGGAGAGGCAGAAATATAAAAAGCTAAATTCTTTTATGGGTGGTTAGGAAAAGCAGCTCTCTTTACTTTGATGATATCAGCAGTTATGGAAAATGCCATTATATGGGAACCAAATTTCACCTTGTGAAGGAACTGAACATCCATCTACCTTTTAACAAGCAGGAAAGGAAAGAGTTCAATCTGCAGAGAGACAGGTAACCTTGTAGAATTGTTCAGAGGTCAGGGGAAGAAACAGCTGGGAACAAACCATCCAGAGGGAGGCTTTGCCTTTAAAGAAAGTTTGAATGTCCATGAAGCAGAATGAATGTATCTGAGGAGGAAAGTTTACACACAAGATAGTGTTTTTGTTTGTCCTGTTGGGATAGTAATAGACTCTCAGCTCTAAATGGTCAAGTCTTATCTGGCTAACGGATATAGGCCAATTACAACACACGGATCATTCCAGCAAAAAGAAGGTATCTCCATTCTATTATCTCTTGGTAAATAAGACTCCCTCACTGATCGAGACAGGCTGATGACTGGGCCTTTCCTGCTTGTGTAGCTGGGCTCCTCAAAGGGAAAAGAGCCCCCTCATTCTCACACTATTAGTGTGCACGACTATCTGGGACTGCCTGTGATATGCAGGCCTATCGCAAGTGATGAACTAACTCCTGATGACACCGCTCTCACAGAACTGACATTCCCGTCCCTCTAAAGAACGGTTTGCCTCACCGACACTGCTCCCCCCTGGAATTTCATGTCTCCTCTGTGAACTTCCCACTGGCTTACAAGCCACCTGAGGAAAGGGGGTGTCGTTCCTTCATCTGCCCCCCGGACCCCAGTTAGTGGATTTCAGGTGGGCTCAGTCAATACCACTAAGTTGAGCAGCACCTTTGCTCTACTTGTCTTATGGCATTGCCTCTTTCTACTTGGTTTGACAGGTATTTGTTTACCTGTTTTGGCCCTGCACTCCTGCAACAAACCAGGCCAGGGCAGGGGTGTGTCTTGTGATCTTACATTGCTCACAGGGCCCAGCACAAACCCTTGTTCTAGCTATGTAACAAATACTCAG
The DNA here is from genome assembly GCF_004126475.2 of Phyllostomus discolor. Classification (NCBI taxonomy): domain Eukaryota; kingdom Metazoa; phylum Chordata; class Mammalia; order Chiroptera; family Phyllostomidae; genus Phyllostomus; species Phyllostomus discolor. The sequence continues at coordinate 44,402,609 of NC_040907.2, read as the reverse complement.
GGATTCAGATGAGTGACTAGAGATACCCCTTTATTTGGCAGCCCTCTAAAGCACAATATAAATTACTATTAGTTTACTTCCTGTTATGTTATGCCTGTACTTTTAATTTGGAATATCTTAGAAAACAGGATTTTGGGGGAGGTGGGGTAAGGATATAGTCCTGTTGATCCATGAAATCCAAATACTAAAATTTTGATCTGATTTTTTATTATACACTATTTAATTATTCTGCCATTCACTGATGACATCTCAGATATTATTTAAGAATAATTCTTTATTTAAAACAAATGTTAAATATTCAGACATCCACTAAGAAAGAACACAGTAGCAATAAAAATACATATACGTTCTATTTGTGTGATTCATCTTTATGATGGTGGAGTAAATTTCACTTGGTCGTGTGTTTATAATAAACATTAAAAGATTGGCATACGGTGTTGGACTGACAATAAGGTAAAATATTTCTATGTCTAGAAAGTTGTGTCTCAGAATATGTAAAACAAAGAAATGATAGTTGCCAACTAATACTATGCATGAGGCATTTTGAGATTTTTAGATGAAAAAGATTATTATAAATGCTTTTGTAATATGGTTATGATTGTCATTCTGTTTATCATAACACATCAAGGAATTGCCATTAGTGTGGAAATACTGTAGCCTTAGCTGAAAAGTAGGATGAATCAAAGAGAGGCTGTGGAAGTATGTATCATGGAATTTATGTACTGCTGAGTTCCCTTCTTTGTTGCTCCGAATTCTCCTGCCCCGCTCAGCTACGTGTATTCAATACAGGTACTTAATTTGTGTTTTTTGGTTTTTTGTTCTGCACTGTCCATAAAGAGGAAGTCAGTATTTGGTTTACAGCTTTCATTCAACAAATATTTATTTAATGCTTATTACCTGGCAAGCATAGTCCTAGGCCCAACAGATACAACTAGAAATAGCAAAAGTTCTTTGCTCTCTGGGGCTTATGTTCCCAGTTAAGGAAAATGTTTATGCCAAGATTTACAGTAATATATTTATCTAAGATTGGGTCTTTTTATAAGACTTTTCTAGGAAAACATTAACAACTAGCAAAGATTATTGCAATGTCTTCTCATGCTGAGACTGCTGGTTGTCAAGGCATATCCATGACTGACAGCTACAGACCATACTTCCCAGCCTCTACAGTTAGGAGTGGCCACTACTGGAAAGTGAGTGGAAGTGATACAATCAACTTCTACCCCACATGCCTGAAAAGAAACTCCTGCTCCACAGACACACTCTGTTCCTCTTTTTATGAGCTAGAATAGTTTCAGCCATGCAGATAGAGACAGTATCCATGCAGAGCAATAAGACAGAGGGAAACCGAGACCCTGAATGACAGTGTGGAGAAGAACCACCCTGTCAATTTAACCTGATCATTTGGAAGAGTTACTAAAAAGAAAAGTAGGTTTCAGTGTACTTTAACCACCCTATTTTTTCAGTCTCTTGGTTATAGCAGCCTAGTACTTACCCTAACCAACAGAAGTGCCAACCTTTCCCTTTAGAATGCAAAGCGTCACAAATTAGCAGCCCACAGGCCAATTCTAGTCTGCAGACTAGAATTTTGCTTGGCTAGCTAGCACAGTGGTAATTTTTTTTTTTGCATATGAAAGCTTTAAACTGGGCATGAGCTTACAAATATATTACACTCCTCATTGTATTTCACTTATTTAAATGACATATAAGAACCCTGTAGTTGCACAAATCTGTGATACCTGTTAGGTAGCTTCTCTGTACTTTAATACACTGGCATAGTAGGTAGAAAATGGATGGATAGTTGGTATTTTTCATCTGATAAAGGAGCCATAAAGGAGCCATGGCTCCTTTATGGCTGATAAAGGAGCCATAGTATTTCATGATTTTCTTGAGAATTAAGGTTAGATTCTTGAGTTTGGTGTTTAAAGTCCTTCAAAATCTGGCTTCTGTTACACCTTCTCAATGTTATCTTCTAATAGAACCCAAATAAGTGTTCTCTGCGCTACAGCCAAGACATCCCACCAGCTACTCTCCAAATACCAGTACGTTAATCCTCCACATCAGGGTTCACATCAGTGCTTCCCTGCAGTGCTCCACCAAACACAAATACATGAAGACAAAGATACAAATATATATAAAGGTTTCTATAGTGAAATGAGTTTGGAAAACGCTCTCACACCCGCCCTTGGAGAATGACAAGAAAGGTTTACATGGTAAAGCCTCTGAGAGTTCTTGCCATAAATACTTTCTTTGCATTATTTCACTCACTATTTCCCAAAACATTTACAAGGATATTATTGGTTTTTGGCAAATGTCTTTCTATAGGTACACTGCTCTGTTCCTTGGCCTATTTTATATCTTCGGTTTGTGTACCAGAGTACTGAGGGGAAGTAGTGTCTTAACTTTTTTTTATTTATTTTAATCATTGTTCAAGTACAGTTTTCTGTCCTTTACTCCCATCCCAACCCACCCACCCATCCCTCCCCACCTCTCTCCCATTTCCACCCCCCCCTAGTTTTTGTCCATGTGTCCTTTATATGTGTTCCTGTAAACCCTTCCCATTCTCCCCTGAAATTCCCCTGAAATTCCCTCCCCTCTCCTGTCTGGTCACTGTCAGCCTGTTCTCTATTTCAGTGTCTTTGGCTAACTTTTTGGCCCAGGGACACCCTGCACCTTCACTTGCAATCACTTCAACATACCAACATTAGAAAAATGGATCAAGCTGGTAACAGGTATTATAAAGTTAGGCTACCTATTTAGAAGATTTATCCATGGAACCTCTCTTAGTAGTATTAATTTTCATCAAAAGTATAGCTTTCATTTATCCAGTATTTACCATGTGTTTGCTACTCTGCTAAGCACTTTAGAGACATAAGCTCTAATTCCTCATGCAATTTCCTGTAGTTGGCAATATTCTGATCTTACTGAAAAGAAGGCTTAAGCTCAGAGAGGCTGAGTGATTTGTCTGTGGTCACACAGCTAGTGAATTAGGATTAGAACTAAACAGGTTCATTTAGTTCTTTTATATAATAAATTTTATTGTACTTTAATCCATCATATACCAGAGACTTGATTATCCAGTCTAATCCAAAGGCCTTATCACCTCTTCACCAATTCCTGTAGTTAATAAGGAAAGAGTAGTATTTTATTAAATTAAATTTGATTGCTGAATGGTTTCATTGAAATAGGGTTTATGAGTTGGAGTTACAAGTAATTAGGCAATTAATTAAAGGACTACATCTAATCGATATCAAAACATCTAAATAAAAAGTGAAAAAAGAATTGTATTCATTTGCGTATTTAGAAATATTGGACGCATGACATCATGGAATGAACTGGAAATGAAGAGATCTTCAAGATCACCTAGAAAGGGAACAATCATCACTGTATCATAAAAAAGAATTTTAGACTAATAAAATTAAAAGATTTGATTTAAAAAATTCCTTTTATATGTTTGCCTTCCTGTAACTTCTCATTTACCTCAATTTTATCCTTTGGAACAGACAAAATAAATCTAATCTCTTTTCCATTTTGCTACTCTTCAAGTATTTGAAGACAGTCCCACAGTCCCTAATTTTCTTTCCTCTAGGATAAATATCCCTTTTTTCATTGTTTTGTCATGTCAACAAATTAATTTCCCTTAAATATTTAGAATCATGCACTTATTTGGCCTATAATAAGCAAAAAGAAGTATTTTGCAAGTACACCCAACTACAAATTAGTTCTGTACAAGAACAGAGAAACACTTACTTTAGGAAAAATTTTTTAAGCACCATACAAAATGTTTTTTAAATTAAAAAATTTGCTTCATGTTAGAAAAAGTAAATTCCACTGTAATTAGCATAAGATCAGTATTTTATAAATATCTTAAAATTATTTTGTCATTTGAATGCACCACAAATTTAAAAGTAATTTTTATTCAACCTGTTTTGAACTAAAAAGGGTTTAAACAACTGTATTGTTTTTATGTTCTGAATCAAAAGTTTCTCTGAACTTGGATAGTAATTCTTAATAATCTACAAGTAAATCAAATTATTTGTAATAACTTCAGTTTCTGCTTATGAACTCTTACAGATATTGGAGAAAAATAAGGAAATTTATTCTCTGAATACATCAGAAAACGATTACCTTAAATGAAACAGACATGAAACTGGATCACTGGAGGGCTATCCTGGTTTATGGATGTAAAACAGCAAAAAATCTTAATGCCCATTGCCCTAGTCTTCCTTTTTAGGTTTAATGCACATGGCTGTGAGACCACCAATAGGGAGCTCTGCTTGCTAATCCACCTGAGGACACAGGCAGGGACAAGGAAAGAAGATGACCAGGGGCCATGTGCTAATTTTAAGATACTCAACACCGATTTTGATTTACCAAGGATGGAAAGAAAATCATTCATGAACTGAAGCAATGTATTTAAAAAGAGTTCTTGCAATTACTTTTCCAAGGCTGCAAAAAAAAAAAATTACAAATAGGTAGATGTAGTTTTCCAAATGCAGAATAAAATTAGTTACTGTTTAGAATCACAATACACAAAGAACTTTCATGCTTTTAAGTCATTTGCTTTGTGCCCGTCTTATTCACTTAACTGGCAATTAATTACTGATACTGTAATTCACAGCATTTATTGATAGACTCCATATTATACTTGCACATCTCTGCCTGCGCTATGTCATGCCACGAATCGTGTGGGCCACCATACTTTGAAGATTGCTGGCTTAACACAAACACAAAGTATTTTAGAAGTACCAGAAAATTCTTTGTGAGATATAACAGAAAGAATTAGACTGTTCAGGCCATGTCGTGTTAGCACAATGGAGGAACACTTTTAAGACTTTAAAGTCATGTAATACAATTCTAGGCTGGATTTTTCTTGTTAGAAAAAGTAGAATGGGAGTGATCAGAAGAGAAAAGGGCCAATATTTGACAACAGAAATCAGCATAACCTTTTAACTGCAGCAGCCATGGGTGACTGCCCTTTGACCTTGAAAGATTATGTGGGATTTCAATGACAACAGCTGGAAGTGAGCATGTGTGAATAGAGAACACAGATCTGAGGCCTGCTACAAAAGACTGCGCAATCTCTGCCCAGATCAGAGTGCTGATTAGAAATTGTTTCCTGGTCCTGGCTTAATAGAGTGTGATAATGAAAGCTTTTTTTTTTTTAATCTTCCAGCAAGAAATTATTGGTAGATTTCTGCCATTCCCACTCTCCCCTTCAACTCCTCAAATCTTCCCGACTTTCACATAAAACAGGCCCATCTTTCTTAAGGATATGGTTAAAAACAAAACTTTGTTTTACGAGCTACTTATCATAAACAAAATTTCTTTTAAGTACTTGAGTCTCTCTCCTGAGCTTTAAAGTTGTGGCATTTCACATAGAGTATCGTTAGTTTTTGTTTGAGGATCTGTCACACACAGACACACCCGCATGCACACAACTTAAATGAGAGTGTGATAGAAGTGGGACCTATATCTCTCTCATCTTTTTAACTCTACCGTTTGTAAAGTGTGCAACACATGGTGGGTCCTTGTGTATGTGTGACGAATGAACAGAGGAATAAAGATTTCTTCTTACCCCCTTGTTCTTATTCTTCTTCTTGTGATATAAAGGTAGGTTCCTACACAAACATTTAATAATTTTATCTTTTTCTTCAACCAGTTTCACATATATGGTAGCAATTTTTTCATGAAGTGTTTAGGTGCGCTTGCCCAACAAGAACATATGAAGAACATAAGTAATTACTTCCTTTCAAAGATAAGGTAACTTAATGTAGCAGGTACAGCAATTTGACTGCTTGCTGAATGTGGTCATTTCAATCCATAAGACTTCCAATGAATGATACTCATTGAGCTGAAATGCACATAAATTGACATAAACTAACACAGATGCACTCTCAAATTCCTCTGTAGGATCTTCACACTTGCTGACATTGCTCTGAAACCACCAGAATATTGCCACATAATTACTGAAAGGACATCGGGTTATGACTCATTTATGTTGTTTTGGTTTTACCATACAGTCTTATCTTACCTTGCACTGCTCCGATTTTGCTAACTACTTTAGCTCTGGATTTTGCTAACTGCTCTAGTTTCTATATCAAATTAGCAACTCCTGAGCTTCAGTAGAAATTGGTCTTTAATTTATGCAAATAATACCCCCAGTTGGGCAAAAACCAACCTGGCTGTGAGGTATGAAACAAGCAGAGGCTGGTGAAATTGACTACCAAATCAGACATGGGTCTTCTGCCTACATCCTTCTATAGCAACTCGAGATGTTATTCCAAACAAGCCGTGGGACAGATTGTTTTTCAGAACAGACCAAATCCATTTGCCGTTTCAAAATTCTATAAACAGAGTATTAAGGAATTCAATTCCCACAGCAACTATATGGGCGTTGGCTTTGGTTTTATGGGAGTTTCTGCCAAGCTCACATATTTGTTGAACCACTGGTTTAGAGTATCCTTTGCAGCTCAGGGCAGGAGGGACCATTGCTTGTGATCTCAGTTCACTTTAAGGATTGGGTCTTGCTGGTGACAGGTATACATGATAAATGTTCCAGAAGGCTGACCTAATTTCCGTTGAAGTAAGTGTTTTGCTAAGAACATTCCCTCAAAGTGTCAGCTTGCAACCAAGGATTCAAACAAGCCAGTGTCCATTTTCTTTGGTGAGTTATTATCTTTGCTTACGAAAGTTCCCTCGAAATGAACTTAATTCTGTCTCACAACTCAAGCTTCTCCAGACTTATTTTTGAATTTAAATAAGTTAAATATCTAATTGAAAATAAGTAATCATCAAACATACTGAAATTCATAGTTTTTAGTCACTGTGATCAGAAAAACCAGGCACTCCAGGGTAACTATAAACCAAGGTAAACTTGCTGCCTATTTGTCTTTTTCTCTTGCAAAGAGATCCATATGGCAACATATTCAGTCATCTTGTATTTTAAAAATTACATTTGCAAGGGATTATTTACATATTACATAGTAGGAGGGACAGTATTATGTAAATCAGAATCCTAAATAGCCTAAGCCTCAGTTTCCTCATGTGCAAAATGGCACTAAGGGTGTACCCACCTTGCAAGTTTGTTGCTAGGAATAATGAGATAATGCACTTAAAATGCTTAGCAAAAAACCCAGAGCAAAAAATGATAGCTATTACAAACAAGAAACATATTCTTTATATCTTAGATCTTGAATCATATAGGGAGTTTTTAAAGAAATAAACAGGTAGCAATAATTATGCTCTTTTGATATGAAATAGTAAATAATGTAGGTATTCATATAAAAGTATATATGAATAAAAATGTTGATTATTTTGAGTGAATTTTTTAGTAAAAATGAAATTACTTTCTAAAGAAAATAACACAAAACATTAAAAACAAATCCTCTCACATGTCTTAGGTTTTTCTAAAATGAGATGTAACAGCAATTCATTTCCAAATTATTTTAAATAAATCAGGTATAAATTTTAGGAATCAAATTCCTAAGTATAATCTTATTCATAATATTTATAAAATATATTTATCTAAATGTTTAACATAATTTTAAATATAAATCTTATCTTTTATTCAAATGCACATTGACCATCTACATGGGCCAAGCATTATCCTAGATTTGGAAATAAATATTTTGGACTTATGGGGATGACAAATACAGTTAACCAGTCAAGAAATGGACCCTAGGACATTTTTTTAGGTCATGTTTTATCTAATTTTTTAATAATTAACATAGGAGTATTCAGAAAAGAAAGAGTGAAAATGGCACTTTTTGTGCCAGTTACACTTCACTTTTTAAAAGAATTTGGTTTGTTGAAAACTCTTCTTGGTAACTAAATGAAGGCTGCCTATTCTAGAAAATAGGTATTTCAAAGTCTAATTTTGTTTTTCAGTATTTTTCAAATGAAAACTAAACTTTTTTAAATGAGGAAATATTTTGGATAGCACAAAAACACATACAAAATAAGCAATAGTACCTTTTAAAAGTAGAAATACCTTTTTGAAATGAACCCTCTAGCTGAGCTTCAGCTCCTTACTTCAATTTAAATGGAGAGCCATCACAGAGCATCATTAAAGAAAGGGTCTTGATTCCGTATAGCTTTAAATCAATGCTAAAAGAATTCACCCTTTTAGACAGAAGAATGATCAACATGTTTCACTTTGCTGACTTTGATCACTGAAGCACTTTATAATACAGGCCATTTCCTTGATTTTAGGGAACAGAACCTTTGTCTGACTCACAGAATGGACTGAGTACATGTTAGGCTCAGCTTTAGCTAAGACAGAGAACCCAAGTTCTTGGAATTTCTGCAGTGGTTCTTATTGGGGTTATCAGCATTTTGACAGGGACTCCTTCCAATGTGAGAACTACCTTGTGCTCTCTCTGACAGTTAGCATCCCTAAATGCCCTTGTGACAACCAAAAGTGCCCTCACACATTTTTGAACACCGTGGCAGGGGGGCCATAACATCCCTTGCTGAAACACACTCTCTAGTATGAACACTGTCTTACAGAACTCATTAGGTACTTAATACTATGTAATTCTGCTCATTACTAACTAGCTATTGTCTCTATGATTAGATTATTATAATTCTTTTAAAATTCCCCTTTATTTTCTGCCACGTCCTCTACCCTTGACCCTTATCCAAGTACCTAGTTCTGATACTATCACTAGAACTTGATTTTTAAAAATTTATTATATGTGAACTACTGTCTGTTTTGTTTTGGACGAGGGGGCTGTCATTCATATGGTCCATAAATATAAAACATACATTTTGGTCTCTCTGCAGAAGTCTTCATTCCAAATATTGGCTCACTGGTCTGTATGTGTATGTGAACATGTTGGCCTAGCCTCTTCGATTCCCTCTTGTTGCTGAGGAGATATGTTCACTGTTAGTAAACTCCTAAGAATCACACACACAGCGCTTTTGTGTGTCCGTGACAGTACCGTTGTTCCTAAAAGTCTGCAGACTATGAATGCAGACTCTACAGAATATGAAACAACATGTAAAACTTGAAAACAAATATGCGTTGTGCTCTCTGCTGAAAAAATGTAGGTGAATAAGAAGAGACACAGGGCCAAAATGACTCAAGTCGCTATTACTAAAACCAAACTAACAACACTCTGAAAACAGACAGGAAACAAAACTAAGCAACAACAGGCTACCAAACAAGAATTCCAATCAGTGCCTTGGTCTCCACTGCTTGTTCAGGAGGTAGGCGGCTCCTCCACCTCTAATTTTCTTCTCTAATCATTCCAGTACTTTAATGAATGAATACCTGTGATTTTTCCAAAAAAGAGTCAAGGGCAGCTACTCAGGGCCAGGTTGCACAGAGGTCCTCCTGCTTTGTGGTCACCAGGTGGTAACCGCTTTGCTTAATGTCTATCCCCAACACTAGAAACCTAAGGACTCTTCCCAGGTTGTATGACAGTCAAAGATCAGGTGGGAACCCTGTGTGCATGTAAGTGTATGGGTACAAATACATATGTGTGTGTTTAATTTAGTTTATTCTCTCAAAAACCCACCCAGAGAAAAGCACTTCCTTGTCAGGTATAAACTGTCAGGACACTTGAAATAAAACACTTTTCACTAACATAGGCATTTCTGATCTTCAGTGTTGTCATTAGCAACAATGCCCCAAGGGACATGATTTGTGGCTAACTTGAACATGGAGCCCTTCTGGACACAGCTGGTGAAGCCAACAGCATTCTGCTCTGTTGTGCAGTAAATAGTGTGAAAAAGTCAGTAAGCTTGATGGCCAATTTCTGAAGTTCTAACAACCACTATAAGGGTTAGGGAGAAGCTGAATGATTTTTTTTAAGGTACTTTAATTACAAACCTAATTTTTTTCTACAGCCTGATTAGTTCATTTAACAAACATCTCTTGATACCAACCTACAAGCTAAATAGAGGTAATAAACCTGGAGCAAATAATCAACACATTCCCTGTCCTCAAGGGCTCACAGTCTAGCAAAAACACTTTTCAAAGGAGAACTAGTGAAAAGACTTGATTCACTACTGCGAGAGTCAATTCAAATGTCACCAACTTTTGATTTCCTTCTGCAACCTTGCAGCATCACAGGCCTCACTCTGTAGGCTCAATAACTATTGACAACTGCCTGAGAGAAGAAGAGGGAAGTGTAAATCCAACTTAAGGGGATCAGCAAGGCAACCCCTAATGGTAGGGAACCAACTGTCTGTGTAGGGGGCAGGGGAAATGGCAAGTATTATTGCTAGATAAAGGTTTAAAAAGACGAAAGTGACAAAATTTGGAGAGCTTCAACAAATTTGGACAACATTCTACAAGTAATGATTAGTCTTAAATCATAACTTAATGTATTATTATTAGGGAGATATTTTCTATAGCTTAATATGTCCTTTTATAAGTCAGACATGCTTCTCATTCAATTACTAGCTTTGTGACCTTGAGTAGATTAATTAAACGTTCATTACTTTATTCCACCAAAAAACTTTGTTAAATACTTTTTCTTTTTCAGTCACTATAGTGGGCATTGAGGTACAAGTCTTTGACCTTCAGGTACTTGTAGTCTAGTCAGGGAAACAGGCTGATACAGAGATGATTACAATACAATAGGTTAAGGCCTCTGAGAACACAGAGGAGGGCACTAGACTAGTCTGGCAGGGTTAAGGAAGGCTTCCTGGAAGAGCAGAGATGGCCTACACAGTCCCCAGTGACCAGAAGGATTAGCACTGTGACGCAGAGGAAAGTGGCACAGTGTCTTTGTGGGTATAAGAATAGCAATCACGACTTCTGGCCAAGAGAGAGGCATAGATAGATACACTTTGCCTCTTCCCACAATTAAAAAAAAGGACAATAACAAATTTAAAAACAAAAAAATAATCATAACTGCCAGAAAATCGAACTGTATGGAAGTCCAACAACCAAGGAGCTAAAGAAACATTCATCCAGACCAGTAGGAGGGGTGGAGACAGGCAGTTGGGCAGAGAGGATTTGTGGCAAGGCAGCAGCTGGAAGACCAGGGCAGGTGAGGCAGCAGATGGCAGACTGGGCAGTCCCACATTTATGTGAGGGTAAACTGGGAGGAACAAATGGGGAGTGAGACAGAACACACAACTCAGGGTTCCAATGGGGGAAAATAAAGCCTCAAAACCTCTGGCTATAAAAACCTGTGGGGATTGTGGCAGTGGGAGAAATTCCCAGCATCACAGGAGACTACATCGGAGAGACCCACAGGGTCCTATAACATACACAAGCCCATGCAGAAAGGCCCAATTTGCTTGTGGGTAGCAGAAGAAGTGACTGAAAGCTGGCTGAAACCCAAGCAAGCAGTATTGTTCCCTCTCAGACCCCTCCCCCACATACAGCACCACAACACAGTGATGTGGGTTGCCCTACCCTGCTGAATACCTGAGGCTCTGCTCCTTACAACATAACAGGAGCATGGAGACAAAAAAATATGGCCCAAATGAAAGAACAGATCAAAACTCCAAAAATAGAACTAAGTGATGCAGAGATAGCCAATCTTTCTGATGAAAAGTTCAAAACACTGGAAATCAGGATGCTCACAGAAATGGTAGAGTGTGATCACAGAGTAGAAGAAGTAGAGGCTATGCAAAGTGAAATAAAGGAAAATGTACAGGGAACCAACAGTGAAGGGAAGGAAACTGGGACTCAATCAATGATTTGGAGGAGAAGGAAAAAATAAACATTCAACCAGAACAAAATGAAGAAACAAGAATTCAAAAAAAATGAGGAGAGGCTTAGGAACCTCTGGGACAACTTTAAATGTTCCAATATCCAAATCATAGGAGTGCCAGAAGGAGAAGAAAAAGAGCAAGAAATTGAAAACTTACTTGAAAACATAATGAAGGAGAATCTCCCCAATCTGACAAAGGAAATGGACTTCCAGGAAGGTCAGGAAGCTCAGAGTCCCAAAGAAGTTGGACCCAAGGAGGAACACACCAAGGCATATCATAATTACATTACACAAGATTAGAGATAAGGAGAGAATCTTAAAAGCAGCAAGAGAAAAGGAGCAGTCACCTATAAAGGAGTTCCCATAGGACTATTGGCTGATTTCTCAAAAGAAATCTAGCAGGCAAGAAAGGGCTGGAAAGGCAAGGACCTACATCCAAGATTACTCTATCCAACAAAGCTATCATTTAGACTGGAAGGGCAAATAAAGTGCTTCCCAGATAAGGTCAGGTTACAGGAGTTCATCATCACCAAGCCCTTATTATATGAAATGTTAAAGGGACTTATCTAAGAAAAAGAATAACAATCAAGTGACATAGCTAATGTTTACTGAGCACTCACTATGGGCCAGCCACTTAGCCTCTTCGTGTATTATTTTTCAATGATTTTCAAAGTGCTGTGAAGTAGGTATTATGTCCCCATTTTGCAGATGAAGCAACTGAGGCACAGAGAGTCTAAGCAATCAAGTTAAGATGACAAGACAGGAATTGGTAGAGTTGGAGTTTCATCTCAAGAAGAACTCATGTTCTTAGCCTTGGCACTATCCCTAACTTCTCAGAAAAGAATACATACCCCAGAATCCTGAGTACCAAAAAAGGGAACAGTAGATGATGACATGATTATGAGAACTATTATTGTCATCAGTGTATTCAGACATCACTGATCTGCAGGGATAACTACAGTAGGTTTTCTTCCCCCACCAGCTGATGGACACAGAGAATTCTATCCAAACTGAAACTCCACTTTAAAGTCAAAGGGAAGTGTCCTCATGGAACAACCCAGTGGGAAGGCTATTTCTTCTTCCATGTGAGTACCACTAAAACCATGACCTCTCCAAACAGTTTGTATCCTTCGACACCACTTCCCTCCTCCACCACTTCCCTCCTCCACCACCCCCGTACATGTGGTTTTGATCCAGGCTTGCCTGCTACTTAGTTTGCTGTATTTTTGTTTTATGTACAAGCTTAAAGCTATACCAACTTAATAGTAGAAGTTGTGACTGAACACTTGAGTGACAGAATTATTAGAAAAGCTTTATTTTTTTTGTCCCATCAATAAAACTCTGTATAGCATAAGTCTTATTGTGAAAAAAAAAGTCCCAATTTGAATTTTTTTTAAGTCAGAATGTTGGAGAGAAGGTCAGTAGTGAAATAGAATGCCACTACAAACCATGATTTGAGAACTCATCTAAGAAAGAACAACCTTGGAACATAGCTAATACCTATGTTTTCATCTGAGAGCCCATCAACAGATGTGGACACTGTTCTTACAACGTCTTGTATAGACAAAAGATGAGGGAGATTACAAATCTCTTGTTTGGCCCTGGGCTCACCTCCATCAGTTCTACTTCTCAACACCCAGAGAACAGGCAAATTGTGTCCCCACAGTTGTGCTGCAGCTGTGTACCCACAAGTGTATATATCCAGGCCTATCATTATCGGATAAATGAGGTTGCCAGTGATACCAAGAGTGCAGGTGTTACTGCACAGAATAGGTAATGTGTGGTTGTCTACCCCTTAAATGTCAGCCAGCCTCTAGAGAGAAGTGGGTGACCTCTATTTCGAACTGGGTGAAAAGATCCATCTCAGAGGCAGGCAGCATAGGATAGTGCTCAGGCCTTGCTGCCAGGCAGACTTGTACTCAGATCCTAGCTCTTCTCCACTAAAAGGATGAAGACCATGGGCAAGCTATGTAAGCACTTTGGGCCTCTACTTTTTATTCCATTGCTGATATAAAGATTCGGTGAAATAATGCACAGACCCCAGCATGGTACCTAGCAAAAGCCATAGATGTGGGAGATCAATATTGTGTGTGTCATTTCCTAATATTGCTTATGCTATGTATAGGCACCTAAGACTTCAACAGTGATTCCAAAAGGCTCTTTACTATGTATGGAGGCCTTCAAGCTTCAGAGAGGTGACTGGATTATTTCATAATACTAAAAATCTGCCAGTAGTAAATGTTCATAAAATATTTAAGCATTCACAGTTAAGACTGCATAGCCTAGTAATTTGAAGAGAGCTCTATTTGTTTCCTGAGTGGACTAATGAACTATTGGTACCACAACATATGCATACCTTACTTATTAAATGGATTCAATACATATTAGTTCTTCTTTTACCTTAATTCAATGGTTCTCAACTGGCTATGATTTTGCTCTCAGGGGACAATGGGCAATGTGTGGATACATTTTTGGTTGTCACAACTCAGGGGTGCTCCTGGCATCTAGTGGGTAGATGCCATGGTGCCACTAAACATCCTATAATGCACAGGACAGTGACCCAGAAGGAATTATATCCTGCCCAAAATGTCAATAGTGCTGAAACTGAGAAACAATGACCAAAATTCACTCAACTTAAGTTGGCAATACTAACCAAACAACTACTACTCATTAATTCATTCCACTGAAACTTACTGAGTGCCTACAATTGGACAGGATTGTCCTTGTGCTGCAGACACAGAGATGAAGACCCGCAGGCACTTAACAGTGGAGACATTGTTCAGGGGATCACCAACAACATGGAGTCAGGTATGTGTCCATATGAAGGACAATGAGAGCACAGAAAAAGTAGCATCTAAGAATACATGGAGTACTGGGAAGACCTCACAGAGGTACAGACACATGTGTTGAAGCTAGAAGGAGGTATAGTAGATTCAGGGAAAGAGGGGAAAGGAAGGAGAAAAGGCAGAAAAGGAAGGGAAGGAGGGAAGGAAATAAAGAAAGAGAAAGCAGATGGTACCTTTGGCTTAGGAGGGCTGGAGCTAGGAGCTGGGAATACTGATGCAACTAAGTCTGACAGGCTCTTTCTTAATAGGGACACTGTTGACATTTTGAGTAAGTGAATTCTTTACTAGGCAGGACTATCCAAAGCATTACAAGATATTCAGTATCCCTAACTCCTGCTTCTTTATCCTCCTTACACTAACGGCAGTGAGATGCTTCTTCTTGAGGCATTTTGACAATGGGGGAAGCCTCTGCTTGTCCTTGGTACCCCAAAGCACCAGGATGACCTTCTGCATTTGAGTACGGTTAAAGTATTTCAGAGCTCCTAAAGAGTATGACGTTTGCAGCAATGGGATCAGAGACACAGTGAACGGCAGTTCTAAGTGGAAGGAGGTTGAGCCCCCCATGTCCAGTGGTCTTTTCCTACTGCTGCACCATGGTCACAGACATGCTGAAGTCTAATACCACATCTACACTACCAGCAAATGTGGCCACCAACCCAGCATACTAAATAGATTTCCAAAACACAGAGAAACACTGAACTGATGAGCATTTCACCTGGCACATCTTGACCAAGCAACTCCAACTGGGCCTTACTTTGTAAAACATTTTGTCACTGTAAAACTCTCCAGGCATTTAAAATAAATGGGTTCAAAAACTGACTTCCACTTTATCAAAAAGTAAAAGGGAAGCAATTGCTTCTCTTCATGCAATCATTTTATAAAATAGAAAAGAAGGGACTATCCACCTAAGTTCCTATACTTCTGAGGTCTTCTTTCATTCCTTCAGCTGAAAAGGACTTGTTACTAAGCCTTTAACATATATAAACCTCCATGTGAATTTTCATGCTTTTCTCTCTCACAGTTGAAAGCAAGGGAAAAAATGGAGGAAGAAGAGAGAGAACATGCCCAGAAACGTGAAAAGTTTTAAGGAAGAATCATAGATAGATATGTGGGTCTGAGAGCTTTTTTGGTGGTGGTGAGGAGCTCACTTTTGCCCAAAATAAAAGATAGTGAGTACCACTACTGAAGAAGGGATCAAGGTGCCAAGATTCATAGGATGACATGCTGCGTACATAAATTAGCGGTGTCGCAGTATTCAATCCTGACAGCCCCCCTCTAAGGGCTGTTTGGCAATGGGCTCCATGTAATCACCATGCTGTACAGAGTATTCAATCTCAGATGAAAGCAGTAAAGTCCTTTAAGAAAAATTACAGGAAAGAAGAGGGAGATGTGGAAAACTTTATAGATTATTCACAAAGAGATAAAGAACATTTGTTTTCTATCTCTTCTGATGATTGTACAAATGGAAAATGGTTTTCATGAATTACTAACCAATGGGATAGATTTCTTATGGCCCCTGCGGAAATGCTGGGTTTGAGAAGCTTTACATCAACATGGATTTTCATTCATTCAAAATACTTAGGTGTGTATCCTACTTGGAACGCAGCAGAGTGTTATATTCCACCAGTACTCCTGAATCCAAACAATACCAACAACAATAACAGTAGCAGGAATACCGACAATGATGATCCTTTAAGGAAGACTTACTAGCTACATGACACCAAAGGATACAAAAAAATCTGAGAGTCAAGTGTTGACTTCTTTGCTTCCTAACTGAGGAAACTGAGACAGAAAGTTTAAACAATTTGCTTGAGGTCACACCATAAGTAAAGCACAAAGCCAGGATGTAAATGTAAATGACTCCGAAACCATCTTCTTCCTACAGGGACACCTACGTTGTTATGCCACAGACTGCCTCTGTGCAAAACTATAACTTACTACTATCCACAGCTCACTGGTATAAGACAGTTCTATTTCACATACACCACTTAAGGCATGAACTCAGATTATACATGCCTAGGGGGGAAATATCATCTTATTCATTTTAAAAATAAATCTTCACTCTTTCCTATAGTGTAACATTCAATGAGACCTCAAATAATTTTTATTATCAATGATGATGATGATGATGATGATGCCCCATGGATTGTTTCCATGCATTTAATCCTTTAACTGAAGCCTGAAATGCTAAGAGCATGTGAAACTGCATTCATGGTTTCGTTAAAGATCATCACTACCACCTGCTTTCCACCATTACCAGAAAGAAATGTAACTTCTTTCATCTCTGTCCTCCTCTGTAACATTCATATAAAGATAACCGGGCTGCTATTGCATTTTTCCAGCTTAAAAATTTAAAGCCAATAAATTTCAAGTATCACCAGGTTATTCCACTAGACTTGTCCTTCATCTGGTTCAGCTACAGAAGGGGATAATAATCTGTCATAAGGGTAAATTCATTACCACGAGATAATATCATCATAGCCCTATGGCCCATTTTCACAGTAAGGCACGCACTCTCTGTGATGTGGTATCTCAGCTCTCCAGAGAGCAGTTTAAAGCTGACATAATAATAACAACAACAACAACAACTTACACTTATAGGGAAGACAAGCCTGCCTATATTTTCTAGCTCTTGACAAAGAATAGCTCCCAGTCCTATTTCAGATGCATCAGTTATCACCACAAAAGACTCTGGAAAATCTGGAGTCTTTAAAAGATGCCTGCAAATGGATTTGCCAGAGGTTCATAAAAGTTTAGCTATCACAAACAGGTGACTCAATTACCAACTTCACTGAGCTGGTGAAATACTCCCAGTGGTATTACTTTAGAGCAAGTTAATAAAAACACAGAAAGAAAACCCAATCACACTTGGGTACCAGAAGTGATTTTTTTATGGATTAATAGTTGATTCACCTGATCATTCAACACATTTATCCAGTGACTGATTTTAGTTTTGATTTTAAAAAAGTATATTTTCTAGTGTGAGATAGTGACATGGTTATTATAGAATGCATAAATCCTTTCATGTTCATGCCACCCTACCAGAGATATTTTTTCTAAAGACAATGTTTTAGTCTAAAATGGGTAATCTGTTCTCCATTAATCAATGGAATACTTTCTGGCTCCTTCTATGTGTACAGTGCTGGGTTAGATGTGGTAGACAAAGGCAAGATGAATTAGAAAAGGACAACCCTCAGAAGACACACTAATGCAGAGTGGATCCCAAACTTTGGCACAGGATGATTCTCCCTACACCCTGAGAGCTTTGTATACCTTGAACCTTGATGTGACAGGACAGACAAACTTTGGCAGTGCATGGACTTGCTGCTCTACGGAATAACTCCTCCAGGACTTCCAGACCAAAAGGTGGGCCCCCTACCTCTTTGTGAGGTAGAGTGGTACCCGTGAAGAACCTTCACAAAAGAGGTGATCCAGAGGCTGATATCATTATTTGGCAACCCAGTAATCAATAAAGGTAAGTGGTAAAGAAGGGGTGGGTGAGAGAAAGCATTCTAGAAACAACAGCTGAGGGAAAAGGGAAGTTGTGCACCAAATCCTACAGTTTCCATCCAAGGACAATCCCGGGGTTTGAGGGTGATAGGTGAAATGGCCAAGAGGCAGGCAGGCAGAGAGCAGAGAAGTGAGAGAAGCAAAAAGGCTGAATAATGAGTCCCTGAAAACTATCAGGAGACAGCCTCTTGCTCGTAGAAACAGAGCCTCACAGTCTTCAACTGCTTGATGGAACTAATACTGCCCATCTGAAGAGTAAATAGAAGGGCAGGTCCTGAAAGAGATGATGGTTGTCCTTCATTTCCATCCCATCAGAGGAGCAGGTCTCCCAGGGTTTGGCCCCAGGATGAGACAAGGAAGAAATCTTGGTCCTCAACTGCTTACACAGGGACTTGTGAAAACTGTCTGCACTCTCAGATGATCTGCCTGAAAGGTCTGCATGTATATCAAATTTCATGAGTCTACATGTCACAGACACTAGAGTGGAGTAGAGTCTGCAAGGTCCAACTTGCAACCTCTCTGATACTTCTCTTGCTGTTTTCTGATGCCCCTCAAAAATGCAGAGATTTTGGCAGGGCCAGACTCTGTGTGTGTCATGGAGGCCCCAGGAGGTACGTCTGCCCCGATGCCTGTCGGGGCTCAGTAATGGGTCAGCACAAGGTTAACCTCTGCCCTGCTAACCAGTTCCAAGAACTTCTGGTTTTCCCCACCCTGCCACTCTTTCTCATTCCCTCCTTCTTTTCATGCTGCCTCTGGCTCTCTGTCTTAATATCTTTCCTTCCCATGTTTCCATTATCTACCTGCCTTCTTGCCCCCCAACCCCCACTATTTCAAAGAGGTTACTGCACTTTACTCTGACACCTGCCCCCATGGATTTTTACCACAGCATTTCCACTCTTTTCCCCGAACTTTGCACTATGTTATTTTTGCATACAGTGGAAATTTTGGTAAAAAACTAAGAAGTGCCAGATTTGAAAAGTCCATAGAAATCTACCTTGGTAATAATGACAATCACAACTAACATTTGATTCACATATTTACTTAACCCTGCTGTAAGAGAAACACTAATATGATTCCCATTTTCAGCTGAGATTAATAGACCTGGGCAAAGTTGCGCAGTTATTAGTTGGAGACTGGAGACTCCAAGTTCTGCTGCCCTTTCCCTCACTGCTGTCCTCATTTTGCATATCAGGAAGGAAGAAAAGGCAGTGCTGCATTTCAGTTCTCTTTTTCCTTATTTATTCATCATAGATTTGAGTGTCTCAGGGACGATTTGTATGTACTACAAACAATATTTCTTGGAATGTGGAGAACTGTTATCTCTCCATTCCTACCAACGACCGAGTTCGTAGGTAGGACATAGACATTCATAGACAGAGTGGCAGGAATCTGAAAGTCAACACTGACTTCTCTCCAACAGATCATCCTCATTGGCAAACTCACTGCCTCCCCAAGATCACTCCACAAAGTCCTGTGTTCCTAGGCAGATCCTCACAGTCCTATTGGAAACATATTTCAACTCTGGACTGCTAATATTTTCCATCCTTTGCACAAACTTGTAGACCAGTAACTCTTTGAAAGGGAATTCATACACTTATTCAAGCTGAAGATTCAACCAAAGGTTAAACATAACTAACACTTAGTATGCTTTGCTTTAGAGGCCAACCTCAAATAAACTCAGAGTAGAGATCACATAGCTTAACAACATCACCATGATCTCTTATCTGGATTACTGCAGTAGTGCCCTAAAGGGTTTTCATTTTTCTGCCCTTGTCTCCTACAGCATGAGCACCTGTCTCTCCTGTGCTCAAATCCTGCCAATGGCATCCATGCTATTGACTGGGAGCCAGAGGCTTACCACAGCCTCAGTGGATCTCCAAGTATCATCCCTGGACTAGCACCATCACCATCACCAGCAGCCTTGTTAGAAATGTAAACCTCTGAATCAGAAACTCCAGGACGAGTGCCCACCAATGTATGTTTTGATGTCTTCCAAGTGACTGTGATGCTGCTAAAGCATGACATGTGCTGCCCCTCCCCCCCCAGCTTTTTACTTGAGTCTCTCTCCTGCTCCTCTCCTCCCCACTCACCTCTTTCCATCTACATTGGTCTTCCCCAGATATCTGCATGCCCCACTCCCTCACCTGCTTCAGGTCTTTGTTCACATGTCACCTTCTCAGGAATGTATCTGCGGCAGGCAATCTTCTTTAAAGCCCAAACCACTCCTGACTCACTCTTCTGCTTCCTCTTAATTTTTTCTCTTCTTCTCACCATCTGAATAGATTTTTCTGATTTTTATTTTAATTCTCTGTCTCCATCAACTACAATGTAGCCTCCTTGGGGGCCAGGGGTTTAGGGGACTTCACTACTGCGTCCCATGTAACAGGAAAGGTACTGGGCACAAAGGAGGCACTCGGTAAATACTTGTTGAATGTTGAGGGAAGGAATGATTACATTCTGCTACTCAGTACTTTGTAATTTGCCTCTCTGGCAATGTATTGAGCCTCTCTGGGCTCAGTTTCCTCATCAATAAAAAGAGGATTAAGTCAGATGAAAAGCCTACCCAGTGCTCAGCTCATTTTAGTCACTCAATAACAGTAGCAATTGTGATCATCAAAATATGGGGAAAAAACAAACTTATTTCAATATCATTAGAATCAAATGAAAACCAATGGTTTGAACTTTCAAATGCATTTGGAGAACATTTGAGGGGGGTTGCAGGGGCAGGACAAGCTAAAGATGCTATATCTTTAGTATCTTTACTAAATACATACCCCTTTCTAGAAACAGGTTGTTGGGAAAAGGAATAATCTTCCTATGCTGAAACTGTTTTCCCCAAAGGCAGCATTTTGATGAATTAAGAACAAAGGAATTATAAACATACAAGTTAATTACCCTTCAAAAACAAAATACATACTGAATAGAAAACACATTGAAAACCTAGATTTGTTTGTGGATGTTTTTTCCAAAATATTGCAATAAATTGTTTGGGAACATCTAATAAAACTAATATGCAGCTGGATTTTCCTGCCCCCAAACTAATTTGTGCTGATTACAAACAAGATAGGTCACAAGGTCTGCATGCTTTATTTTTGATGCATTCATTATAATTGTTACTATGGATGAAGACTAAACACAAAAAATAAAACATCCTGTTGGGGAATGATCTACCCAACACACACCACATGTTTTCTCTTCCATCATTAGTCTAAGGGGGATTTCCACAAAAACAAGATTCTTAGAAACTAAGCTTTCACTCGTCAGTGCTGCTATTCCCACTTAGTCACTGTCCTGGGACCTCCCAGTTGCTCTCTGATGAAATAAATCTGAAGTTACACACTAAAAAAAATAACTGTAACTAGGAACTAGGTATTAGGAGGACAAACCCCTTTTCTTACTGTTATGCTTAACAATATCATGACACAAGGCTCAATAATTTGTTCACATTACCACATTCCACACTGTTTCTGCTCTGAGCAAAGACTATTCTAGAGTTCCCATCCCCCATATCTAAAACTAGGTGAGGATACAGGTACCAGCCCACACCTCTCTGCAATAAATGAACAAGGTCAAAAGAGAAACTCTGATCACTCAGTTGTCAAGACACATACCTTCAAACATACCACTTTATCTCATGGGTAAATAACACCTTTGGGTCTAAGGGCCAGCAGAGACTGAGCCCTGCGCACCAGCACCTTCGGAGGCAGAATTGGTGTTTGCTTTTGAGACGACACGGATGCTACAGGACCTACCCTTTCACTCCTTTTGAAAAACCCAATGTTCTTTCCACTCCGAGAAAGGGAAAGTGCTTTCAGACAAGAATCTGATAGCAATCATTTCAATTTGGAGAAGAATTAAATCAGCATGTTCTCTCTGTCTCTCTCTCGAAACTCTGTATTCTAAATCTTATTTCTCTTTACCTAACAATAGACTTTATCCACTGCTAAAGGAATCTTTAAGCAACTGGGTTGATAATTAAGAGGAAGTTTTTAAATACCTTTATAAATAGCCACAAGGGCAAATACCTGTTCTCCCCATGTCCCGGAAGTATATTCCTATGAAGCTGCAGTTTCTACTTTATGAGGCTAATCTGCTTGTTTATTCTGTAAAATATACGGATCCAGTCTTTAAGCAAAACAAATCAATGTGAACTGTCTATGGCCCAGCTTTAATCAAAAGTCTGGCTGTGAGAAATATTTAAAATCACATGTAGACAATGAGCTCTACCTAATTCTTCAGGTTTTGTAAAGATCATGGTGTAAATTTCCCTAGCTTTTATACATTTCCTGGAGGATTAGAAGCAAGTTACTGTCCTGGATCATTCAGGATTGTTTTCATAGCATTGCACATTTGCATTTGGTTCTCACCTTCTAGTTAGTGGAAGAACCAGAAAGAAGCTATCTGGCCATCCATCCCCTCTATTGCATCTCCTTCAGTAACACTGAATGCCACTACAACCTTCGGGGTCCACCTCTTCAAGTTCTACATGAAAAAATATCAGAACTAAGTGTCAGGAAAAGATTTCTTCCATTGAGAAACTGGTATGTATTATCTCATAGGTCATGAGAATCATATAGTAATCATGTAAATTTCTTTTTTTTTTTGGTTGCCAGGAAATTCAGAACCAAACTTGTATCTCAATGTTATTAACTATGTTAAACAATATGGTAGGATTTTTGTTCAATTTTTTTCTGATATCACCTTTCTATTTTAATTTATATATTTCCCACTTCGTACTTTTCACTTGTTTATGTTTCATTTTACTGTACTAAATCTTTATAAACCATCAATCATTATAAAATGGAGGTTTATATGTATACAAATATATATAAATAAACTATACACACATATGTAAGTTTGGTAATCAGAATGATTACAGGTTTTATAGTACACATGTGGGAAATAATTTACATTGAACAGAATAAAATTGGTCATACCGATTATTCATTGTAGAGAATTTTTTTAACAGTGCAAAAATCTTTGTGAGCTGTCTGCTAATATACAGAAAGACCTTATATCACACTTTAATGACATTTTCTATAACATTACCTAATACAAATGAGGATGCAGAGTTTGGGAATCCAATTTCCAAGAGGACTTATTCTCAACAATTTCAGACAGGTGTCAATTTTTAAAAAATCAGTATGCTCATCACTCATGCCCCAGCTAAGTGGGTAGGGACCTGCTGGAGCACCTTGTAACCGTACTGAGAAGAAGAGTAGCAAGACACCCTGTGCGGTAACACACAGAAACATGTTTTGTGAAACTCCAGGGTATAACACAAATGTTAGGTGTTATTGCTACTGCCCAAAGCATATAAAATACGACCATCAGAGATGAACTGTCATTTACTGCTGAACATGGTGGTAACTGTGGAGATAGCCACTGCGAATGAGAAAAACACTTTTTAAAAAGTCATCCTTAGTTCACATGCATGTTGAGAGGACCAGGCCTGCCCCAGGATTTCTAGAAACATGTACTGGTACTCTGAAAAATAAGGATATCCCCAAGAACCCTCGAATATTTCAAACTCTCTGGTCTCGTGAGAGTGGGACTCACTATCTAATTTTAAAATATTCTCATATGAAACAGAAGTAAAAACCTAGGAGATGAGAAATATTCTCAGTGAAGTTATTTGCCTGTTTGTTCCTTTCTTCTGGTTATTAAACACAACCAAAGTGTTCACTAATAATCCAGGAAGCAGCGAACTAAGACATTAACCAGCTTGGTTCCAAACTAAAAGGAGGTTAAAAACACAGCATTGTAATACAAACACAGCTTACAAGTACAGCATGTGTACCTACTGTTCTACCATTTAAACTTGGAAGAGCTGTACAAACAAGTCTATCTTGAGGAAACAGACTGGGTAATTTTCCATTTGGACTGTTTGAGATTTCACCAGGCGCTTCAAACTTGCAGAAGTCTATGTTGCCAGACATTTGCTTCAAATTCATTATCTATAGTTCTCCCCATTAAGATTTCCCTTTAACGAGAATGCTTTTTTTAAAGGTTGTTCTCTCAGTGAAAACTTTTCTTCTACAGAGCTACAGATTAAATTAAAAGGAAAAATTAAAGAGACAGTGGCCCCATTTGGGAACCTAAATTAAAACTCTGTTCTCCATAACATACATCAGACCCAGCTCAAGCTTTTAAATGCTGTGTCTTTTCCAAGTTCAGAGGAGAGCTGAAAAGATCAACAAGGAAGGTGAAATACTAATCAATGAAAAAAATCAAGATGCAAAATTGGTATAACAAATGTTAATGGTGGTGTGAGAGATCTTTACAGCCTTTTGGTACAGGATGGAAATCTGAAAAACTTCAGCACTTAGTACATAACTAGAGAAGACCATCTTTTCTTCACTTCTATAAATTCACTGGAACAAGTGTCAAGCAATAGAAAATAACTGTATTACATAGTTATTTTAGACATGAATGAAAGTGCAATTTCATAAGCTTCAGGTCTCAAGATTTTCAAAGTGTCTGTTCTGCAAATGCAAGTAAGCAGTCTTTTGGAGTGATTTTTATTGCAAAGGAAATAAACAGTATCCGATTTGCAAATAAGTCAACCACTTGGAACAGTGTGTGGTAAGTTATTGATAATTAAAATAAAGTCCAGTTTATTTAGGATAAGCAATCTGGTATCAAAATATCATTTAAAATGAGCACTTTCCATTTCTTGAGCACTATGCAAAACAACTTTTTATGCATTACTTCATTTAAGACTTCTAACAGCCATGAGGTAGGTACTATTATTTTTCTCCAATCTACAGAAAAGTAAATCAAGGCTCAGAGGGGAACAATTACTGATCCAAGATTATATCTAGTGAATGGCTAAACCAAGCATGGAACCCAGTTTTCTGGGTTCCAAATTCAACGCCTATTCCACCACTCTTTGAAGGATAGGATGGGGTTAGGACAAATTCTGATGATAATGAGTCCACCAACACATGTGAAGTGATAGCATCTTTGGTTTTCACTGTAAGGAGAGAAGGGAAGGCTAAGACATGAATGCCATACTTGAAGATACTATGCCTTCCTGTCATCCCTCATTTTACCTTCCACAAGTGATATCAGATGACTTCACTATTTTCCAAGTTCACCATAAACTTTCAGAACACACAGTGCCTTTGGTGGCTATTTCACTGATTTTGGAACATGCTTCTTCCTCTGGGTAAAATCTAACTTTCCACTCCCTGTCCCTATAAAGTCTGAATCGAAGCACCCCCTTTTCTGCATTCTCAGAGTGCTTTGTTTCACGATTAGAGCACTTAGCAGATTTACATTGCATTATCATTAGGAGTGTATATGTCTATCACTGGCAGAAAAAGGCACGTCTCTTAAAGGAGTGCACCCAAAACATCTTTATATCATCCATGCATCTTAAACAGCACCCTAAACACAGCAGGCTCTCAATAAATGTTTCATGTGTAGTTAAAATAAGAAATTTAGGTACAACTACTACAACATTTATATCAAAGAAAGGACTAGTCCCAAAGGAACTAGGAAGTACTTTTGGTAACTCTTTGTTTGTTTTTTTTAAGCACTTTTTTCATATAGCCTATCACATTCCAAGAAGCAATGGGCTATTTTTCTGATTAGGAACCAGTGGTTTAAGTAATATAAGCTGTGCATCAGCTTGCATTGATGGGGCTGATCGAAAGACAATCACATTCAGCATTGCTAAGGTTAATGGCGTTGCTTCTTATAGAGGAAATATAAAAGTAGGAGAGAGGGAAGAAACCAATAAAAACATTTACACTCACCCTTAATAGTATGCAGAGTAGAACCCACTTAAATGACTACCAACTAATGAAAACATCTTGAAAAGAGCGTGATTTTTTTTTAGAGAAACCTTTTATCTAGGTCCTGTATTTATAGAGCAAACCTTTTAAATGAATACAGGGTAAAAAAAGAATTAGACTAGTAATTGTTGTGAGTCATTGTGGTTCATATAACTTTCATCAGGCTAGTGAAATGAATGAACCATTTAACAAAGGAGGCTCTTTTCCACCAATTTATGTCCTATATGTCAGATTATAAGTAGGAACCTCCTTAGTAGGTACTACCAAGCAAAAACAAAATGGTCTTGGGGATGACTGAACCGTGCTTGTTCTGCAGTACCTCTATATGGACACAGTCAAAGACTTTTCTGAAAAGAGGGAGATGAAAGAATTTGGTTCAACCAGAAAAATGCCTGAACAGGCAAGTACATCACAGCCTTTCCAATATATACTGGAGATTTTCTTTTTGTTAAATGTATTATTTTCTTTTTTTCAAGTGAGCTTTGATGCCTTGAAAACACACGTGTTTGGTGGGCAGGGATTATAAGTGAGTAGAAATGGAGACTCGAAAGCAGAGATAAAAGTTAGAATCAAAAGGTGTTCAAAACTTCTTTCCAAAGCCTTAAAGATAATTTGTGAGGGAATTTAAATTCTGCACTTGACAGATCTTTCAGACTAGTGGCTTAAGAGGACACTAATATTTCCTTTTAAGACCACTAAATACATATAAGAATTACTGGAAACAACTGTACCCCTACACTACTCATCATCCAGTGAAATCTATCTATTTGCAAAAGCAACAAGCACATAGGATTAGAGCATATTTTGTATCTGAGCTAACTGTCCCCGAAAAAGAAAAGGTTAAGGTGGGTGGGGTGGGGGAGAGTGACAGGGGAAAACGGAGACAACTGTACTTGAACAACAATAAAAAGGAAGAAAAAAGGAGAAAAGGAAAAGAAAAAAAGAGAAAAGTTTATGCAGAGGCTAACTAAAACTGGATCTAAATGTCATGTAGTAAATACACTCAGTGCAGCTAAGAAGAGAGTCTGGGGTTCAGGGAGTTTAAGAATGAAAACACCTGAGCCAATCTGAGTCAAACATGGATATACTCACATGGTGTAAAGATTTCTGCTGGAACATCATTATTAGAAATTGTGGGTTTCACATATTTATTTGTTTGGGCTATTTGAGGTCCTATTAGGTGCTCACATTAAAAAAAATTGTCTTTGAAAATTGAATTTCAGCTTAGTTCAGAACATTGGCGCCATGGTGAACATAGAAAGAATGGTTTTCGGGGTCCTCAGGACTCTGCAGGCATGGGGGTGAAGGTGTGTGGCGAATGGTAAAACATGCTGCCCACTAGAGGGGGACATCTGTTCGCCCGGCAATAGTTTTGTACCACATTTACTTGAAAATGAGCACTGCTGGGTTGAAAGGGGGGGGAATATGGAGTGTTACTCATTGGTCTTCTAGCATTTTTCAGGGAACAGGAATGGCAATGAAGGCCTTCCTGATGGCCTGAGGTCATTATTATGTTAATTTTATATATGGCTTGATTGCCTATAAAGTGTTTTCAGATACATTATCTCTTCGTAGCTGTATTAAATCCTTGGGAGTGAAGACCCATTTCATAGATGGGGAAGCTATCTATGGGCTGAGCCACAGAGGGTAAGTACCTTTCCCATGGCCAGTTACAGCTGGTAGGTGGGGAAGTCTTGTGGTAGGTAGAAGCATTTCACAGCCAGGCAAATGACAAAATCAAGGCTCTGGCTCAGGTGTCGCCATCCTTCTCACACCCATTCCCCTGTTAAAGCTCAAATTAGAGGACTACACTCTTCCTTTCAAAAAACAGTTTCCTTCAATAAGAAAATTATCAAACTAATCACTTCTTCAAATTTTACCCATGTTCTTCACTCCAGAAGGTCATGAAAAAGGAGAGTGAGCAAGATACCACATCTTATATCTATGTTTCTCCAGAAAGTATACTAATATATTTCTTAAAATCATATGAGCTGGCCTTTCTTCTCACACATATACTTGCTTAAACACTAATACAGACCCTGCTTTTATTTTATTCTTGTTTTCTTGTGCTCTGTCAACCTCTCACAGCACAAAGGTCCTTTATGTCAGCTTTGCCATACCACATGCACTCATGTCCCACTCTGACTAGTTACACCCAGCTCAGCCCCCTAGAAAGTTTTCTGTTGGAGTGCTGCACTTAGGAAAGTTGATGGCATCGGGCAGATGAGCACAGTGGTGGTGGTTAAAGGGGAGACCATCTAATGTGGAACCTGAAATCATGGAAGTCCCAGCCAAGTTCCAGGGAGAACCTTTCCTCCCCGACTGGCAGCACACTTTGCACGTCTTACCACAAAACCATCTGTTGTGCCTGCAGCCTGCAGGCCTCCAGGTGTTCTAGGCACCTACCACAAGCTGCAAGCTGCTCACCTGGCCATGTAAGCACTGACTATAGGGAAAGATGCACTGGGGGCTACACACTGTACGCAGAGGTCCACTGTACATGGACAACGTCATGTGTAACCTCACCAGCAGCAGACTTTTATAGGGAGGTCACACCACATCAGACTACAGGGACATTATAAGGTGTGAGACAGCCATTCAGTTCTGCATTTACAACAGATACTGATCGACACCCTCTACATGGGAGTCCTGTGCAAAGGGGGAAATGGTAAGTGACAAAGGACAAACAGTCCTTGTCTTCATGGAGCTTACAATCCACTTTGTAATAAAGTTGGCCTTTGCTGACACTATCTAGAGAATCACACAAATCAACGTAATATTAAAAATGTGATCATTTGATTCAAATTCTAAACAAATGACTTTCAAATAAACTGCATAACTTGTTGGCAAATTAAGAGGCTGATTTCAATAGGCTTTCATATACCTTTTCAATTTCAGTTTAGTTTTTGGTAGAAGCAGTAAGACTAACAAAAGCAAAGTAAGAAAGAATGCGGGACCCAGGACTGATTTCAAGGGTCCAGCTCTACCTCTACCCCATGTGTTCTCTGAGGCACATCACTTTAGCCCTTTGGGCTTTAGCAGGCCTGTAACTAATGCCTGGACAGCATCTGGCACACAGCAGAGATTTCTCAGTAAGTATTGGTTGAATGAGTAAATATAATATGTGAAGATTTAGGGTGAATATTTCTATAGTTGGCAATAAACATTAAGAAGCTGGAGTCAGAGTCAGGTAACACAGATTCATGTAATACACTTAAGCATCAAATAAAATAGTGTCAAAGTGGCTCAGTGGCCAGCAGGAAAATGTAGAACTATGAATGTTTGCTACACTTTCTCATCGCATCCCTCAGACTTGCATTTTATCATTTTATCATTTTAATTCAACAAATAGACTTTTTTTTTTATTCCAACCCAGCATGGCTAGTACCTGGGATAGCAAATTCACTGGTACCATGCTAAGCCTTTTCTTCAATATTTACAGAAGAAAAGGCAACTTCAGTTTTAGTTTTGAGCACATCATATTTTCAATGCCTGAAAATGTCATTCTCAGAGCAAGGACTTCTCACGTGGACAGAACTCTGCCTCTAACTATTTCATAAATGCAAATGTAAATATCCTTGACCAGAAAACCTTGAGCACCATGTTCTAAGAATGTTAGTGCGATTACATGAAGTTCTTTTTAACTGTATTAGTTTCCATCAAACATCTACTAAATTGAATTAGAGTGAAGTGGGGAAGGCCTGGGTTCGTAAGGTAGATGCCAAAGAAGTCACATTTCAATTTCGTCTCCATTTCTCATTTATAGATGCTTTCTGTCTGTTAGCCTGTCAGTCAGGAAGCTTCATTCCCAGGAAAACATGCCAGATGACTGGCCATCTAAGAATTAAACATGATATGACTACTGTATTAGAAACTGTTCAGATAATGGATGCCTTAGCCAAACCAAACCTGACGTGGTAGAAGGAATGTTCTCTGCTTAACAAGGACCCTTCATTTTTTCTCTCACACATACAGAAACTGCAGTCTCATTTATTATTTTATCAGGAGTACCAGAATTCATTGATTAGGAAAATGCACTGATAATACATTTCTTATGAATAAAGGAGTCTCCCAAGAACATACATTTGCAAACTGCAAGGAAGTAAATAGTGGAACCCTGCTGCATTTAGAACTAAACAAGAATGAGAAGAGACTTGGAGAAGAGAGAATCGGAGAGAGGAGAGGGTAATGGTAACATGGCACAGAGGCCTAGGTGTTTTTAGAACAGAGTTCTTTAAAACCAATGTGAAGTAGTTTGTGTGTTCTGAGACGTATGCTAAGTGCTCCCTCCCCAGTCCCAGTAACCTACAATTTCACCAAAGTCAGCTACTTACATGATTTCCACGTGAGCATAATACAGAAATACAGAGAAGTGGCTGAACCCAACATCTGGGGCACAGGACATGGAAGGCAGCACTGCATGGCTCAGGGGGAGAGCTATCAATTAAACTAACTCAGCAGGTGCCATGACCAAGAGCTAGAAGGGATTTCAGTCTGAAAGCCTTTCCAAAATATGCAGAAATCCTAGGGTAGACTTTGGATTTCCTCAGAGTATGGAATGGGGGTTTGGAGCTAATTCTAAAGGGCGTAGAGATCCTAGGGAGCATCTAAGAACATACACACATTTCAATATTTAGAGCAAATATTGAATGAAGCTCTTGTATGTACACCTATTACTCAACTATTATTGTCCCTTGCATAATTTTTGTCACTTGTACCTACTTCCATCATGTGTTCCCAAACACTCTCCAAATACCTTCAATAGATCATAATCTTATTTTATGGCTAATGTCTACCTTCCTTGCTGGAATATGCACCTGAGGAGCAGTGGGTCTACATCTCATTATCTTTATATCCCCATTGCCTAACACAAGGATTAGCATATATATTGATAAATATATGTATGATTAAGAAGGGTAAGTTGGGAGGAGGAATTATGTATAATCATATGTTATAGGTAATTATATTTTATATATAAATGTTTATATGTAATATAATTATATCAAGTTATAGAATTGTATTTTTTTCCCCTTTAGAAGACTTTAAACTCCTCAGATGGTGGTTACCAGGGGCTGGGAGTGGGTGGGGAATAGGAGACATATTGTTTAAGGGTACATACCTGCAGCTAGCAGAAAAATAAGTCCAGAGATACAATACATGGTATAGTGATTGTAAACAACAAAACTGTATTATAAACACTAAATGTGCTAAGAGACTAGATCTTCATTGTTCCCAGTACTAGAAGAAATGATAATTATGTAAGGATACACAAGTGTTAGCTAATGTTACAATGGCAATCATATTTAATATAAAGGCATTAAATCAACATGTTATATACCTTTAACTTATATAACGTTGTATGTCAAATATATCTCAATTTTGAAGAAAAGACTTTAAACTACTGAAGACAAGAGCTATGCACTGACTCGCTTACTCAGTCATCCAATCCAAAGAGTATTTGCTGAGGGCCAGACACAGTAGTTGGAACACAACACAAGTAGTAGTTTCTGACCTGGAGGAGCATACAGTCTAGAACAGCGCTTTGCTCAGGAAGACGAAGTGGCACTTCCCCTGCCACCCCTCTCTGTTGACCATGGACATGTGCCTCCACCCTCTTGAACCTCATTTTTCTCATCTACTGCTTAGAATTATGTCAAATTAAGATAACATACCCAAGTGATTTAAAGCATCTAGTTCATAGCACATCAGTTTTCTTGCCTCTCCTACTGCTGCACAGAAAAAAAATCCACAATGAAAGAGAACTGAACCTACATCTCAAATATTCTACACAATTATGAATGATTAGACTAACCAAACTTTGTTAGGGACTTATATTCCAAAAGTATTCTTTCCTGGTCAATTTATGGAGAGAAGGGCTGCCTGAGTCTTCTACTTTGAGCTACTTTCTCCACTTACCCCACCCCCCCATCAATTCTGCTCAAAAAGAATTGAATTCAACAATATTTGTTGAAAGAATGAGTGAAGGGATACATAACAGAGATTATGGGCAGGTCCTGGGCACAACCAGTCTTTACTGGCATGTACGGGCACCTGCTTTTCTCTTCTCCCTCTCCTCCCCTAAGAGAAAGTTAAAGGCTATTACTAACCACTGGTCTATCGCAGAGGCTTCTGTGTCTTCTGACCAACAAGGACATCTTGTAATATGTTCCTCTCATGGATCCTATTTCTCAAAGTACTTAATTTACCATCTCTATTAAATAATGAATAATTCATCTATCCCCTACCTTTTATTAAATGAATCCAAAACAAAACTGCCACACAGAGTCTCTGTAAGTGTAAGATAACCAATGAGTGCAAAAATACAGACTCAAAAGCCAGAGTCTTTAGCCTGTGTAGCTCTATCAGGAAAAAGAAATAATTTCTTTTAGGACTTTTCCTTTGTCCCCCTTCAAGGATCTCTAGTTGGCGACCACTGAAAAGGTGTGTGTTACTGTGAGTTGAGTTTTCCTTACATGTATTTCATAACATTGATTTGCAAATCCAGTGTAACTCAAGGAACATGCATGTTCTGGGCACTGCTACTTTTAGAACTGGCCAGTGCTCTGAAAACAAGGTGCCTCAGTGGCCCCTTTCTACCATTAAGAATCCAAAGCGGGCAAGATGGAGGAATAGGTGGACACACCGTACCTCCTCGCACAACCAAGATTAGAACAACAATAATTTACAACAATAATTTACAGACAGAATAACGCCTAGAACTGACAGAGGATTTATCTGAATGGAAGTCGGACAGCCAAGAAGTTGAAGTAGACCCATACATCCAGACTGGTAGGAGAAGACGAGCCGGGCGGGCGCGGGGCTGGCGCGGGTCGGCAGCGCGCGGAGGTTGGGGGAAATTTGGCTTGAAATCGGCGCGACAGCCAACCGGGGGGCAAGAACGCAGCGGTGATCCCTGAGTACAAAAGCTGTGGCTGGCGGACCCAGTGAGGCGGCGATTGTGGACCAGGGCTGAGCTTGCAGCCCAGGATCCCAGAGAAGGGTCTGAGCCCAGGAGAATGGAACTACTGCCATTGTTCCCTTCCGCCCCCGCTCCTGCCCCTGCCCCCACATATAATGTTACAATCGTAACGACTGGGGTGCCCAGCCCCAGTGAACACCTAAGGCTCTGCCCCCCACTGTAACAAGAGCGACCAGATTGGGGCAAAAAAAAAAGGAGAGACAGGGAAAGATATGTTTCCAACAGAACAGATCAGTACCCCAGGACTCATCCTTCTGAGCGACCAAGAAATAGCCAGTCTATCAGATGCACAGTTCAAAACACTGGTGATCAGAAAGCTCACAGAATTGATTGATTTTAGGTGCAAATTAGATGAAAGGATGCAGGTTACCATAAAAAGAGATGCAGGAAGATATACGGAGGAGAGCCAATAGTGAAAGGAAGGAATCTGAGTCTCAAAACAATACAGTGGACCAGAAGGAAGATAGAATCAAACAAGCAGGAAAGCATGATGAAATAAGAATTCAAAAAAACAAGGAAAAGCTTAAGAGCATCCAAGACACCTTTAAACGTTCCAACATCCGAATTATAGGGGTACCAGAATGGGAAGGGGAAAAGCAACAAATTGAGCACGTATTTGAACAAATAATATAGAACTTCCCCAATCTGGCAAAGGGAACAGTCTTCCAAGAAATCCAAGAAGCTCAGAGAGCCCCAAAGAAGTTGGACCCAAGAAGAAGCACACCAAGGCACATCATAATTACATTAGCCAAGGTAAAAACGAAGGAGAGAATCCTAGAAGCAGCAAGAGATAAGGAGACAGTAACCTACAAAGGAGCTCCCATCAGACTGTCAGCTGATTTCTCAAAAGAGACCTTACAGGCAAGAAGATGCTGAAAAGAAATATTCCAAGTCATGAAAGACAAGGACCTACATCCCAGATTGCTCTATCCAGCAAAGCTCTCATTTAGAATGGAAGGGCAGATAAAGTGCTTCTCAGATAAGGTCAAGTTAAAGGAGTTCATCATCACCAAGCCCTTATTTTATGAAATGCTAAAGGGACTTATCTAAGAAAAGAAGATAAAGAAAAGACATGTATAGTAAAAGGACAGCAAACTCACAATTATTAACAACCACACCTAAAGCAAAACCAAAAGAAACTAAGTAAACAACTAGAACAGGAACAGAACCACAGAAATGGAGGGCACATGGAGGGTTAGCAGCAGGGGGGCGGGAGGAGGAGAGAGGGGGAAAAGGTATAGAGAATAAGTAGCATAGGATGTAGGTTGAAAATAGGGGAGGGCAAGAATAGTACGGGAAATGTAGAAGCTAAAGAACTCATAAGTATGACACATAGACATGAACTAAAGGGGGGGAATGTGGGTGGGAGAGGGGGTACAGGGTGGAGGGGAGAGAAGGGGGGAAATGGGACAACTGTAATAGCATAATCAATAAAATATATATTAAAAAAGAATCCAAAGCTACAAGAATGCATTAAATTGAAAAGCTTTCAGTTTGGACAGCACTGGCAGTTTTAAAAGATAAACCTCTCTGTGGAGTTAACATGATCTGTGAATGTGGGACATGCTAGGAGTCAGATATCCTAATGAACTTTGTCTTGCTCACTTGAAATGGAGAATTAACTGATTCTTTTAAATAATTCAGAAATCTAAAATCAAAGGGATGAGGTGCAAATTTCTATTGTACTGCACACAAAAAAATAGGGAATGGAAATAAACATTTTATGTTTTCAATAAAACTACATTCCTTCATCTTTTCCAACTGAAATACTTTCAAATTTATTGGCAATCATAATTGTTTTATGCCATCCAACAAATATAATGGCATCTGGTATAAATACCTTACAACTAGTCTCATTTTATACTCTTCATCTCCAGAAGCAAAATCAAATGAAAATTTCATCCATTGTTAAAAAGCATTCATTGTAGAGCCATATACTTATAATATTTGAGAATGCAGACACAGGAGTAAAGAATGCTCATAAGAAAAATAAGAATGTACTTTTTGCCACCAGAATGTAGTTTTTCCAAAAGAATTTAAAACAAGAAAAATATATGTTCTATATTGCCCTCTAGCATATGGTTCATGCCCATAAGGTAATGAGGTGAATAAAAGAGCAGGGTAAAGGGGCCCAAAAATATGGTGATGGAAGGTGATTTGACTTCAGGTGGTTCTGCTCATTTGGAAGACAATATTAAGCCTGTGGGTGTCTGACCAAGGCTGAGGCAGATACCTGGGAGGATGAGATAAGGAATAAAGGAAGAGATGACGATCCTAGATGAGAGCACATGGGAAGGAAAAGGAACTAACATTGTTTAAGCTCAAAACAAAACAGCAACAAAAACATGTTTCCTGGGAAGGTGATGACATCCCACCTTATAAATGAGGAAACACAAGTCCAAGAGTTTAAATTACTTGTCCATTTAAACAATTGATAAGAACCAGAGTTTGAATACTATTCTTTCTGTAATACATTGCAATGGTTAAAACATTTAAGTCCTGGAGTTTGTTTGACTACTCTTTCTGCTTTTCTTTAGAAACTCTACTTTCTTGACTATGGGCAAGCTATTTAAATTCTTTGAGCCTCAGTTTCCACATTGGTAAAATGGGCACACCAATAGTACCTATCTCCACCAGGCTGTATTAGGATTAAGTAAAATCATAAATATAGAACTCTTAGCACAGCACCTTGTTGGGGTGGCAATAAAGATGAGTCACTCAGATCACCTGTCACAAGGAACATAACTGCCTGGCAACCCAGC
This sequence comes from Phyllostomus discolor, assembly GCF_004126475.2. Lineage (NCBI taxonomy): Eukaryota > Metazoa > Chordata > Mammalia > Chiroptera > Phyllostomidae > Phyllostomus > Phyllostomus discolor. The sequence goes on along the minus strand of NC_040907.2, from coordinate 44,367,035 downwards.
TGACACCCCTCTGGTTCTACCGCCACGTCTGTTCCAAGCCCACGTTTTCTCAGCTTCCCAGCCGATGACTAAATGGGAGGATACTAATGCAGACCCATTCCTATGGGACCAAAAACTTTTATAACAGGTGACCTTGGCTCAAAGACTCTCCATTGGCTTGTACGAAACTTCCTTAGAAGCTTACTGATGTTTAGGCTTCTTCCTACCCTCTCCACCTTCCTTCCCCCTCTCCTTTCACAGGTTTCAGATTAATACAGACAGTCCTGACTTATGATGGTTCAACTTAACAGGTTTTCGACCTCATGATGAGGCAAAAGCAATACATGTTCAGCAGAAACCACACCTCAAATTCTGAATTTTGACCTTGTCCAGGACTGTCGATATGTGGGGTGGCATATGGCGATGCTGGGCAGTAGCAGCAAGCAGGAGCTCCCAGACAGCCACATGACCACCAGTGTGAACAACGGCTACTCTATCATGTAATCAGCATGTAGATGGTTCATTTTAATGATTCTGCTCAACTGTAGGCTAAAGTAAGTGTTCTGAGAACATTTAAAGCAGGCTAGGCTAAGCTGTCATGTTTAGTAGGTTAATTAAATGTATTTTCAACTCGCAATGGGTTTATCAAGACAGAACCTCACCGTAAGCTGAGGGGCATCTGTGTTGCATTCTGAAGCCCCTCCTAGTCCACTTTTCCTCCCTCCCTGTAGTTCATAGGTTTTACCCCAATAAATCCCTGCTCATCTAATCACACCAAAGCACATTCTTCTTGAAGGACTCAGACTAAAATACTAGCATACAGAAAGCCTACAATGAATGTGAGCTATTCTCATGATTATCCTCACTAAAATCCTTCCTCTTGTAACTACTTGGCTCTGAGGGCCAAAAGTGTTTAATCCCATTTTCCTAAACTGCTTCCCTTGAATCTGTTTTAAAGTAGGAGACTGTGTTTCTGTAACATGTTCACACAAGTGGTGTCATACCTAACAAAACAGTCCTCAATTACAAATGGAAACATGCATTCAGTTTCCCATACAGCACATGAAAACTATAGCACCTTCGATTTTCGAATCTAGCTGAAATGTCTTTTCTCTACTTCACCTTTGAATGTGGAATTTCCCAGGACTTTATTATTTGACTGATTTTCTACTGTCATCATCTTTCATGAGGCAAACAGTCTGCCAATAACTGGATCTTGTGACAAGGTATACTTCTTTTGCATTTGCTTTGAAGAAGTGACTCACCTACAGTCTCAATGTCTTGCTCAATTAATATCTCACTAATTAAACTTATACACTTACTTGCATAGGTTGAGAGGCTCTCAACTACTATATTGTACCTATTGACTGTGCCTTACAAGTGGCTCATTGTTCCAAGATAACTGCTGGGCTGGGTACCAGCAGATGCGGCAGGAATGGAATTTAAGCAGTCAAGTCATTCAGACTTTGTGGTACTCTTCCCAGGTTTTATTTTCAGTGGGTTAAATTCCAGTGGTTTGACCCTTTGTGATCAGGGGAATCATCACAGACAAATCAAACCTTTTCATATGCTGCTAACTCTTGCCCACATAACCTCCATGAAAGTGTGTGGAGAATTAGAATGGGCTGCCAGATAAAATATAGGAGTTGGTTTAGATAAACAAGAAATACTTTCTTTGCATAACTACATCCCATGTAATACTAAAAAATGATTCATCGTTTATCTGAAATAAATTTAACTTGGCATCTTATTTTTTTATTCGCTAAACCTGGCAACTATTAGGAAGAAAAATCAAGCTTCATGGTAAATGGACTTGGGACCTGGGGGGTTCCAATCTAAATGGTCTCTGTTGTGAGATAAGGGTTCAGTTGAAACCTGACAGATTTAGACCTCCATTAAATGAAAAGGGAATCGTTTGCACAGTGTGTCTGTGAAGTCAAATATCTCATGCAAGTGATGCAGCTTATAGTATATATGCATAATGGGAAACCTTTGGGGATACTAAAAGATGTCACCATGGCAGACCAGAGTCTCATTCTTTGACAGTGTTATAAATTAGGCCTTTTCACTTTGCTCACCATGGAACATTAAGTATCTAACACATCACAGGCACTTAGGACACAACTACACTATCAAGAAATGAATGGATTTGGTATAAGCATTCCTCTGTAGAGCACATCATGGCTTGTCATGGCTTTCCCTGCTTGTCAAGGATTTGCCAAGTCCTTTCCTTAGCCTAAGTCCAGCATAATTTGGCTTCCTGCTACCCCCACTTCCAACTGTCCTCTCTTTCATTTATGCCCCTCAACCCACACAAACCCCATTTCCTTTCCTCCAACATGTCTCAAGGCTTCTCCATTTACTGTTTCCAGATTCTAGAACAAAAGTCTCTAATAGCTGCACAGCTCTCTTCTTCATCTTCTCAGGTCGTAGTTCAAAGGTCAACAAATCAGAAAGGCCTTCCCCACTTGGCATCTGACACATAGTTAGTTCACTGTCTGTCCGCCCCTACCAGAAGATAAGTGCCATAAGATGAGATATTTTGTCTGTTTTATTCAGTGCAGTGCCTGATTCTTAAAATGCACTAAGTATCTGTTCAATGAATGAATGAATGCAGCCTTTCTCCCTTACTAGATCATGAGGCCTTTAAGAACAGGGTGTTGTGGTGATTGTGGGGGAAGGGGGTACAAACGGTCTAAATGGTAATGGAAAAAATACAATAAATTAAAAAAAAAGAACAGAATGTATGATCCATCTTTGGATTCCTTCAATGCATCTAGAATATAGTCCAAATGTACCCAGCAGATTCTTAATAACTATCTGTTGAATTACATATGAGAAAATTGAGGTACAAGTCTTTAAATGACTTGGACAACTGATTTTCCCTAAACAGATGCTCAGTGCCAGGCTTGTAATGACAACTGTCCATCGCTAATGTTACCTCTTCCAAAGCTGTGATTTGGCTTCTTGTTCATCTCTGGAGTTTACAAATGCCACTTGCTGAGAAGCTCTCTGGTTGCAAAATGCATACAAAGTTCTATGAAAACCTTAACTCTCCTTCACGGAGAGATTGTTGGAAGCCTATGCCTATTTTGCTGGGCTTCTCCGCAACATCCCTTACACTTGCCTCTTTGGATATTCGCCATATGATGCCTGTGGATAAGGCATATTAGACTCCCTACTTCCCTTTGGGTTAAAATCAATCATGTATAAAAATCAACAACTGAGATGGGGCAGAGTAATCTGCAGTAAACACTGCCCCTCCCTCCACCTCTATCTGAGATATCCCAGTGGATTTCCTGAAGGACATGCTAATGCCAAGAGAACAGAGTTGCCTGGAGCTGCGTAAAACCCAAAGAAAAGAACAGAAAAAAAATGAGGAAGCTTTAGGGAGTAAAGATGCCAAAAATCCTTGTGGCCACATGAATTTTTCTAGCAGACAACTAATCAATCTGGATTATGGACTCCAAATCCCCAAATAAATTATTTATATTACACCCATTTCACCAATATTATCTGCAATTGGATAACTTCTTCCAAAAAATAATACACAGATGTTAAAACAACAAATTCACATTCAAGTGTCAAACCAGAGCTTATTATTGAGGTAAGACAAGCTCACTCACTCTGTTCCAGACCCAGGCTAGCCTGGCTGATACTTCACCATGCAGATTTTTAATTGATGGGGAGGGGTGTGAAAGTGATCATTAGAAGTGCACGGCAGGTCCTTCTAAGGACATCTCTGTCAAAGAGTCCTGTCAGAGTCAGTGCAGGCTTAGATCACAGGGAGACAGCAATAGCAGATGGAGCTGCAGCCGTACACCAGGTGTACCTCCTACCGTTCTGTCGGCTCCTCATTTGATCTCTTGTCTGAGCCCAGTTCAAATACTACATGAAGTGTATTGCTTTGTATTTTTAGAATAGAGATCTATGGATAAATTTGCACAATCCCAAATAAATTATAAATAAGCACTTAAAAATGCTTTTCCACATGGACTGTTACATCCAATGAATACTCAAATAGTAAATTTGAGGACCAGAAAGAAACCTGTTTTTTTATTCTTTGTAACTATTTCTGTGTGAGGGGTTGGAGGCTGGTTGGGGGTCAGTGGTGATATCTGAAGAGAAGCTATCTGAAATAGACCACCCAGACAGTGCTTTTTAGAATTTAGAAATCAGGGGAACAGAGTCTAAAACATTCCCTACTTTGGCTACTAGCCAACCACTTAAAGTCTATTCAGCTAGTTATCCTCTGTATGTAGACAATAAAATATCCATAATGTGTGAGGTAAAACTACTTTTTTAAAATCACTACAAATTGCCTCCCTATTTTTCAATTGAAAAGGTTCCTTAACTAGAGTGGGTTCTGTGCAAAGCCTGGCACACTCCACACTGCAGGATGCAAGTAGGGGAAGCCCCCAGCCTCACCTGGTACCTCCTCTTTCACAAGGCAAGATTCAAGAATTTCTTTTGTCTGGAGGCATTTCCAAAGAGCCTTTCCAAACAATGATGGGTCACATCTGCTAACAGTATTTAAGAAAGCACAAGTCACCTGCTCTCAGATTGACATTTTCAGATCAAACCAAACTCTAGTTCCCTAGTTTCTTGAAGAAGAGAGACTAGCTTCATCGCATTGTTAAAAATTCATCAGTCAGATTTTAATTATACTGATCTAGAAATGAGAAGGCATTTAGGTTTTAATGTCTCCTTGAGCTGGGACCTTTATATTTTAGAATATTGATCATTACTGTTATGGCTGCTATTTTGGTGGTCACTCTACTGTATCTGTCCCCGCAGGGTTTTTTGAAAGAACACTGAAGAGAATAACTGTTGCTAGGTAATTGTAAAAGAAAGGCATGGAAATTATGAAATATTGATAAATTGTATTTACAAGTCAGTGATGCTAGAATGCTCCTGTTTTCCCAATAAAATGCAACTGTAAGGCTGCATTGCCTGCAAAATTCCTAAAAATGACTCACCTAAAATGACACATTAATCAAAACAGTTCCTACAATGGGCAGTCCACCTAGTAGTAAGAGATAATTCTTAGAGTTTGGAATTATGGATTTTATTTTGTCTTCCCACTATGTAATAATATTGTAATATAATATTACAATATACTATATATTTGAAGAGATAGTGGAAAAAGTTAAAGCAAAAGGCCTACAATTTGTAAAGAGAATATTATCAGATAAAAAGAACATTTATCCAAAAGGAAAACAGAAATTTACAGTTCTTTTATCCCACCCCTAAATTTTAAAGTGAATCCTACAGATAAATCTTAAATCAGGAAGTCAGTAGCCTGGAACTTATTTCATAAATATTTAAATACTCAAAATACAGAAATAAGTTAAATGATAACTAATGAGATATTGACAACTATGGTTTGTGAAAAGTACATTCCTTGTTCATCTAGCAACATTTAGCAATGACACTTAAAATTTAACAATGTAAGATGGGAATAACATAAATGAAGATGGTGAACACGGAAGCTAGATTCAACCAATACTCCAGGGTGATTTTCAAATTGGCAGGTAGAGCTGGAAGTTTTCAAAATCTGGGGCATGCATCATGATTAATGGCCTTCCACTGACTGCAAAGGGTTACTGCCACCAACATATGTGTAACTATCAGTTAAATGAGGGAGGGCAACCATGATTAAATATAAAGAACACAACCTAAATACCAACTTTGATTTTCTGTTATAAATATCACATTTTTAGAACCTCTTAGATTAGTTATTTATATTAATAGGCTGTTCAGGTGAAGAGAGTTAGAAAATAGAAAAAAAACGAAACAAAACATTTGAACACAGCTTCTCTTTCTCTGGCAAGGGAGTCTCACAATTTCTTTCTTTTCTTTTCCTCTTTTTATTTATTTATTTATTTATTTTAGTTAAGGTGCTTTCACAGTGAGTCACCATGGGAAATGTGCTTTCAGAGCGCCAATGTTGGACTGTGCTATTCCCTCAGACGTTGACTCAAGGTAGCCCCACAGCAGTGTGCCTTGAATTAAGTAGGGGGTATCATATGAGCTTTTCCTTCACTAATAACTGACCTGATGCACCACAGAATGAAAGATTTGGGGGACTGTACAGACCCTGTAAATATCAGACACAGATTTCAAATGTTCTGTCTCATAAATACTTTTCACAGTAGCCAAATTACAACATGGGAGTTCACCAAGGTGGTTTGGGTAGGTGCTCCAAACTGAAGTCCAACAAATAAGACCTAAAACCTTCAGGAGCTCTTGAAAAGCCAGAAAGGGGGGTTCAGCAATATTCAAAAGGATTATATAAATGATACCAGTCAGAGCTGAGAACTTAGTCAGGATTGCATTCCCTCTGATAATTTACCACAAGGTAACATGATAGTATTTCATGCACAAGTAACCCTTGAACAACATGGGGGTTAGGGATACCAATCCCCCATGTAATAAAAAATCTGCATATTACTTTTAATTCCCCCCAAATTAGATGTCCTTCAGTATCTAAAGGCAACTGATTTCAGGATCCCTGTGGATACCAAATTCTACAGATATTCATATTCCCAATATAAAAATGCATATAGTCAGCCCTTCATGACTGCACATTCCTAACTGCTGATCACAAACAATACAGGTATTTACTGAAAAAAAAAATCTATGTATAAGTGGGCCCATACAGTTCAAACTTGTGTTGTTCAAACCTGTGTTTGATCACATCTGCTCACTGGGGTGGGGTAGAAGCTGAGGTACAACTTGACCTACTGTGTTCATTAGTACCGAAGCCCAGCCTTGGCTTCCTATCACTATTCATCACATTCGTGTCCGTATGTCCACGTGTCTGTGTACAACCTTACCCCACACCCATATGAGATTCTCAGCTTCTCCAGGGTTTTATTTTTATTTTTTTCTTAAAAACCTCTTGATAAATCAACAGTGGGCACAGACTCAAAAAATATTTGGTGATAATGACGATATGTTTATCTATTAACTAACTTTATTTAAGTAAATAAATATCTGGTAACTACTAAGTTCAAGGCACAGAGCTATGTGCCATACAAGAGGTTTTAAAAAGGAATTGTCGTGAATCCTACTCTTAATCAGATTACAGTTTTCAATAAGATGGATTCCATTTGGTTTGAGCCAAGGAAAACCTCAACTAAAATTGAAGACATCTAGGAGGAGTTTCTTCTTGAGGTTCTTCTGAGGGTTCTATAAACTCTGAATCGCTTTTATAGTTCTCAACTCCTGGGAGCTGAACAGAATGTGAGGACCAGCACTAAACAGTGAAACAGATGTGGCACTATGGAGATTATGGACAGACTTAAAAAGATGTATGGCTGATGTTTCAGAACAGAGTAAGTATCTACAAAAGACGTCTCTAAGTCTTGGTTTATTTCCAACCATATCCCTCTTCCAATTTCCAGCTCCCATCTTTTGACCTCTCAAATATGTGTATTCATTACACATCTGACAAACTCTGCCTGGATAGCAGTAATGATCACCTTTCTTTGAGCCCTTACTATGAACCAGATATAATGCTGTTTCATATGCATATTCTCATTTTGATACTCACAAGGTAGGTTCCTTTAGTATTCCTATTTTACTGATGAGAAAACTGAGGTTGGGGTACTAGCTTATTCAAAGTCACCCAGGCATTATTTCATTTGAGCTCAGGTCTGTTTGACTCTACAGGTAGAGTTCCATCATTTATCAGACCAATTTTGAGTTTCAGAGATTCTGATATTTTATCTTTGGGCTTCAGATAATTCCTTCAAAATTCACATCTAATACTCTAACTGGACAAAGATTTGTATTCTTTTACAGTTGAGTCTTAAGGGAGTACAAAAAAAGAAAGCGAAAATTCCACAGGGGTTAAAAAACAGACTAGTTGAACAAGGAAGAAACAGCTGCATCCACTTTAGGTAAAGTTACATGGCCTAGTTTATGGTTTTGGATGAAACAGCATGTTACCATTTGTCTATTCATTCTCCGTGGTTTACTAGGAAAATACCATTCGTTTCCCATTACCTTTCTCTTCAAGAGCTAGGATAAAAAGAATATTATTTCCCCTTGCATATATACATAAAGAAGCACTAATGAGTTCCCATTTTATTTGAAGACCAGAGTGTGTCACTTTTTTATCCATCAAGATTCCAAAAATTCTTAAGAGTTTTGTTGACACATTTATGAGATTTCCCTCTTTAAAAACAAAAATGAAACAAACAAACAAACAAACAAACAAAAACCTTTCAGGAACTCATGTTCAGTAACCTGGGGTTATGGAAAGAGAAAGAACACTCGAACAAAGCAACACCAGGAAGTTATCTAATGCGTATAAATACTTAGCCCTGAAATCCTCAGTTATTTTCCTTTAGGGACTGTGTCTTTAGGGAAGAGAGAAAATCATTTTGTCCCAATAACTTCATCTGAGATTGACACAAGGCAAACAGGGGAAACTGACTGGGTGGATGTTGCCCTAGTCTCAGCTTCAGTTAGAGTTAGTTATCTAAGACAAAGCAACTTCTACCTCTTCTTCTTTGAAACAAATAGAAATTTGAAACATGGGAACTTATAACTTTCTCTCTGAGATACTGATACTTTCTGTCTTTTAACTCACATGATCCCCCAAAATGGTACCATGAATCCTTGAGGTGCAACCAAGTAGTTTGGAGTTAAAAGCACACTTGGCTAGTATCAGCACGCCTTTGGCTGAAAAACCCAGGCTCAATCCCGGTTGCTTTTTGGAATGGGAAGCACACGGTATCGGTATCACAGGCAGCTCCGGGGAGGCCTGCCAGGCCTCTCGAGCTCTCAGTTTGTATTTGCATGTGAACAGCCTGCCGGCCATTTTATGAAGACGGACGTCGCAGGCCAGTGAGGGGGGTGCCGGACGAACTGTGCGAGCCACACACCCCTGCAGCCCACAAAAATTTAAAAAGAAAATAAAGCGAATTTCTCTGAACACAACTTCAGGCAGATTTAAATATAATATATGAAAAACAAAACACAACATTGAAAGCACCACCTACAGGTAAAGTAGAATACAAAGAAAAAACTAGTCTATAAATATTACTCATAAATGTTAACAAAAATAAGATGTAGCTGTTTATGACACTAAAAACAAGCCTTCAGAGGTCTCTCTCTCTCTCTTTTAATGCCTGCTTTGAAAAGACAACTTTCACAGAAAATACCACCAAAATACTAGGATGAGAAGAGGAAGAGCCAGATAGTCCATATTTAATTATTAGAGTCTGGCAATGTTATAAAGAATTTCCCAGGCTTGGGAAATGAAACAAATCCTGAAAATTAGTGATAGGATATCTAATGTGGTAAGCTCAATTCTCCAACCCACAATAGTGACATAATTCACTTTAGTGCTGTATTCCAACAGATCAGACAGAGAGCCAAAAGGGAAAATGTACAGAACAACAAAAGGAAGAGAGACTCGAGGAACGAGGCCATTCTAGGTAGATGAAAAACAAATATTGTCCCATTGCACTGAATAGAAAATAATAATAGTAACACTGAACAACAGCCAACAATAACAATTTTAAGGTATAAACTATATGAATCTGTACATATGACTTTATTTCATTCTTCAACAGGTAGGAAATATTATTACCATACTATTTTAAAGGTGTATTTATATACATCTGTTCCCTGAGAGCCGAATAACTTACTCAGTATTACAAAGGTAAGAAACAGGTAGAATTTTAAAGCATGTCTGCCACCACAGCCTGAGCTTTTAAACACGATGCCATATTCTCCTCACAGGCCCCTCGAGGTCAAGTATTCCCATTAGAGCTTCCAGTTCTATCACTAAGGAAGAGCACTTGAAACTTTATGAGATGATATCTATGAAACAATACAATACAGTGTTTATCGTCTGATAAGTACTGCTAGTTCACTTATTGGTTTTTATTGGAACTGATGACTTCACTCAGTCAAAATTTCCAACCTATGACAATCTTTCTCATACTTGAAATGCATATCTCAAATTCAGTATTTTACCAGACACTATTGTATTCATATTTGAGGAATTTATTCTATTTATTCAAAGTTCTGTAACAGAAAGTTTATATATTTGTGCAATTGAGGAATTTAATACTGTCATGTACCCTTACTGTTTCATTTTGGACAATTTAAAGCAAAAAACCCTTCAGAGACATAGATCATTTTCTTAAAGCAATTGGCAAAGCATTATACTCTTAAAAGCCTCAAAAATACTTGTCAATAATCTTGAATCACTACTGAAGAAGACTGTGAGGCATTTTCCACTTTAAAAGGAACTAAAATAAGCCCTGGCTGGATGGCTCAGTTGGTTGGAGCATTGTCCCGTACACCAAAAGGTCACGGATTCAATTCCTGGTCAGAGCACATACCTAGGTTGCAGGTTCAATCCCCGATTGGGATGCGTATGGGAGGCAACAGATCAATATTTCTCTCTCACATTGATTTTTCTCTCTAAAAATCAATAAACATATCCTCAGGTGAGAATTTAATAAATACATATAAAAAGAAACTAAAATAAAATGAAAAAGTCATGATTTCTCACTTATACTTTAGAAGATTCTAAGTTAGTAAGTGAATTCCAACTCTAATGGTAATCAACTTTCTTGGAAAATAAAGTTTTCATGAGTACCCAATAGTGTTTGGGGGTGGAGGTGCTGGAGTGATCCAGAGAATTTCTCGAGTCCTCAGTTGTTCCTACTGTGGGCCACCCATAGGGCAGACCCTGAAATCCTTGTTCTCCATTAGCTGCTGGCTAACTGTGGACTCTCAAAGCTAAACTTACCATTTTCTGGCTGGTCCTTAATGTCAGCGTCACTTGGCTGGCTGGGACTTTCAGATTGACTTGAATCTGAAAAACATAAAAATACAGCCAACAATTATAGGGTCTGTGAGGGAAAGTGAATTAGAGGCGCCGGACTTTCTCAAAAGGTTCAGCAATATAAACTAGGAGTGAGAAAGTTGCAGTGAGAAATAACATGATGAACAAAAAAGAGAAGAAAAGAGAGGGCGGGAGCAGCAGCAGCAGTCCGTGCCCTTAGAGAGGAGTCTCGGTTTTCTTTACACCTCCATTGCATTTGGCTTGTGCCAGATCATAACTTGAAACTCTTCAGAAACCACTGTCTTACAGAGCGACCATTTCCAAACTGCTCTTCTCCATTATTTATACACTGGAGTCTGATAAAGACTTCATCCTTCATTACACACATCTGAAGCTTGATTCGGAACATAATAAAGTGTCAAAACATATTTTGAATTTGGTATATAAAAGCAGCCCAAACAACAGTAACAAGTTCTGTTGATATTTAGCTCTGTATTACAGCAACAGACTATGCAGACTAACACCATTAAATACTAGCATCCTAATATTAGCACATTTACTTGAAGTAACAGGATAAATCAGCGACGGCTTTCTCAAAGGTATGTTTCCCCCATTTTATATTATTTTTCTCTTATACTAATGCATTTGGGAGATTCTTAATGGGGCTTTTAGGTTCTTGTACACCTTTACCAAATTTCATTTATTTTTTATTAAAAAAACAATCATTTTCAAACTGAAAAAATAATTCATTTAATTTAACTTCTAAATGGGATAATTTGTAATAGAATAACAATTTTAAAATGAGATAAAATTAAGTTGGATCAAAAAAATTTCACAGAATTGGGAGAATCAGTGAGGAGGAAAAAAATCAGACAAAATATGTCAAGGGAAAAATTTTTTGATGGAAGGCATTTTCTGAGACTTAAAACAGTATAAAGTATTATCTAAAAATAAAAATACTTTTCTAGAAAAACTTAAATTATCTGTAGAAAGCCTAAATCCAAACTTTACCTTGACTTTACAGGATTAGAATTAACTGTCTGAAATTTGACCACATTTCAGCAAGAAGTTCAATGCCAGATCAAAAGATCATGACATGTAACTGAATAAATTGGAAATATTACCTCTATTTCAGCAGAGTTAGAGCAGTACCATTCTCTTTTTTGGATATATTGAAAAAAAAAAGAAGTAGCTCTACTAGTGACCTTGGGTCAAGAAATGCTAATTTATAACTTAGAAAATCTCTCTGCTTTTAAGCAAATGAATATTTTAATTATAGGGAAGTACTATAAAGAAAATGTCTATTTTTTAATTTTCAGATAATGTTAACCTGGTGACCATAGCGAAAAATCTATGTTGATTCAAAGGTTCAAAGAGCAAAAAATGTGAAGTGGGAATTTTTATTTAAGTCTGGCGAAGTGGTGGCTTTTATCATCTTGTAACAGTCACCATAGTGAAGAAACAAACAGAAGGCATTACAAGTCGAAAAACTTTAGAGAAATCCTTCAGAATGAACCGCAAACCCCACACTAAAAATTGGAAGTGCAAATTTATGCTGTACCATATTTGAAATTTTAACTTCATAAATTAATATTACTTTTATAGCAAATGATTTAAAAATATGGCATGACTACCTTTTTTTCCTAAGAAAAGATCCTGTAATTTTGCCTTTTAAAATTATAAATGAAATATCTGAGAAGTCAGTCAACATGTTTTAGAAGGAAGGCATACACCTTTATTATTTTTATCTTGGAAAATTTTAAACCATTAACACCCAAAATTAAAATGAAAGGAAATATCTAATTTTGTTTTAGGGAAAGTTGAAATCCTTCCTGATCACGTCCCAAAACATATACATATAATCTTGCCAAATAGAACATTTTCTTTGGAGTAATAATAGCAAGCCTAACTTTTCTATACGATAGCTCAGCCAATGTTCTCCAGGTGTAATATCTTCACAATTAATTACTTCTTCATAAACAAATGGAAAAACAGTTTTCATCTCAATTAATTTTAATATACAATAGCCGATTGCTTTTCTGATATTTATCCATTAATATTAAGGCCAAAAGGATAATGAGACACAATTTTTTTTAATAATCTCAAGCGGACTTCATTTTTTTTCTTTTCCTTTACATTCAGTTCACCACTTAAGTATATAACATGATTATAGAAAACACAAACAGCAATGAAAGATATATTCAAAGAAAGTTTAAAATTCCAAGCCACTGAAAAAGAAACAAACAGCACATGACTGAGCAGCAGCAGAAGGCTCAGAGTGGGTCTGAAAGAGGCCGCAGTGCTCCCGTGAAAGCTCAGATGCAAACACCGGAGGAGGCACCTAGCCAAACTGAAAACGGAATTTAATTTCTCCAGTTTTATTCAAAAGCTGGAGATGCTGTTGCCCTTAGAAGACCGCATACTAAAATACACCATCTTGGTATTTTGGTGTAAAATACACCATCATGGTAAGGAAGAGGCAAAGTCAAAGATCAGCAAGAAAACAGAAATGATTTTAAAACTTTAATAATTATTTTCTACCACGGGCCGTTTAATGCCGTCCTTTTCTGAACCTAGGAACAAAACTACCCAGTCCTGGTGCTATTCTATGCTGAGCACACATGGACAGTTTCTCTGCTACTGCAAAAGGTCACCAATGCTGTTAGGGAGCCATCCAGATGACCAGAATTACAAATTAATTCCTACCCATACATAATTGATACAAATGAAAGATCTTTTCCTTAAGCATTTGCATTCAAACACAATCATGAAGGTTAACAATTAATTTACTCCTCTTTTTTTATACTTGGTGGTGGCCTGTCAGCAGCCAAGGTAACTTTATGTCTTGCTTTTATGGACAATTATCACATGATTAGATGATTCCTACCACCTGAAATAATTAGAGCCCCCCTCCACCAAAACAAACCTGACTGCACTGAGTTGGACGCCATCTTAGATCTGGCAGTGACTTTTCTCTGGTTCTCTATTTGAAAACCAGGTGATTTGTATATTACAGTGAAGAGAATATTATTTAAAGTGTGTTTAAACGATGGAGATGGAAATGCTATTGTGAGGAAGTCCATTAGGGTTATCAATTTTTTTCCCATCTAGGGATTTGCTTTTTGTTTAAGAAATCTTAGACTTCAACATAACCTTGAAAAGCAATATTTCTTTTGGTTTTTAAAAAATTTATGAGCAGAAATTTAAACCTAAAATAGACTGAGTTTGCATACTGGAGGCTGGGTTGAGACCTCTTAATTGAACACCAGTAGCCATCTATCTATGCATTTTTATGGCGCCTAGAGCTATAACTTTGGAGTACTCAGACAAAGATATTTCACTATCAGTATAATCACTGGGGAACGGAATAAAATAAATCCTAATGCCTACATATTAGGCTCTGCTTCCACGAGTTTGTGCAAAGCTAGAACAGAAACCTTGTTCCACATTTGCTACTTAAGCACATACACAGTTCCCCCAACCTCAGTTCAGCTCCCCTCAGCATGAAACCTCAGGGAATATTCCTTCTGGGAAGCCAAAGAATGACCAAAAAATGTCAACAAGATAAAGATGATCAGGCAAAAATATAGGTATCATTTCCATGTGTTTTATGTTCTTTAGGCGTGAAGCAAAAATGGAATGTTGCTCTATCTTGACCTAGAATTAAACTTTCTCCTCTGCGGTCCTTAACTGTACATATATCTGTTATGGTGTAACATATTAAGTTGTACTTAGACGTACTAAGGCGATTTTCAATGATATCCATGAGAATTTGAGCTCTGTCCGAAAACTCTTAGGCTATTCTCAGTACATTCTAACCGTGCCTGGCCCAGTCCGTGAGCCAATAACTGTTGAACTAAAGAGATGAATTTTCACTTGTTGTTCATCTTTCTAACACTGAACCACTGCCAGTGACTAAAAAAATACTAAGTTCACACCTAAAAGGGGACTGGGATTTATAAAATGATAAGAAGGGAGAAAAGGCCTTTATTTCTGCTGGTTGTCCCCCTTTCGTGGGTCTTGCAGGGAAGAGAGAGGCACATCTCTCTGGTTCGGGGCAGGGAAATCTTGCACAGGGTTTAGGAGCTGCAGACAACGCTTCCTGTGATCCCCTGGCTGACACGGCGTAGGAGGTTCCTCAGAATAGCTGGAGCCGAGGACGGTGTGTGGCATGTTAGGAGGCCCTCGGAAACCATGCACAGGCTAAAATGATGGACAACAGGGGAATATTTCACACATTCAGAAAATAAAAAGATAAGAGAAATCGACCAATTTCTAACACCCAAAGAGTACCTCAAAATCCTACTGACTGCTGCTGTGAAAAGCTGATACAGGAAGAACAGGCACGTAGCAGGGAAGAACCCATCCTACCCTAAATCAAACCAGTATAATTCCTGTTTGGCCAATGATATCCACAGAAGTCTGTGGGCCATAAAAGTACAAATTCTAGTTCCACTAGAAAAATAATTTAGCCTAAGTTTCAACCTTCCTACACACATAATGATTTGGCCAAAGATGAAATTTAAGAAGCCTTTCTTAGAATTTTATGTCCAGCTTTAAATCTCGCAAATTAAAAGGTGATATGAAGAAAACAGAAGGCACCCAGAAACAAAAATAAGTTAGTAAAGTCAAATGGGTAAAGTGTCACCTAAAAGAGCTGGAGTTGTTTATAGTGTGAAATAAAAGGCAAAGACAGGAATGAATACTTTTTGCAAATAAATAAGACTTAAGAGCATTCCCGGGGTTGGAAAAAAAAAAGGAATAAGGGTGATTATACTCTAAATAAATAAACAGTTAAATTACAATTTAGACTTGTAGCCCTTAAAGATGGTCAAATTTAGGTAAGCTTTTGGTTCTTAGGTTTGGGAAGATGAGTACTTTGCAAAAGAGGTCATAGAACACTGAGATTCATTTTCCTACATTCATGATGTTATGATAGAAAAATAATTCTATTTCTGACTGGTAGTATAAGGTTTAGAATTACTCTGTTTTGATCATCCAGTATCATACTCTGTTTATTATAGTAAGAAAACCTAGAAAATCAAATGGCTATGAAAGTCACATTTTGTTCATTAATCTCACAGTAGCAGTTGTAAAACAAATATTATTGCAGTGCTTTAAAATATTTAGGAATATTGTCTATAGAGTCTAGTATCACCATGACCTTAAAGACTGAAATGTGAGAAAATATTTGGAAAAATCTTTATTTGAGAATGTAGAATGTTAGTGTACAAGTACAGGTACGCATACACATACAGTTTGTAACTTATGTGTAAGCACTGATGAATACAATAGCATCAGCTAAATATAACATCCATCATCATGACAAAGAACAAACAGAAATTTGTAATACCATTGTTAAATCTGGACCACTAAAAATACTCAATTAAGATTAGCATTTCCAGAAAATACATAAAATAGCCAAATTGACATTTAACATCAATTAATGTATATAACTGTAGCCCACCTAATGAGAAAACACAATAATCTAGGTTTTCAAACACATAAATTCTGAGATGAGCTACACCATACAGGTTTTCTTAGCTTTTAAGTGGGAACACTCCACTGTTCTTTAAATGAGGCCTTATCTCTATTGCATTTAAAATACAAATTTTGATGTGTCTGCCTGTCCCAGTTACCTAGACTTGTTTGCGTGTGTGTGTGTGTGCACATGGTCACTGTAGTAACCCAAGCATGCAGAGCGAGTCCTTCCCCGAAGGGAGATAGGTGGGGGATGGTGGCATGGGAGAAGCTCTAGTTCCAAAAGGACCAGGCTCGTTCACACACATAGGGCCTCCTCTCCTCTAATCAGGATTCGGAGGGAGCAGGAAGGCTGTGTTCATGTAGCAGTGACTTGGAAGGGCTCCACCAGACCACCCCGGGGCTGCCAGCTGCTCGGGAGAGCCACCCCTTAGCAACTCTTGCGTATCGAATTTTCAGGGTATACTTAAGAGTATTACATAAGCTAGGTAACTACCACTTTCCTTCTTAAAACTTTTTTAAAAATGGCTTTCTGAAGAAGAACTTGTGATGTATTAAGTTTGCAGGAATGGGGGTTTTTGGCATTAATGATGATATTCAAGGCCCATCTGTTTAGTCGGGACTGTGTATGATGATGAGACGGTTTCAGTTGAGGAGTGATTCAACTGTCTTATCACCTACTCATAAATGTGTTATTTTTCTATGCGCACAAGGAGGTTGCAAGATGATACACAGTTTTAACACTGAGAAAGAATTGCGTAACTATTGTTGTGTTATGACAATGAGGGGAAATCATTCCTAAGCTTTAAAAACACAAATTCAGTCACTCTGAAAGTAATGAAAAAATGACTCAATCTTTAAACCTTCACTCTTTGCATGAGGCTGATTTCAAATAATAATCAGCCTTTTCTCTGAAGTTATAAATGAACTCAATGGGGAGAATCTGGTGATTATGAAAGTTATACACACATGATAGTTGAACAAAATTTATAATTTCTCACATTTTCTATGATAAGCAGCTGTGACTAAAATAAAGAAGTGCTTACGTAATCACAGTGAATTCTGTATTTCCTATAATAGAAGCTGCACTGACACATGATGGTGACCTGTTGATCAAGCCAGAATTCAAGTTATTGAATCAACCTGGTCACCTACCCACTAGTGCATAATCAAAGACCTATTTAAAAAGCCATTACTATCACATTATTGCATACCAGAATTGTCAATTTCCCATTTGTAGTCAACTTTTTTTTCAATAAACAAAATTAGTTGACAGTAAGTGCTTGAAGCTCTTAAACATAATATATACTTGGCAATTCCTTATATAATCGTCTATACAACTGAAAGTAAAAGTTTTCCTTACTTCCATGTTACAAAAACGGATGTGTCAAATGAAATAATGCATAATTAAGTTATAGTCTATATGCATTATTTTCTTTCTTTTTAAAAAATTTTATTTATTCTTAGAGGGGGAGGGAGAAAGAGAGGGAGAGAAATATCAATATGTGGTTGCTTCTCATGCACACACAACTGGGCACTTGGCCTGAAACACAGGCATGTGCCCTGACTGGGAACTGACCTGGCATGTGCCCTGACTGGGAACTGACCTGACCTTCACAGGTCAGTGTTCAATCCACTGAGCCACACAAACCAGGGCTATACCCATCATTTTCATGTATCTGAGTATCTGTAAAGAAATATATCAAAATAATATATAATCATGCTGTTTAAGTATTAAGGTAGTACTCTTAAGTATCAACTTTTTTGCATTCGTATTTCACTACTGAAAGGAGTCTGAGATGGTAACAAGGTATTCTAAAACTATAAAACAATATAAAATTGTTCTATAATTTAATTGCTCTGGATCTCGGTTTTTTCATCTGTTAAATGGGGACACTAATGCCTATTTTGCCTGAAAGGATTATTGCAGGGACGCAACAAAACAATGCAAGAAAAGCTGGTTTTGAAACTCTAAGATGCCAAAAGAAATGTATGTTTACCACAGCAATATAAATCTTCCCATCCACACAAGATTTTTGTTTCTCTTAAAAAAAATCAGTGCCAACCCACACATGATGTGACTCTCGTACAAACCATCAGCATCACAGACCTGGTTTCAAAGAAAGGGCTCTTAATTCCCATATACTGGGAAAGAGATTATCTCTGATAATGGAAATGTAAATCTCAGCTTGCCATTGTTTATTCCAGACAGACATTTGTGTGTTAAGTCTGTTTATCAGGCAACACTTTGTCTAAGCCAGGAAGTAGTCAGTCTTTGTAACAAGATGTATGCAAATGAATTTCCCATGAGTCTCTACAGAAAAATTGTAGCAGGAAAAAAATTTCCCTGTTACTTTACCAGCAAGAAGCTACCTCAAAAGTAGAACAGAGACAGAGAAGTCTGAGCTACACTATGCTGATGAGTTTAAATGAGTCCTAAACATGTGCTCACAGTCTGTTACTCTTTATTCTAAGCAGACTTGGTGCATTACATCTGTTTATCAGACAACACTGTCTGGGTATTCAGGCTTTGTAACCTGTGTGCAAATGAATGGTGACCATAATCCCATGAAATAACCTGTCTGAGGCAAAACTACAGACCTCCTGTCACTTTATGAATCCCTACCAATAGAAGCTTCCACGAAACATTTGAGACTTAAAAAAACATATTAACCTTTAACTTTTTGCCCACCTTCTTTCTTAAATAACTCAATTCCTTAATGGCATAATAGCCTCAGGAAAGAATTGTGAATTTTATCATGCAAATTGGACTAATATATAAAAAAAATTCCTAACATACCCTCTATCTGAGTATCAAAAACAGGGAGTGTTTAAAAGAAAATACTTTTCTATCAAAATATAAGAGTATATATTCTTTAATTCTATTACTATTTATTATGTGATTCTTTTTTTAAAAAAGTCATACAGCTAACTCATTTTTTAAGTCTATACGTGAAGAGTTGAACAGTGCATTTCTTTGCTTTTTGTTGTTATTTTTTTTTTGCTGGTTTTTTACAGTGTTTGAAAATCCGACCAAAGGAATTGAACTGGTTTAGCTTGTCTTCCTAGACAAAATAAACACTTTAGGACTCTACTTGTTTGTATTCTCCTCAGTAGTGCTGTATGCATCAGCAGCTAAAAACAAAGAAACTTTTTAGCTGCTCAGACAAAATGAAGCTTCCCAAACAAGGAGGCAAGGGAGGGGCATGAGCTGAGGGGAGGGTGGGGGTGGAGAAGTGTGCAGAAAGTCTGACAGTCCATTCAATATAGGGATGATGGCTATAATGCATCCAGGGTCCCCTTGCTAATTAAATATGCATTGGCACAGTTTTGATCGATGCAAGCCATGGATCAGATGACACACCTGCAAAATCTTGAGCCCAGAGCTCCCAGGAAAAGGGAAAATACAGTCTTGTCTCCTTATCTTTGTTTTCAAAGGCTCTCAATTTCTGTGCTTAGATATCTAATTTAATTCTCTCACCCCTCAGCAAACTGGATTAGGGAAGTCAATACTGCCTTTGTGCATCGACAGGAAAACACAGCTTTCCTTTTATTCAATTTAGCTATGACCTTTAGACAAAGATAATGACAACTGTCTAAAAGTAAGGTTAAGGCCTCTAGAAGAAGACCCCCAGAGCTAAGGCTCAGATAGAATTTTGGATGACAAGGTAGTGGGGTTCACTGTGACATTTTCCTGCTTGGAAAGGAAGAAAGGAGGAAAGGGAATTAAGAATTAGTTGGGGGGTGGGTTATATGGGGGGGCAGGGAGAAAACATATTAGAAGAGATTTAAATCCACTGACTAAATAACCAAACTCTCTAAAATCAACTAGACCCTGTAATATCCATAACCGGAAAATAATTCTATGGAAGATCAGGAATGAGAATGGCAGAGTAACAATTCGCCTAAAAAAATGCAGACTCCTAAATGAGAAGGTTGAAGATTCTGTAGTTAGACAAATCAGGAAGTTTGGGGTCTCTCTCTCCCTTTTTTCCCTGAAGCATTTGAGAAAACAGAACTATCAGTGGGCTCTTGAGTTCTACCACCATGAAAGATATAACTGGAGATTTTGGACAAGTCTGGGATTCTGCAGTGTTAGCAACATCACACCACTACTCCTGACCAAAGGGGAAAATGGTACTGGAACATTCTCCTGAAACAGCACAGCTTCCTTTTAATCTCCTTGTCTTTGGGCATATTCACTCCATTCATCAATTCACTGCATTCATTAATGCATCCAGCTTGTGCCTTTCGCTCTATATACCTGGAGATACAAATACAAAAAGGCAAGGTCTCTGCTATCAAGAAGCACTCCGTCAATCAGGATAATGGTAATAAAATCAAGATTCTGTGGCATCCCCTCTTAATTAAGTCCTGTCTCTTGGTTAAATTAATAAACAGCAACATGCTACTGTGCACATTTGTAATAGCTTTTATTCTCTTACTATTAGCAACAACCAGTACCACTAACTGTAGCCTTGTAACAGAATTTACAGTAGCCTGGATACGAACTATTGGTGGTAATGGGTGGGATTAGCTTTTCTAGTAGTAAGATAGCGGGATTTAGGCAGAGTCCCCTAAGTGAAATATAAAGCTATTACCACATAATTAGCATTACTGGAATGGTGTAAAATATCAAAATAGTTTTTGAAAATCAGATTTTTTCCTTTTAGAACCAATTTTATAGCTAATGCAGAATGTTATTTCTAATCAGGTCTGGTACCTTCCCTTTAATAGAAATGACAGTTTAACAGAGGTAGCTATGGTACAATGAAAAAAGCAAAGGACTCAGTGTTAGAAAACCTGAGTTTGAGTCCCTTCTTGGCCATTTATATTAGCTCTGTGGAGCTGGGTAAGCCCTGTCACTTCTCTGAACTTCACTTTGCGTATCTTCCAAATGCCTGACTTTCAAGATTATGAGAGCTGAATGGCATGATTTAAAATGCCTTTTAAATTATAGGAACAATAATTATCTAACTGTATAATGCACAGAAGCAGGTTTTCTAAAGTGTATGAACTGATTAAGGTACTGACTACTTACTTTTATTTCCTACCTCATTATTTTTATTGCCAGATAGCACAGTATCTGGAACATATAGGTATGAATAGATGTCTGTTGAAAGAAATTGAAATCACAAGTGAAAAAAAAAATAGCTCTTTTAAAGCCATGATATAAAACAGGGCCTATCTTGGTTGATGTCAACAGATATTCTTGGGTGGATTTTCTGGCTTTGGGGAAACTGCATGACTGGATAGTGCTATATTCCATGTGGTAAGG
The DNA here is from genome assembly GCF_004126475.2 of Phyllostomus discolor. Classification (NCBI taxonomy): domain Eukaryota; kingdom Metazoa; phylum Chordata; class Mammalia; order Chiroptera; family Phyllostomidae; genus Phyllostomus; species Phyllostomus discolor. The sequence goes on along the minus strand of NC_040907.2, from coordinate 44,345,481 downwards.
AAAGACTCTATGGCAGTCAATAGATCTGCTTTCTGGCCCTCAATTCAGGATCAGAAGTTGGGGGATATTGTAAAGGTTCTGTCCAGCTCTGGAGTTCTAAATTGAAACATATCATTAGCAAACCAGATGTTCGTTTTCTGGCTGCACTGAAAACTGGGACCCCTATTTCATCAAAAGGAACTAGGTGTTATTATGTGCTGCTGATCATGAGTGCAATTAGAAATAATATGAACACAACGATCATTGTATGTCAAAGACCATCTCTTCTTTATTAATGACTGCAAATGGACCATTAAGAGTAGTGATGTTTATCTTCAGTGACTTGGCCAACCCTGGCCACAGAAACCCATAAAAAATGTTTTGTTATCCATGACGTAATCCAGAACACCAGAAAACTTTGTGTTTAGGAGCTACTGAAAGGTATCCTTAAAGAATTTAGTCTAGGTCCTAAGTCCTAGGATTTGGAATAATACTTTCAAAAAAATACTTCAGATATACCTTCTCTAATACATATATATTATACCCATTAAATATATATTATATATCTTTAAAATAGTATCTATTTCCACATTGATGAAACTTTACCCCAATAACTTGGTTTCTGAATCTATAATAAATATGCATGAATATAGACAGTTTGCATTCAGTTGGCCAACCAAATGGTCCTCAGACTTCCCATATTATCATAATAAAGTTCATGATATACCTGATTATTTAGAAATTCACCCAAGCCTTATGTAAGTAGAAATAGTCATGTATGTTTTGTTCCTATGTCTTTAAGATAGATAAAATGATTTAAATGTACTGAATCATTTCATTTTTAGGAGTTTCCATTTGGATTCTATCATGGCTTTCTTCCTGACATATGCAGTGCTAAGTTATTTAAAATTAATTGAAGTACAATATTTTAAAATTTCTTCACATGGTGCTAATCTCAAGTGCTTTGGATGTTTGAACCACACTTGGAAGCCATCAAGTTCTGTGTATCTTTATACCAGGGAGTAGTTGAACATGCTAAAAAGATTAGTCAATGAACTTTAATCTATAATCGAAACCTATATTGAATTATAAGATTTCAAAAATGTGTGAGTTGATACAAATGAGAAAACTGCAAACACCCTACATAACAAAAAAAACCTGGATCATTAAAACACATGAATCTGCTTATGTGCCTGTGAAGTCAGAAAAGCTTGGAGAAATCCACCACAGTGGGTACCCACTAAAAAGCCAGTTTGGTGCCAGTGAGCTGGTGCGCTCTCAACTTCATCTGAAGTTCATTTCAGTTGTCATGTTTGTTTTCATTTTAGGGTGCGATCTACATTCTTTTCTGTGGTTATATTGTGAGGAGAGATAAGTATTTTCCATTTCAGTAACTCAGTATGGATGAGTAATTTGCTTAGTAATAATCCTAAAATTAAATTGTCTTCCATACAATGCCTAGAAATAGTTTGTGTCAGATTAACCACATGAACTATCATCAGGATGTGCTTTTAAAAAAAAGCTAATTTGTCATTTGGAATTCTTTTGATTGTAAAATATCATTTTTGGGGGGAGAAGTCTCTAAGATACACTTATCTTAGTGACTTTTCAATAGCATCACTTTGTCAAAAAGTCTGAGTGATGAGAACTTTACCCTGATTCTCTTTGTGAAACTTATCGATCTGATTGATTCTTTAGGAGTGACTAATATTGATCACTCTCAGTAAGAAACCTGTTTCTTTCAGTTCACCAAACATTTATTGATCACCTACTGTGTGCAAGATCACATGGTGTGCTTTTATCCAGTCCTGAAGTAGCTCATAATGCTAAGAATTCCAGTCGTTCAGTTCTACACCATTTGTAAAAATGTGCATGACTTGTTTTTAAGCATATCTCTTCCCCGCATCTCCATGGGATGGGGGCGCAGGGGAGGAAAGTGGCGACAAGGAGTTTCTCTAAGTTAGAACCCTTTCCAAAGTCTTTCAGAGGAGGATATGGGAGGTAGATATTTCTATAAGTAGGAAATGGCTTACTGTTCATTTTATGTTCAACAAAAATGACAAATCTCTGGGCTCTATGGTTTCTCCAATTTCTTGGTAATGGTGGAAGCCTGTGGACAAGTCAAAGCTGAAGAGAAGCCTGGGAGGGGGCAGTTTTCCCTGCCAATCATGTCCTCATTTTCACACATCACTGGGCACCCTATCCCAGCAGGGCTTCAAGGAGCAACATTTAAAGCCCTGCAGCATCCACACAGCAAAGGCCCTACCCTGTGGTTCAGAATGATTTCAGCATCACCATCTTTTCAGGTTTACAATCTTAAAAGAAGCAAAGATACACAGTGACTAAATCATTTTTGATTGAAATCTCTAAGTGTCCTTTCTAAACTCTGTCCTGTTTTATTTTTTGGTTCCTAGAAAAGATGATAAAACAGATTATAAGTGGGAAAAACAAAGAAAATGAAGAAATGTCAAAAAAAAAAGAGAGAGAACACTGTAACAGAAATGGTATCATTTCAAGAAGGGGTCAGAAATAGAAATTCTTCAGATTAGACAGGAAATTTTATTTGCAACAGATATAAGAAGAGTCACAAGTAAAAAAATCAGAGTTTATTCGGGGATTAAAGGTGACGTAATACCCTATATAAGTGTCTGAGTTACTAGGTTAGTATAGGGAGATGGAAGGAACACTTGCAGCAGATTTTAACATGGGAAGGATGCAAAATAAGGGGTGAAGGCCCTCCCTTCATCTCCTTTGATTCTGGCTGTCACGTCCAATCACAGCAGGCATTGCATGAGATGGTTCCATTTAGTAACTCTGGGACGTTTTCACACATCACCTACTAGGTGCAAGGCAATTCTCTCTTGTTATGTTTACCCAAATGATTTATTTTTTAAAAAATGATTGAGTTGGTTTTCATTTTCTATTTTTATTTTATATTTTAACAACCCACCTAATGATAATGATTTCCTTTTCTTCTCTAAATGGAGGTCCTATAGAAAGGGAAAGATTTCTAAAGTGCTAGTCATCAAGACTGTAAGACTTTACCACATAAAACAGCCTTGTGTCTATTGGGAGAATACTCACACATCCTCTCGATGGGCCTTAAAACCAGAAAGCACTTGTTTTTAATACCACCGTGTTGGTATTGTATGAACATGCTTACACTTTACTGGGGAAGACTTTAAACAAACATTTTTGGAAGGAATTTCATGAAAAGCATTAGGCAAAAACAGAATTTAAAATTAAAATAAAAAGAGAGTAATGTCTCACCAGCAGTAGATAGACAGATGAATTATTCAAAACTGTCCACGAGCACTGACGTCATAATGAATAGAAGCAGGCTCTTAGGAACCTTACTGAGAAAAGCTGGTATTTACACAGTAATGGGAAACAAAACAAAACAAAACAGATTTCCACATCAAGAAAATCTTATGGATTGCTTTTGATGACCCTATCAGAACTCCCTATTGTGGCAAACTCCTGATTTCCATAAGGAGAGAAAATTTAGAACAACACGCAAAAGTCCCAAGACTCTTAAAGCAGAAATCATGCAGAACATCAAATATTACTCAACATTTTCAAGTAACTATGGTATATCAAACAGGCCACATGATGCATGTACATTTGAATATAAGTTTCTATTTCTGTTTAGAAATAAAAAAGATCAGAAATCTGAAATCTGGGAAAGTAAAATCTCTTGCAGGTTTAGAAAGCATATACAAAACTTGCCAAAAGCAAACACTGTTCACTGCAACCATCTGCTTTCTGGCACACTGAGGAAACTTTTACCAACAGCAACATTTTCTTGCATTAGGAAATCCACTAATTAGTTTTGTTGTAATAAGAAAAATAACCTTTGCATGGAAGGCAGATTGCCAGCTATTTTCTTTTTGTTGTTGTCATTGGCTGCCCCTTACAGCAGGCCTGTGACATTTCCACGTGAAGTGTACCTCCGAGTTCCCCTCTCTGGAGTACTTTCCTATTCCCTGCTTAGTCTAAAGAATGCATTCACAAATGAGACACCAAAAGTGAGAGAGAGCAACAAAGAGGAAAAACTTTAGGTATTTGGCTTAACAGCCACCCCCCCCCTCAAAAAACACCAGGTTCAGAATCAGAAAATCTGGGATTGAGAATTGTTAAAAGCTCAATAATCCTCAGTGTCATTACTTCATCCTCAAGGCTATTAAAGGAAAGGAGCTGGATTTTCCCCTAAAATTCTTAAGTTCTTTAAGTCTAGTCACTTTTTCCCTAAGAATTTTATTTCTGAGAAAAACTAATGATTGCAAAAGATTAAATGTTGCTCCAGGCATCATTGATAAATCTGAAATAATATCAGAAATTTTTGTTATAGAAATACTACAAATCTAGCCATCCAGGAGATGGAAATGCAACTAACATTTCTTAATAACACACGATAATCATTTAGTTAATGTATCATGGCACAAATAAAACCAGCAAATATGTATTGAGCACCTATTGTGTGCCAAGCACTCTACTGAGCCCTGGAGAGAAAGCAGTGAAGAGAAGGCTCACAAAGCTCTGTGCTCACGGCGCCTGTATCACAGTCAGTTTGCAATCCAGGGAGCTGACAGCCATCCTCAGCAGAATTCACCCCACTGCTTAGAACTGAAGAGCACTACTGCAGAGAGAAACATGGTCCCTGGGGCTTGCCACATGGAAAAATCTGCTTGAAAGTTCCTTGAGAAAATAAAATAAATGGGTTCAAATATTGTCTGAAAAATTATATGGAAAATAAACGTCATGTCCTTAGAAGCGAAGTGAAGTAGAAATACCGAGGCATGACCGTGAACATGCAGACAGAGCCTTTCTGTGAAAGATGACTGAAACTTAAACTGTGCAAACTGGCCCTCTGCTTTGGTTGAACAAATTAGTTCAAGAATTCACCTCTTCCATTCTCTTGATTTTGTTCTGGAGACTCAAACTTAGCTAAAGTTAAAACAAAATTGCAACTCTGGGCTGACCTATTGCAAACCAAAAGTCCCTGTGCCTGAGGAATGAGTGACAGGCTATTGCACAGTTTAATTAACCCAATGGCAATGCACTCACAAGCCTATAACTATTCTCAACTGTGTGGCAACATGTTGATGACTAGAACCAGAGCCCATTGGGTTTATTAACCCTCAATTGCCATTAAAATACATTAATTAAAACTGCAACACTTTACCCAGTGCTTTCTATCAAACATTTGAAAAAATTCTGGTGTACCTGCTTTGCTTGTACCCTCTGCTTGCACCAACATCCTACTTAGGCACAGTAAGTACTTGTAATTGCATTCTGTCCCATTCCTAGTCACATTTGTATGGCACAGATCCCTGTCCTAAATTTAGAAGGTATTCGGTGTAGAAGAGGATGAAGACAGAATCCTCTCTTCCTCTTGGCAGAATTGCTCCTTCCCCTGGCTCCCTACAGCCTGGTTACTAAGAGCAGGACTCAGTTCCTACTTCATTTCACCACGTGTATAAGCCCATTTGTCGTCCCAACAAGTTGCATGCCTCTGAGGGCACAAGGCTCCCCGTTGCCTAAAGAAAGGCTTGCATATACTAAATGCTCCATAAGTGACCTTGACTAGAGGGGAGAGGCCAACATGAGTAACACCTTTAAGCAAGGACTATCCCAGATGTGACCCAAAGACTTTTCTTTCTCCTAGTAGAAACAAAGTTCAGTTAGAAAACAAGCTAAATTTTTCAATTAAGGCTAAAATTCCCAAAGTGACTACACAGGAGGAAGCAACTTCCCTGTCTCTATCAGAGATGGGTAAATGTCTTGTCTAGTGCTCATAATAATTCTATCAGGTAACGTAATGTAATATTTGAAAATAAACCAACAAAATTAGAATTTAAAAGGGAAGTGGATTACTAAAATCACGAGACAACTCTAACAACTCTTCACAAATATTTTGAGACCAGAGTCTTCAAGGAGTAAGATTAAGCTTACAAATTTTGTTTAATGTAAATCCTTTTAGGTCCAACTATAGAAAATCTCGGCTGTACGGGATGATGGGCTTCTGCATTTCCGGTTTCATAATCACTGAAGGTCCTTTATATACACCAGAGAGAAAAACCCTTGACTAAGTACAGGAAGGAGTGACATCGCCACGTCTGGACTAGTGTATCTGTAGAGCTGCTGCCTCTACAATCGGGAACAGCAAGAGAGAACACCAGAAATTACATTTAGATCATTAAATATAAAATATGGAAAATACACTTTTTGGTTTTTATTCTAGCACGCATTTCAGAAGACGGGTACTGAAATGGTGTTGAAAATGCTGTTAGACTGAAGACCAGTTCTGATACCCAGCCTGTTTGTGCACGTGTCTTCACTAAACAGAACAGCTTTTACCTTTGGCTTAATATGGGCACAGTCTCCGGTGCTCTTAAATTCTTTTTTTTAAACCCTGGCCTAAAGTTGAGAATGTTGTTTCTAAAATTAGCCAAAAGTTTGGAAAAGGGCTTGTTTTTTTCCATATTCACCTTTTATTCGTGATTTTTAACACACTATATGATATCCATGAAGTGATATGATTTTGTTCAGATGATTAAACAATAAATACATACTTTCAAAGCAGGTAAGGCATTTGATAAAGGACACTGAACTAAGAATAAAGATTAAGTAAGTGGTGTTCAAATAACACAATGAGTTTTTTTTTAAAGCTTCACTTAATAGCTAAGCAAAGAATGGAAAATTCATAACCTGGGACAATTTTTTTACCTCTGCATGCAGAAACTAATGATTAGTTGGCTAATCACATGCAGCACAGACAGACACATTTCTGTTACATCCTCCCAACCTAGTCTTTCATCTCTCTGGGTAACTAGTTAAGATGCTGCTAAGATATGAGGCTTCCCTCTGCCTCAATAGAAGACTGACCTTGAAAAAAGTAAGTAAGAAAAAACTATTTGCAAATTTGCTGTAACACGTGAATTTTAAAAATTAACTGGTAGTCCCTTAATAACAATGTTTGAATGCACCCTTAACCTTGGAAGGATTTAATGTAGTTACCAAATTTATAAGAATGGTGCGTCTTTTTCTCTCAAACCTCAAAGTGCTCTTAAGCATAAGCTCCTGCACAGAGCCACACACAGGCCTGCCAATTTCAACTGCAACCCTCTGTTCCTGACCAAAAAACAGAACACACATAAAAGTGGACTCTGGGTCCAAGAATCCTTATACTCCTGATTTAAATTCAACAACACTTAAGATAGGTAGATAGAAAGTTAGATTTCTTTAACAACCCTTTAGGGACTAAAAGGTATGCTAGGTGAAAATGGTGCTAGAAATACGCCCTCCTGAGCTTAAATTTGGTCTTCCTGAGGGCAGACTAGCAGCAGCCACTTCAGTTGATGTGGGAAGCCTGAGACACAAATTCAAAATCAATTACCAACAGATGGGCATTACCAAAGTTAAGCAACAAAGAACCATAGTTTCTACTTCTATGGTATGGAAACTCCTTTACGGTAAGAAGTCCACAATCTAATGTGAGGTGCCAAGAAGAGAAGATGCACCTTTTCTACTCCAGTAACTTCTAGTCAGGTTCCAAGGTAACTAAAGATGAAAACCTTTCACCAAAACCTAAACCTTAGTGGGGGCCTATGCTGTCTGTGGAACACAATGAAAAATCTACTTTTGAAAGATTCTGAGCCTCCGAAAGTAGCATACCTTTGATGTGACCACATTCCAAATGGTTTACCCATCAGGATAAGAACTGAAATACATATGGCATGTCTCCTTGGTCTGTTTCCTTTATTATTCATGCGGTTTCATCTTTCTAAATTCAGACTTCTACCCCATTCTAGAAGGTGAGGAGAATGTAATGCATAATGCAAAAGTGTTTAAAGCACATCATATGATATCTGTACTTGATAAATTTTTATGGTTGTATACCAAAAGAATCACTGCATATGGAAGACTAAACATTTTTTAAATGCTAGAATACTGAGCCTTCCTTTCAAACAATTCAAAGTAAGGAGCATACTGCTGATACAGCAACACTGTGGTCTCAGAGAGACTGTGGGAAATGTCAGATTTACGGTCCTGGGGGTGATTGGTGGATGGTTTTGTGGTGTGTATGGTGTTTTGTTTTGTTTTGTTTGGTGTGTGCTTTTTCTTTTCTCTTTTGAGCCTCTGACAGAAACAGAGCTCTACAAACTTTCTGGCGACCTCCCAGGAAAACAGAAGGAAGCTGTATCCTGTACTTCCCCTGGGATCTAATGAAATATACAGCCTCTGGGCTTCTTTCAATTTGGACTTTCAGATTGCTAACCCAGTGAAAAGGGGATCCTAGCTGTCACAAACGTCACATGCTCGGGGTCACCTGCTGCTTGGGGGTTCTCATGCCAGTTGTTGACATAATAAGCACCCCTTACACTTTAATTACAATTCACAGTGTGCAAACTATGCAATCTGCTTTAAGGCAGACTGCCTTTTAAATCAACACTAAAATTCTATTACTAATATGGCAATGAAATGTAGCAGGGGAAGGGTGTGTCCAGATGACTGACTAAATCCAGATATCTGCCATTTGGGGAAGATATGGGCAACATTTGCCAAGAGATAAAATGGTGTTGCTGCCCTTAATTCTGGAAGATGGGACTTTAACTGCTCTGAGACTTCCTATGAGTGGGCCACAAAAATGAAATACAACAATGCTTCATGTGTAGCATTTTTACATTTGCATAACTACTGTGTTTATTTTTTTTCACATGGGGGCTTAGCTACTCTGTGTTATATCTTGCCTATCCAAAAAAGGTTGATCAACTGTTCAAGAACAAAGAATTTCTGTTTCCCCCACATCTTTCTCTCTAAACCTATGGCAGTTCAGGAGATGTTTAACAAATGCCTCTAGAGTTGTGTTGGCTCTTTATCATTTAACTAGATCCTTGTATTTTGCTAACTACAGACCTGTGTAAGCTATATTCTTGCAATCAAAACATAAAAGGTTATTTTAAACAGAGCCCATTTAAAAAATATGACAATGCAGGGAGCTGTTTAAAAAGTGCTAACACATAATTATAGTCTACAGTTTTCTCCAAAAACAACAGTGGAAATTAGCTACAATTACATTACAGAGAACTACTATAAACATAGGTGGGCTAACCTTTGAATGAACTGTCCCAACACTCTGGGAATTACAATTTCACTTTCAGAGCCACAAATGACGTAAGATGAAACACGTGAAATAACCCATGCAAAGAATGTCTATGTTATAAAGTCTGACTCAAACACCTTAGTTGAGCTACAGGTATGCTCCACTGTAAGACACCATCAACACCACCACCAGCAACAACAAAATAGTCAAACAAAATAAAAATCCAAATCTACAAAAGTAGTCTGTAGATGGTAAATTTTTAAACAGTGATGCCTATACTTTCTTTAGTACAGGATGTATCTGAATTACAAATGTCATCAAGACAAGTCAAATTAGCTATAGTTCCTTGCTTTTTTTGGTGTCAGGCAATAGTAGATGCTGGGACAAAAACCACCACCACCACCACCAAGAAAAGAGCTTATCTTGTTTAGAAATGGTTATTCTAATATAAGGAGCTGATGCATCTTCCACTGTCCTTTCAAAAACAGTAGTTTCTTTGGGGACACTTTCAGTCCTTTGGCTATTTGACTTTATCTTCTTACAGACAGAAAGCAATTTTATTTTGTCTCCTATTTGAGCACTCTTACCCACTGGCTCTCTGCCACCTCGGTTAAACCATTTGATGTCCAATTGCATAACAACCCCAATCTGTAAGTGCATCCATCCTCAGCTTTATAAGAAGTTCAACTTTACCATGGGCTTCAACATTAAACTACCCCCAGCCTCTGACCTTGTGCTCCAATTTTGGTACCAGTAATCTGTGCTATATTCTTCAACAGGTAAGCTCAACCTTAAGTGGCAACTCCTGTGACTATGCTTAGTCAAGTACCCTGGCATATCTGGAGTACCCTGTTCAGTATCCTGGTTCTGTTTTTCATATGATATGTTCTGTCTACATATTAAACAAACAGGGAGAAAAAACACATCCTTGTCTGACACCTTCATCTGCAGGAAACCATTCTGTCTCTCCATATTCTGTCTTAATATAGGTTCACACCTCGGGACCATCAAATGCTGAGGCAAACAATACCAATAATGACAGTATACACAGGTCTGGGAATAACACAACTGACTTTTGGTAAGCACACAACCAGTAAAAACAAAAGTGCTAGGTGTGCAAGTAGGTAACTAATGGCCATGAGCATCAAACATGCCACAGGCATCAGTGAGTATGTTAGAGAGAAAGTACAAAGTCTTAGTTAATCTTGCAAGCTGATTAATACAGAGCTTCTACTATGAGAATCTACCCAAAGAAAGTAAAATTCAAAGGGTCACTGAGTGGATATTATGAGCAGACACTAATGATCGGTACCGGAATGCTTGATGGTGGGACACAATACTGAAAAAGACATCTGTCCCAGCATTCTGATATAGCTCTAATTTCTAATAATGCAAGAAAAAAACTAGACCTTCTCAGAGTTACTGTATTTAAAATGGTAACTGAATTGATATCTCTATCCATCAGATATTTTAAATTGATCTGAATGTATTTAAAGAGCAAGAAAAATAGGCAGCTTAACTCTTAATATAGTATTTTTGAATTCTAAATTATATTTATATTTTTATTACTTTGTACAACTATCAGAATATTATTACTTGTTTTGATTTAAATGATTTGTGATTGATGAAATATTTTTAAAATTAGAGACACTATATTAATAGAAAACTTAATTTCCATTTTAACATCAGTTGTTTTGACAATCTAAAATAATCACAAAAATACTTTCATGATTTTAAAAATATTTTAGTATTTTCAGGGTAATGTAAGTATCACTTCTCATGTGACTGTGTTTAAGATCACATTTTTAACAAAAGCCTTAATTTCAACCTTCTGCTGATTATCAGTTAACTTTTTATTATCAGTTTACTTATTCTCATCTTTAAAACAAATACATTACTTAATTGTGTCCATATTAATGATGATAATGGTGATGGTAGCAGCAAGCATTTACTAATTGCCTATAAAAAATAAGAGTGGCCAGCACTGTGAGATAAGGGATTTACATGCCTGTAATTTGCCCAGCAACTTTTGCAAGCCATCCATATTTTGCCATGTATAATGCATACTTTTTTGCCCAAATTTCTAAGGGAAAAATAAGGATGTACAGTATACATGGGTAGTAATAATTCCCACATATAACGCGAACTATATAATGTGGGTGCACATTATACATGGTGAAATACAGTAAATATTATCCCTATTGCAGGTTGAGGAAACTGAGACAGCACCAGGAGAAAAATCTAGATCTCAAAAACAGACTGATCTGGGCTTAGGCTTTCTCACTTCAACAAGTTGTGTGTATGTGTTTAAAGTTAACCAGAGATTATAGACTTTCCTTTGCAGTGAAATTTTTATTTGCACAGATGTGTGTGTGCATGTGCACACACACACATACACTTTAGTTAAATCAATTTCACATGCAAAAGAAAAGTGAGCCAGCTAAGTTATTAAAAGAAGCCTTTGAAGTGAGGAGAGATGATGTGTGAAAGACATACCACAAAAGTTTATTTAAACAAAGAACAAGCACAGAGGGATGGAACAAAAGTGAAAATAAGGGAAATGAAAGCTCCCCATTTTTTCCATCTTTTCCCTGTTGTGTATGGATTTCTTATCCATAGAAAAAATAGAAAGAGATGCCTGGAATTTATAGAACATCTTAAAGTAAAATAAGTTTGACCAATTTAATTCAGATGACCCAAATCCACACATATTTTCAATTAGTTTTTTTTCTTATGTTAAATACAATTATTTTATCCTCTAGTAAGGTCTATAATTTTAAACATAATTCCTTAACTTGCCAAAAAATATTTCAAGGTAAGAATTTATAAAACATTTTTATAGTATCTTTTCAATGGCATGTTATGAAAGCACAATTTTTGACTTAGCTTCAGAAAAGAGAGAAAGAGAGCCCTTTTACTCCCTACTTATATGCTCAACAGAACATTTTAATATCGCTGTGTACATTTCAATCAACACTAAACTGGCCCAAGGTTTTCTTATAATTTCAATTTGTGCCTGGTTATTTATATATATAAAACACTGTAAAAGTTTATATTTTAAATCATGAAAAGAAACATACAGCATAGGCCATTTAATTTCTGAACCCGTTTCATGTATATACCTATATACATGATGGAACTTTATAATTGAACTGTTCAGTCTGTATTATCAGAGGTACTCTTAAAAGTGGGGTAATACATTCTAAGTTATCTCTCAACACAAACATTCCCCAGTTTTAGGCTACAGCAAAGATCCTAACTAAAAGTCAAAAATTGGCCAATCATAAAGAAATTATATTTATGACACACATCATCCAAATCATATGAAACAAAGATGGTACTTGTAGAAAAAAATATTTTGTTTTTAGCAAAACAAAGGAACTTTTAAATTGCTCTTGGGAGCAGAAATACAAAGAGTGGCCAAAAAGTTGCAAAGGAGAAAGATGGAGTTGATCTTCTAATCTGAAGTTAAAAATAATTTTTGTCTGCTTGCATTTAAATAGAAAATATTATGAAAGTCTTATAGAGACTCTATGCTTACATAAGGCATTATTACATTTGCATATAAATGGAAGCACATTTCTAGCACTTATATTATTACAAATATTGAAAATGGCCTCCAGAAGCTTTTAGCAATGTACTCTTTGTCTTGCTTCCAAAGAAGCAATCCAATTAAAACGATCGTTTTCATCATAAAGGCCTAGGACAAGGACCTGTACATTGTATCCAGCATCTTATAAACTCTATGAAATAGATTGAAAACTTCCATATGCTTTCTTTGTACTTGCACTAACCAAGCATAATTTACAAATATTTTCCTAGAATAAGAATTGTATGTTTTTTCTGCCTCTTCCAGTAAGCATCCATTTATAATGGTTACAACCTATATCATGTTTGCTGGCTTGAATTAACTCTTTCACTAGTATGTGTTGTGTATTCAAAGTTGTCAACAGGAATGGGGTAATAAATAGTATTCCTTTTTGATACATTTCTCCACCTTCTGTGTCACACGTCCCATATTAAGCACACAAAAAACAGTAAGTGTTGGCTGAATTAATTTTCTTAGTGTGGGATTACTTCATTGTTTGCCCTAACTATGACATTTGGTTTCCTTCTGTAAATAATTTCATTTATTTATCATGTTCTTGTGTTCTATTTCCTCACTTAATTTCATTAATTCTTTTTCAATCAAGAAATGTTTATCAGGCATCTTGCATAGGTTGTGTTTTTAAATGGTTTGCACTATAAATAATAAAGTTATTAAATAAAAAATTATTGTTTTATATCTTTCAGCATGTCTGTCATAAAAGATGAATGGCTTCCTTTCAAGATATTTGAATGCATCACCAAATGATTACCCACTTCTCTCTCACAGCTCAGATAAATAATTAAAAGGAGATATACACAGATTGGTTGCATACTTAAGAGTTAGAATCAATTAAAACAAAATTGTATGAATGCTCTTCCAATAATATATTACTTCAGGGACCATGAAATGCTACCTTTACATTTGTAAAATCACTAAGGTCAGATTAGAGCCCTAATGCCATCTCTGCATGAGCATTTACAGGGGGTGCGTATGGAGACATGGGAATGGGGCGGGGCTGGGGGTAGGAGGTTTTAACTGTTAATTTTTTATTTGCTAATATCTTTGTAATTAAGTGATTTAAAACTATCTTAAAATACTCCAGAAATGGTCATTCACTATTTACTGAGCACATTTAAAGTCATTCGTATTTTAAGTTAGGACAGTAATATAGGCATCTTCCTCAAAGAAAAACCTTGTGACTGGTTTTAAATAAACATCTAACTCCTCTTCATTAATTATCTCACAGATTTCCTATGCAAGTTAACAATAGACTACAGCTCTGCTCCTACCAAAAGAATACAGAGCCTTCGGAAGACGCCACTATTTGCTAAACAAAAGCTCCTAAGGAGAAAGTGATAGTTACTTTTAATTTAGTTCTGTGAGGTGACTCAAGTTTGGGGACTCTGGAGTGTTTTAATATTAGGGAGTTGTCTAATTTGTGTGTTTAGAATTTTTGTGCATTAAGTTTTACTAAAAAGCACTATTTTCCATTAATGTGCACACAGATCATAATTGTGCTCACATTGTTACATATTTTACTGCATTTTCACTTGAATTGCAATCTGCCCAATGTTCTAGTTAAGTTTGTCCCTCCAGCTGGAACGGGAGCTGGCTGAGGCCAGGCCTGCATTTTCCCTGCACCTATTTCAGTGGTGCACATGGGGGCTTAAACAATGTGGATAAATAAGATTTCTCAGAACTTTCTTAGATCCACGTTTGCTTATCACCCTACAGATGCACAAGAAATATTTGAAATTCTTGAAGAGGAAATTTAGTTCTTTAAGAGTTCAGAAATAACAATGAAAGATAACATTCTCACACAAAAAAGTTCAAAACCTGGAAACACCTAATAAAGGAGGTCATAAGGATACTTATTTTCTCATTTAATAAACGTAAGAAAATTCTCAGGGTCATGTTGGCAGTAGACTGCTTCTGGCCCTGAGATAAGCGCCTTTTTCCAAGATGAAATCGCTGCCCAGCTCTGAAATGATAGCTGCATGAAATCCAATGGTGGCAGCAAGCTCAACTCGAAGGTCCAATATTTGTCCCCCAGACACTGTGAGGGAAACAGCAGTGGTGGCCAGATGTCAGTAACGCCTGAGGCTATCTTCTCACCTCCTCTCTCCCACGATGCTGTTTCCCCCACCCACCCATTAAGGGTGGCATCAAGAGCAATTACAGCATGCCCCCAATGGACTGTGCCAGGCTGGCAGCTGTAACACCTGTCACAAGGTCTGTGTGACACTAACAAAGACCCAGAAAGTAGCTTTAATGAGCTGACCCTACCACAGGAAGATAGTGCTGTGTGTATAGAGACTGCTTGAAAGATACTGTTCACTGCCAGACAGGGGACTGTTTCAACAACCATTTACTTCCCTTAGTCTGGGCTAAACACAGGCATTTTTAAAGCCCAGTTCTCCAGAGTGCTACCTCTCATCTGGAAATGAATCATGCATGTCTATGAAGCACGCACTTCTCCCCATGTTGGCTCCACATTTTACTTCTCTGAAAGTATTCAATGCCATTTAGATGATGTACTCAAGGTGTGTTGGGACACTCTCTTTCACAGTAGCCCTGTAACTTGGGGAGTTGTAGCTTCTTCAAGACAAAGGGCATTTCTTACTCACCTAGCTTTCTTCAGTGTACAAAATCCTATATGCACACAAGTGGGTGGATAAATGAATGGAGGGATGGTTGAATAAATGGACACGTGTATGGCAATTACTTAACCCTTACAAAAATTATCATGAAACAAAGAGTCAAAAAAGCAAACTGATTAAGACATTGAAAGAAAGTACTCATTTTGGTTAACTGTCAGCATTTACAAGCAAAAGGAATGATTTCAGGATTCTTGAACACTCCAGGACATTGGCCTGTAAAAATAGTCATGCAAAATGTTTAGTTGACTTAATATCATTGATAACTAATATCACTGATATCCTGAGATAGTAAAGCTACTAATGAAGAACTACAGAAGGATCAGTAAGCTAATTCATGGAAAGAGCCCAACACACAATATCCGGGACAGAGTAAGCACTCAGTATGTGATAACTATGACTATACTTCCGATTCTGGTGATTAATAAGGGAAGTTAGGCTAGTGGTTTGTAATGTGTCCTTCATGGATCAGTTGCCTCATCTTCAAAAAGGGTGTAATGAACAATGACACAAAACTGTTGCTTCTGGAAATAGGCTTTCTAAACCTACAGCAATAATATTTCCAGATTTTTTTAAAAGTTGAAAGGAGTCTAAGAAGTCATTTTAGTTCAGTCTCCTTATTTTTCAGAAGGTGAGACTGACAGCCCCAAAGATTAATATGTCAGTATCTGAAGTCATGCAACTGTTGGAAGCCAAGTGACTTACCTAATGAGTGATTCTGTTTCTCTTTTTTGCATAAAGGGACCAATAATAACCTAGCTTCTGACAACTCAAACTATCACAATAAGTGATGTATCAAGAGTCTTAAGTGTCTGGCACAAAGATTCAGTAAAAAGGCTAGATACATTCAAAATAATGTTGGTGAAGATATCTGCTATTAATACCATTACTAAAACAACCATTATTACTACTAATATTTATGTCTTGCTAACTTTGTGAGAGATCCTGAAACTATTTATGCTTGTAAGGAGGCTCCGGTTCGTCTTCCGAAACAGCATTATTATTAGATATTCACACTAGGGTAACTCCATTTAAATACCAAGTAGTTTATGATTCATACCTTCCAAAATAAAACAGCTCACTTCCAAATGCAAAGTTTTACTTTGCATTTTGGACACATAAAGAAGCCACTAGAAAACAGTGGGTTTTAACTGGATGCATCATGTTGAGTTGTTTTGATTCTTTGGGTTCACAGTTTACGGGACCTCACTCAGTTTATAGGGTTCAGACAAGGCTCAAAGTGAACTTAACCTAGAACTTTTCACATGGTTTGAGCATTAACCAGGGACTGAGTGGTTTATAGATCATCCAAAAGAATTTCTGTCTTGGAATCTTGCTGTGAACTCAAAGTATATAAATTCCAAATGAATTTATATCACAGAATGACTATAGGTTTTTAGTAACTGTTTCTGTTTTCTTACTTTTTGATATTTTAAGTGACAAGTGTGAAAAAGATACATGGAAAGAAGAGTTTTATAATCTGAAGTTTAAGAAAATAAGGAAAGAAAAATGTAATGCCTTGATATTTGTATAATAGTTTGCAGTTTACGAGGGGCTTTCACATACATTAACTGAACCGAAGGCTAACCACTGACCTTTGCAGGCTATGGTCAGACCAATTTTGATCCTAATATTATCTCAGACTCTTCATCTATGTAAGTATACATTTTCTAACTGAAATATTTATGAGGAATAATCATCAATTATTAATAGCATTTATTTTTTAAACAAAGTGTTAAATAAGTCATTTTATAGCATTTTCCCCCCTAAAGAACAAAAGCTTGGACAATAATGTGTGGAAAATATTTTGTTGCCACACAGTTTTAGGATTTTGAACTTTGAAAACAACACTTTTTATTTATGGAAATGTTTTCAGGGGGTGTTATAATGAAGTTTTACTGTGCAGGCCATGTTTAAAGACCTAACTAACACAATGAATGGGTACTTAACAAAACAAAAACTACACTTTTCAACATAATTCTGCACAGTTTATTAGATGTAAGGATGTTGTCCAAACTGTTGTTAAAAAGCCACCTGAATTTATGGGGTCAAAGTCATCAAATATCCGACTAAGTCCTCATATTAATATATGACATGCCATTTTTGCTTACATTTTAAAAATTCAAATCCATTCTGTCCATCTTTCCATACACATAATGTGTATTTGGGTTGAAAGAATCTAACAAGAGGATGTTTATTCCAACTTAATCTATTGAAAACATTTAATGAAGAAAAAAGTATTGAAATTTCTAATATATCTTAGACAATAGACTAGCAATTCTTATCTCTGAGTCCACTAATTGGTGACAACTCAAATTCAGACAAGGAAATAAAATCTTTAAGACTATTCTTTGAAAACCATTAGGTGTAGATAGAAAATAGTTTATGTAAGGCAAAATTATTACAGCATTTAAAAGGAAGGGGATGCTACTCTTTTGTCTGAGGAAAATTCAAGATTTGGGCCTATAGCCAGAACTCATGAATAATCTGAGTTTTTAAAATAACCCATTGTGAAAAGCATTAAAACACTGTCAGATTATTTGAAAGCTACTTAAAAGTGAATAACTACTCTTGTGAGAATTTCTGCCCCAAATGCAGGTGACTATCATATACTGGATTGTACAAGTCCATCATTTTATTTATAATTCATAACTGTACAATTAAAGTCCCACCATCTATTGAAGGTGCACAACAGCCAGACCCCTCGCCCTGCAGTCTCACTGCACACTGGTGTGCAGGAAAGGGTGGCCAGCTCCTCTCACCTATCCTGGCAGACCCAGGCCTCTGGCTGTGAAGAAAACCACAATGTGGGGAGGAAAGCCTACAAAAGAATGAAAACAGAAAGTGTCTAAGGCCTTGGCAGAAGGACACTAAATAAAATAGAGAGTGGTGACTCATTTTGGCAGTGAATCCACCTCAACCCCTTCAAAGCCTTTGGCAAGAGTCCCCAGAGGAGACCCCAGCCTTTTGCCAAGCCACAAAACACCACAATTATTATCGCAGCAGTCATCAACAAAACAGATTTTGTAAACTGACTTGTTGGCACATAGATTAAAGAAGCTATAAAAAGGAATAACAGCTGTTTGGGTTGCCCTATGCAGAAAGCTACTATATAGAAAGTAGATTTTATATCTCTATATGTACTTGGAGAGACACGAGCATACAAACACACCCCATGCACTAATTACACGTGTACACCACGCAGACAAGGGCAAAATGCCAATACAGCATTGTGCACATTAAAAACGCCAACAACTCTGTGAAACTAAAGTACTCCCTTTGGAAGACTAATAGAAAGACATCCTGAAGAAAAAAAATTGTAATCCACTAACCTAAAATATGAATTATGTCTAACAATGGCAAAAGTTGTTCTTAAAATGATGAAAAACACTGTCATTTTCACATAAGAATCCTGATGATTTCTTTGGGAACTTGCAAACATATGCTTTATTCCACCTCTCTAAAGACGGCCTGATTAGATCTTCATACTATAAAATTTAGAATTATGTTCCAGGCAATTTGAAAAAATTCTACTTGCCTATCTATTCATGGATATAATCCATTATAAACAAAGTAAAAATAGCATATGTTTAAATTATTTCACTTTTACCTTTCCTACAACAATATTATTTACCTAAATAAATTGCCAATAAATAATATGTAATTAAAAAAGAACAGAAAACATTGACAGAAGGTAATCAGTATTACTTACACATTTCTAATATGAAGATTAAAGATGTATTGATTTATTGCAAAGAGCCATGGACTCCTGATTGTTAATTTAAAAAGAGAAGTTTTATTCAATTTCCTTGTCACTAATTTCTAAGAGTTAGCAAGAAATACTTTTATTAAACTGCATTTGTAATATCATATAACCTTAAGAGTATACTCTGTAAATGTATACTAAGTGATCTGTCATGCAACTTTCATTTCACACGTTTGTTCAGCTCACCTCTAAATGCCTGTGTAGCTCTATGTTGAAATTTCCAGAGCTGAAGCATCTTAATGGGCATTGATCTTTTACATTAAAGGATGCAGAGTTCAAATTTCAGCCCTGTCAATAACATTTGATTCCACCTATTGAATGATTGGGCCTTGGTTGACAATTGCCTACTATGAGAGAAAAGATGGAAAATGAACTTAGAGGAGTCTTAGCTACCATGTTGACTAAATGGCGATTATATAAAGGTCTGAAAAGTCCTATTTCTTGACTACCTCTCAAAACAGCACGTATCAAGTATACATCTCACCACCCAAGGGCTTCCATGACTTCAACAAACCTAAAACGGTAGATTTCCAAACAAACTATATAGACTATATTATTGTAATATTATCACTAGTCGATTCCACTACTGATTGACCTAAGACAAAACATCACCACCCTCATGACAACCAGCTTTTCTGAGTAGCTATTTAAGTATTAAATAAAACACCCTATAAATTAAAAATTATCTTGAGGAATTCAGGTTTCAGAGTACAAAACCAGTCCATAGTGGATATTAAACAAAAGACCTATTTAAGGAATTCGCTGAGTAAACTGACTGGCTGAAGAAGTTAATTCACCAGTGTATTTTTTAAAGTGTCACATAGAGAAAAATTTTAACAAGTTGTAGTAACAGAGTCACTATTAGATCATTCTTCAAAATACCACAAACCTTGCCGTTCCACAACTTAGTTTAATATTATTTATATCTACTAAAACACAGAGTAAAAACTGTACAGGGCTTAATTAAAATCCTTTTTCCAGGTTTTATTTTTTAAGTTCAAGCCATTTTCCCTTATTATCATTTCCCCAGTTTCTCTGTCTACCTTGGAACTCAAGCGCACGATGCAGCCGGCACAATGAACTAGCATGCCAGCAGAAGTAGTACGCTCCACCTATCCAAGAATTTTAAAAGCATGCAAGCACACACACACACACACACACACACACACACACGCACTCTCCTGTGTAGCCTGGAGATCCCTATTGAGCTCGTGCCAAGTGTCTGAAAAGTTGGACCCTGCCTCCGGTATTTACACTAAGCTAAAATTCTAATCAGCACTAACAGCAGTATGTTTTAATTCACCCTTACGATTTTATTTCAATCTGCTAAGTAGCACAACTGCCAGAAAGCAATTGCTATAAACTTAAGTAAACAAATGCAAAACTAAAATAAACCTTAAACCTGTTGTATATAAAGTTTGTGCCACTTTAGGCAAGCAAGCACAGAAAGGCACAGCCCCACGCCTTGCTTGAGGCTCCTCGCTCTCCCTCGGAAAGCCCTTTGAAAGCACTGCCTTGTTGAGTCGCCCCCACAACCCACACACAGCCTTTTCTAAAGAATTATCTGGTGCCTATCAGGCCATGCACAGAAAACGGCCATCAGCGTTGCGGGGGGTGTTTGCTGTTTGCACCTCACGTGTTCCCCTGGACAGTCTTCTGCCAAGCTTGGGAAACGAGTAGTGCACGGCGACTCCTTGAATCTCTGGGTGACACTGTCACCACTCCTGCCAAGGAGTTGGTGCCAAGTCCTGCATCTTCGGGGTTTCTCCCTCCTGTTTGGGGTGGCAGTGGTGTGTGGGTCCAGGGGAGGGTGGCAGTGGGGGGCGCGGCCCGCAGGCCTGAGGAGGGGTCTCGCCGAGAGCCCGTCCGCGCGCTCAGACCTTGGCAGCCATCTTACAGCTTGGCAACCATTTTGCAGGCTCGTCTGGCACGCTCGCCGGGCCCTGCCACTGTGCGCGCGGCAAGCTGCTTAAAAATAGTCCGCACCAGACAATGCCGTGTGGCCTCAGGTAGGAGAGCCCTCTGTGAATGTTGCCAACGAAACCATTCGCAACATCTTCACCGAGGTAAATGACATCCCAATTTTCTTAAATACGTCGTGCTAAAGCAGCTTAAAATGTGACTCCTTAACCCTTTAGCCCACAGGGCCTCAAACACCAGTGCCGCAGGGACGCCGGCGAGTAGGAGAGGGGAAGGTGTCTGGGACAAAAGAGATGGCTAGAAACACAGTCACAATTTGCATCGAACATGTTCACAAGCACATTCAAAATCAAGATAAATAGAAAGGGTGTAATGCTAGAAAATGATCCCCACATTTCAGGCTTTGTCCCACTTACTGTTTTATAAGCACATGGAAACTATCTTAAGGATCAAGCAGTAGTACAGAACTCCTCCTTGAGTAAGGAAATTACCTTTAAAAATGTAATCTTAAGGACTAGTCTAAAATTTAAAAAAAAAAACAACAAACTTGTACATAATGATACTTTTCCAAAACCAAGTTATAAATGTTTTCTGACATTGCTGTTATATTCAACCTCACTCTTTATTCTTAAGTTCCAGTGTTCCTAAATCAATCAGAAATAAGTTCTGGTATTAAAAACATGTCTTGATGTCTACAAATCTGAAATACAAATGATAATTTTGCATTGGTGTGACTCTGAAGGTTTTTAGAAGGTTGAATGAGCTAAAATGCCACTAGATGATAATTTTGCCACCATATGAAAAAGGAAAGTGAAAATCTAATAATATATCTTTTTCCATACTGAAATAAATATCATTGTAAGGTACAATTTAGTATCTTCTCCTTGATGCTATGAATATTTAATATCATATTACTATGGGGGAATAGTCTAAGGTAAGACCATATTGCTTATGGCTTTATGAAAACATCTAAATGAACTTATCATAAATGTGATAAAACCTAAAGAATTTTGAATCTTGTGATGTTAAAAAACAAAAATTTAGAGTCATTAAATCTCTAGACAAATAGCGTTATTTAAATTTTAATGTTTTGTGTGCATAAAGAATACTCAGCTTATGTTCTAGTTAATGCTATCAAAAAAGTCTAAACCCATGCACTATTTATAGTATTCATAACATTGCAGTGCTTTTTAAGTGAAAAAAGAATTCTTAAATTTCTACTGAAATTCAATTCAGGAAATATTTTATTTTGTGTAATATCATACAGAGTGAAACAAACTATGAACAAAATCGGAACATTCTGTAGGAAAACATTATGCTAAAATAGATCAGTCCACAGCCCTCACATTGCTGGACATCTCTTCACTGAATGACAGTATCTGCAGTGGATGACGTAAACGGGGCGAGAACACTCTGGAATGCATTGATAAATTGCTCTATCGATTCTGTTCTGCTTCACTTACCATAATTATAGAATGGTAATGGAAGACATGAATGATATATTTTTACTAGAGAGGAAAGCCCAGAGTTTGCCTATTTCTTTATGAGATTAGACCAAATCCTTTCAATTAATGCAGCGTGATGGATATATAACACAATCTGAGAATAACAAGCCTGATTCTTATGTTCTTGCCTAAATATTATTGTTCAAATATTTGACAATTATTAGAAATAAATGTATTTGGCCTTTTAATATAAAGTATTTGCACCTTTGCAAGGTGTTGTTTCAACACAATTTTGCAAAAGTAATTTCATTCCATTTAGAAATTTGTGTTTCAAAACTTGAAAACATCTTACACACACAACTTTATCATCTTGTATTTATTAAACATATTAAATTTACTTTAAAACCTCTCACAGATAATTCTGATAAGGGTTTTTACATTGAAGAAAAATAAATAGTAGAACTAAAGAGACAATAGATAAACAATTTAAACTATTATTTTTATAAGAGAAAGTTTAATAATTTGCTAATCCAGACAGCAAGTGATTTAATAGAAAGGACTCAAATGAAAATAAAAACTATTTAATGGACATCACTTATAATTATTCATTATCCATAATTGTTCAATATCTATAAAAACTATCATATAGAGGTTTTCAAGAAAAAAACACCTCTGCATTAAAACCACACAAGCATTATAGCTGACATTGTGCCATTTTTCTTCCTGACATCACCATTCCAGAGTTTTGCTTAAAAAGGACACCAGGTTTCCCCAAATGGATACATTTAAAATTAAAAGTGTCATTCCAAGTCATGCAAAAGGAATCTGAGCAATTCTGAACAGGATACAGCTGGGTCTTAACAATTCAGAGCAAGGCTTGATTTACTTTTTATTTTAAATACTCTTTAATTTTAAAGGCCTCATTTTATAAGCTTCTGCAATTTAGAAGAAAAATACATAATATAATAAATTTCTAAAAGAACAATCAAGTCATGAAAAAAAATTTCCCTCAACAACTAAATGGTGTAAAAATTGATCTGTACTTCCCCTCTCGCATTACAAAGGCTGTCACAGGGAATAAAATGTAACCCAGGAGGGCCAAGGCAGCTATCAAACCTTCCCTGACACATTATAACGTCTGAAGCCCAGACACCAAAGGTTTACATCAGAAAAACTCCAGTATGTAGTGAACAACTCAAAACCAACTATCGACCACGCTATTGATTTTTAGTGGGGAAACCAAGAGGAGAAAAGCACCAGAGAAGATAGAATTTCCCTGTTCTTTTCTCATCCCCAACTTAGTGGACTGCCAGCCTTAGGTCTTCTCAGGCTTGAGCCCTCTGAGTTTTGCATTGCAGCTAGCCAGGATGTCTGCCTGAGATAATTCAAGCTAAAGGCATACGATCTGCAGTGGAAGCCGATTCTCCCTTGACTTGCAACATAACCTAACTCAGACCCAAAAGGGTTTCTTGATAAAAGGGTACAGGAGCAGACAAGGAAACTAGAAAAATAACACATATGATTATCTTTTCCGATGATATTTGAAGATAACTCACTTGGACAGTCCACAAATAACAGCTGAATGAAAAAACTGATAGGAAGCAAAGCCAATCATATTTGAAAGAATTTAGATCTATGTCATGGACAAGGTGGTACAGATAGATTTATCTGGAAATTAGGGAGTAACTACTACACCAACTCCCAAATTTCCAACTAATTACACAAGAAACTCAAAGTTAATCATTTAAAAAAAAAACCCTAATTTTTTCCTTTCACTTAACACAAAATGGGTTATTCAAGAAGCTGAAAGGTAACAAAGCAAAGTGCTTGCTTTAGCTCCTTGGGGTTTTAATCACATAATTTTGAATTGGTTGAGGATCATTTACCTGGGTCATTATAATCATATCCTACAAGTATTCTGCCACTGAATTTATGAAATGCATGGCCACCGATCATGTCCATGGAAAGAATTATTAGATGCATTCACTTTATTACTAAATTTAGAGATGGCTCTGAGCCATTTAAAAATAATAACAATAATAATAATGATTAATAACAATGCACTTACATTCTGACTCACAGAACTATCTCAAGGGATTTCCCAGCTGTTTGTTAATTAAGTCTCATAGCCCCCTTACCAGTAGATGTGCATTGTTAGACCAATTTTACACCTGGGAAAGCTGGGATGCAGCATAGTGGTAAGAGTAAACCAAGATCCTAGAGCACATATAAGAATAAAAATAAGAACATGGGAACCTTATTCCATCTTTTGAAATTTATATCTGAAAATCATCATAGGAAAGAGAAAAATAACTTGTATAACTAAGGAAAGAGCAGTCTGGCTTATCTCCTGTTGATTTTGCTGCTTAAAAAACCCCCAAAACAATGGATCTTGTTTGTTTGCATGTTCACTTTTACCTATTCTGCTCCAAAGGAGAGCAGTGTGTGAATTAGTGTGTGAATTTTCTGAACTTCATATCTAATATACTTAAGCAGAATATTTTGCCCACCACAGAGATTTAAGTATTTATCAGTTGATTGTCAAAATGATTCTTCTATCACTAATACTATAACCCAACAAAGATGAGGTTCCCTCATTATCGTTAATAAAACTACTTGGAAATTATAAAAATAACTATATACTTTACAGAATTATGAGAATGCTTTTGCTTGAAACATGACTATGTAAGTCTGAGGTTTTTGATAATATGGTAATATGAATTAGACAGTACCATGTCATTGACTATTTTGAGGGTTATGGAATGCTTTGAATTTATTCATTCATTCACTCATTCAACGCTGTGAAGGGCGAGAAGCACATCTACTATGTACCAGACAGTGTTTTGGGTGCTACAGATATAGCAATGAACAAAAAAGACAAAACTCCCTACCCTCTAGGAGCTTACATTAGACTGGATTTGAGAAAAAAAATTAGGTATTTATTAATTCATCCATGAAACAGTTATTAAACACCTTAGACAGTGGGACAAAAACATGAAAAGGTCATTGGCTAGGGCTTCAAAGAGTTATTTGGGTTTTCTTTTTTTTTTTTATTTTTCCAAAGGTTAACGTTTTTGAGTTTTTCTCCCTGATGATCATCATAGCTCTACAGGCTGGTCATAATGAGAGAAATGGACCATATCTGCCTGTGGACTAACAAGCACACAGTCCTCAGTTTTGTGCCATTCACACATTAATGCAACAAATGTATACACTGAGTCATTTTAAACTAACTGACAACAGGGAAAAGGAAGAAGTCACAAAAAAATTGAATGATCAGAAATAAGAAAGAGGGACTTACTAGGAAACCTCCTTTCCAGTGATAATTCTAAATGTATCCAAGTTAGACTGGTTTGCCAAGGTATGGCTGGAAGGTGTTTGTTAGCCAAATAATACCAGGTTTTCCTATTTCTTTGTCTATATGACATTTTTGTAAGAGAGGGTCACAGTCTTTGGCTGGGATGCGATAAAGTACACTGTGGTAACCCACATCAAAGAAATAATACAAAAATTCTATACGGCACCTGCCTTAAAAAGCATAGAGAACACACTGTCTGTTATTTTGTTCGAGGATATCTGTGCCATATGTTTTGGGACCCTAACTAGCAGTACACTCAGGGTACACCATCCACTTCACACCTATTTAGCAAAGAACTCTCTCTAATGACAACTGTGTTTGTCAATTCCAAATAGAATAGCTGTTCCCAAGTTGACACTGATTTAGAGAAAATTACTTCTCTCTGCCCCCATTTCCTACCTTTTTGTTTTTAAGATGGATATTTTCTGAAATGATTAGGATACCGGAATTAGATGTAGATTAACTTCCCACTTCAGGATGTTTTTTATTGTGTTTCTGAATCAGCATTAGAACACAGAGCAGCCCCAATGTTCTGTCACAAGGTGGGGGCCAAGGGGAGGGAAGGAAAGTTCAGAAACCACATGAATAAGAGAACATCATTCTCCACTGATCTATAATCTACATTGCAGACACCATCCTAAAAAAACAATGAGTCTTCATAACAGCAAAGCAATCTTTAATTGAGTGAGGGGAAGTTCAGTTCTCTTAGTTTCTTACAAATAAAATTACAAGCTGAGAGATCTTTTTTCCACTTTTTAAAAATTGCTTGTGATGTAGTAGTTTAATTCCTTTATTCACTCAACAGACACTGCTCCTCCTGTCTACTGAGCTTTTATCACAAGTTGTTACTTTCCTTTGTGGGAATGGCTCCCTTCTTGAGAGGGGAGTTTTAGAAGTGGGGTACAGGCTTGGCTCTATTCAAGACAGAATACACCAGGAAAGGGAGGCAATAAAACATGAACCCAAGGAGTTCAAAGACACATATCACAGCCTTGTGGAAAGCAAGCATGGCCATCACAATTACTGTTGTATTTCCAGGAAATAACCCAGTTGTGGTCATTTTTAAAAACAAAAAAGTAAAATAGTGTAACACAAACAGTGTTTTTTCTTGTCTTGTAATAAAAAATCCCATTCTGGTAGTGCCAGAAGTCAAAATACATATTTAGTCTTCTTAAATAACTTTCAAGTCATCAGATCTCTGACCATTAAAACACTGCAGCTAGAAAGGTGGGAATATTGGCAGGTTTATGGTCATATAAAAAGCACAAACTTTTTTTACCTAAAGTGGTTCAATACTGCATCTATTGCTGGGGCTAGACCTAGCTACCAGGACCTATGAGGGATTCATTTCATTCATATGCCCATATTTTGAAGGGAATACTAATGGCAAAGTAGCATAACAGGCGTGTAGAAACGAAAAAAAAAAAAACAGGCATTCTAGCTCACAGAGAAGCTAGCAATGAGAGAGCAGAGAGGGCAGCCAGGTTCCCACATAATGCAAGGATGGGTCAGCATTAAAAATCGAACATGAGTTACAGTCTAAGGAACTGCTTTTTACATCAGGTCCCTGTGCAATAGACCCTTAGAAGCATTGGGAATGAAGGTGGACTCTCCTCCCCCTTCTGTTCATATTGTTTAAAATGAGAAAAAGTTAAGAGTTCAAAGATAGTTTCACAGCTTTCTGAACATCTACCTATGGTTCTCAGTAGAAAATAATAAATTATGCCAAGTACCTATTGAAACCAATTTAATGGAACTAGCATGGAGGATACACTGACCCAAGGTCACTCTACTCAGGCACAGAGAAGTGAAGGAATTTGCTCAGGGTCATAAAGCCTCAGGATTTCAACCACCTCAGTTCAATTCTAAATTCAAATATTCATTCATTTATTCATAGAGCAAGTATTAAGCACCAGCTATGAAATTACTCCTCTGACTTCTCTAGATTCATTTCAGTAGGTACTCTTCCACAGGGCTGCTTAAATACCCGAAGTATTGTAGGCCTTTATAAATAGCATAGCTTTGTGATGACCAAGTTATGGAGCTTTCTCCCATTACTCACACACTGGGGTTTCTGAAAGTCTGTGGGCTCCCTGCACCTGAATCACCTGGTGTTAAGAAGTATAGATCTTTGGTTCCTGGCCTAGACTCTGGGTGTAAGGCTCGGGAATATACTTTCCTAACAATTCTCCCCACAAGATTGTTATGCAAATGAACGTTTGAGAATCATTTCTATAAGCCCCTTTCTAGGCAGCCTTTCATCTCCAATATCCAATGCACAGATAAGACAGGAAAATGAAAGTATTCAATGTCTGCAGAAGTAAAGAAGGAAAGGAAAACCAGAAAGAACATAAGAAACAAAACCAGTGCTCTGGAGCCCAGGGACACAACATAAAGCACTGAATACACTCTCTCAAAGCTTAGCATTTATTTGGAGAAAACAGCATACAATCAACTAAAAGTTTAATAATTATAAACTTCCAATTAATACTTTAACAATAAATTACAACTAAAAGAGTGGTTAAAAAGCAATAAAAATGGCCAAATGAATTTATGAGCAATAAGTGAAAGCAAGCATTCAGAAAAATGAGATCAAATTTAGGGGTGACATTAAGTACCCATGGAGAGCTCTTTAACATGGGGCCTTGAGGTGGCTTTTGAAAAGAGAAAAAGATTTACATAAAAAGGGAAGAAAGAAAAAGAAAGTATTTACCTTTAGAACCAGAAGAACCGACCTCAACTTGAAAAAAATATGTTTTAAGAAAAGACCCCTATCACAAATGTTTCTTTAAAAAAAAAACTTTGTTCATTAATTTTTGCCACAATTAATTGAACTAATGTTTACAGGCCAGCAAGTTTGAAATATAGTACCAATAAAAACTTTTACAACTCTGGAAATTTCTAAAATTGGTTCTCTTTAAATTTGTAGCAGAGGTGGAATACCGGATGATGTGGTACAATAAAAACATTTTATTGGCATTTAGTTGAGATGACCTGCATAACTCACTTGGGGCTTTACCACTTACAACATGTCATCCCAAACTCATGGCAATAAAACTTGGATGTAATATTGCTCTGCTATGCTTTACATAAATATGTACGTACATAATATATTTGGTTTAATTTCCCTTTTACTTAAAATGAGTATAGCCCAATCACTCAGAGAAATATTTGTGAACTTAGATTAATTAGTGTTTCTGGAATGCTTACAAAATAGAAGAGGCACCCAAATACCATGCTTCATTATTCATATATAAACTACTCAATATTTACTTCTATAAATGCATAAGTAAAATAGGAGGAAACAATTAGACAATCATGAATCACTATTCTGTTTCTTGATCTTTGTGGCTTGTTTTACATCTTCCCAATTCATTAAATTCTGTTTAGCATATTAAACTCTTTTCAGCCCTTTACCAGGAGACTAAAAATCTAGGTCTCAGCCTCAAAACCCATCATTCATACTTGGGTATAATGCTGGTAAAGTCACCAAACTTCTCTGAAACTCAGTTTCTTTATCTATAAAACTGGATTGGTGATACTTGGCTTTTCTGGATGCATTACTCTTGTTTTTATCTTGGCTTGGCTGTTACGTAAGCAAGTTTTATTTCCTATATAACCTTCTTACAGACTGAACTGTTTTATACCTTCCTGAAATGCAAGAGCATTAGGTTCAACCCTGAGAATATTGAAGAATCTGAATACATATTGTAAATTTTACATGTCTATGATTTTGTGCCATTTATTTGTTTAAATAAAGCATTATGTAATTGCAAATTTAAGCAAATAGGCTAATGACCTTAACCTAGACATATAATAAAGAAATGGTTAGCACTGACAAAATAAACACAAATTATAGCCTAATTCATAAGTTTATTATTTATTCCTGAA
The DNA here is from genome assembly GCF_004126475.2 of Phyllostomus discolor. Lineage (NCBI taxonomy): Eukaryota > Metazoa > Chordata > Mammalia > Chiroptera > Phyllostomidae > Phyllostomus > Phyllostomus discolor. The sequence goes on along the minus strand of NC_040907.2, from coordinate 44,315,770 downwards.
AAAACATTAAACATCTGTCAGACTTCAGCTGTGACCTAAAATATGTATGTAGTTCCAAGATGACAACAAAACTATGATATTTTAGAACAATTGCCCCAGGAAACAATTACATAATTATCTCAGAAACATATTTTTTGATATTCATTCCAACAAATAATTTTGAGCACCTATTATGTTCTAGCCACTGTGCTTGATGTTAGAGATGCAATTAGCTTCACACTCTAATGGGGATTACTAATAGCTACAGTACAATGTGATAAGTGCAATGATAGAAGTATATAAAGATGCTAAGGGAACAGAGAATGGTTTTCCAAATGATACAATGCTTACACTGAGTGTTGCAAGAGGACCTGGAATTTTCCAGACTGTGAAGCCATTTAGAGGGAGGGCATTCTCAGTAGGTGAACCAGAACATGCAATGGCACCACACTGATATTGCAACACTGAGGCACTGATAAAGCACAGAACCCTGATAAACCACAAGCATTTCAACAGAGCTGGATCAGAGAGGTGGAGCATGGGATATGCAAGGGTGAAATGTGGGGTGGTGGTAATGACACCAGAGGGGGAAGGACAGACCTGATCATAGAGCCTTGAATGAAATGTAGAGAAATACAGGGCTACACAGCAGGTGATAGAGTTATTGAAGGAATATCAGTAAAGGAGTGATTGTCCTTCTTTTGGAAAGGTTACTCTTGCAATGGATGGAAGGGATGGATGACAGAGAAAATAAGTGAGCAAAGAAAGAGGAGGCTACAGTAGAGATAGTCTAGGCTAGAAATAATAAGGGTCTAAGCAAAGGAAGCATGGGGTAAGACAGGGACTAGATCTGCGTAGTAATAAGAAGGCTGACTTGGCAGAACTTGGTGGCTGATTAGATATGAAACATGATTTTAAAAAAGGAGTAAGAGATAATTTTCAACTTAAAATTTGAGAGACTTGTGTAAGTGGTAATTTCATTAGATGCCATTCTTTTCCTTTCCTATAACCCTCATAACTCAGAACACCCGCTTCATAGCAGGCCTTTCCATCAAATCACTGCTGAATTATCCTTAGATATTGTGTGCTTTTGATTACTTCCCTGAATGAGATCTTTTTTCCATCATAGCTTCTTATTAGAGATGACTGTATGATGAAAATTTATTGTTTTGGGGTATTGATCTTTTAATCAGATGTTCTGTTGAATTTTCTTCACATTTTCTTGTTTGGACTCTTTGTTTAAGTAGATTAATTCTGTCATTTGCAAACAGTGATAATTTTGTCTCCTCTTTTCTAACAGTCGTAACTTTTATTTATGATTATACAGGGTCCAGCAGAAGTAAGGCCTGCTTGAGTGTGGTTGGTAGGGTAATATGGCTGTGATAATTTATAGTTTTAATTTGAACATTTCACCTAAAATGTCACATGGTGTGCTTAAGTGTGATATTGTTATGTTACAGAATTCCATGCTTATGATTTTGTAATGTAAGATTTTGTAATAGAAAAGGGGTGTTATTTGTGATGGATCCTGTATATTATTACTATGGCCAAAACCTCTAGGGGAACATTATAAAATAATGGTGACAGTCACCTTTGTTTTGTTCCTGATTTTAGTGAGGATGATTCCAATATTCACTCTGATTCCTTCTGTTGATAGGATATAGATAACTTTATCAGGTTAAGAATATGCTCTCCTTTGTTATTGGTTATCAAAAAGTTTTTAAAGATTTGGAATTAGTGTTGAATTTTACTAAAACCCTTTTTGCCCAAAATTGTTTTTAATAAGGTTTTTGGACCTGTATGCTAGGTTCTAATAAAAAAAAGGAACATTTAAGCATTTTTCAATAAAATTATTTTGAAAAGCTAGTAAGTGAATGTTGGGGAGAAAGGAAAGACACGTGGCTCCTAACTCCATCATACTTAATTCTCCACAGGGCAAGGTGTTAGCACCTTGCAATAGCAGACACACAATAAAGAAATCCATAAATGATTCCACTGAGATGGCGTCTGTTTACACACTCCATATTTTGCTTGACAAGGTCATTCACTTTAGTGACATCAAATAAGGGAAATTTTTTAAAACCCTGTGTGAGGATCTTGCCTAGGACAGCAATGTTGTTTTGGGGGCCTCTGAGCCTGGGGAAATATTTAAGACATGAATGTAAATTTCATTGCCCTTTAAATGCATAACAAATTTGCAAGCATAAATACAAAAGGTATTTATTTTCCTTAAGAATATATGGTTGAATAATTGGTTTGGGGTGTTATTTCAGGAGAAATGGCAGAGTAATTTATTTACCCAAGAATACCTTTTAAATGATGGGGTCTTTAATTCAATCTGATTTGTATGCATGAATTACATGAATTATGAAATTTTTGATCCAATAAAGGAAAGAATCATGTCAAGTGTTTTTTAAAAAAAAAACTCTGACCCCATTAATGACTTATCTTAGAAAATTCAGACAAAACATATTCACTTGCCAATGTCAAGCATACATATTAATATCATAAATGACATAAATGATATATGTCATTTGCCTATATCAAAAATAGGAGTAGAATTTTTGTATTATTTGGGGGGAGTATTTGCATTTTGGTTATTAATGTGTTCTTATGAGGTTCTTTTAAGGTTCCTATAAAGAATCTTAAAGAGTGCAAATAATTAACAGCCTTTTGTCCAGAATCATTGAGCTTATTGATGCACACCAATGTTTTCAAAAGAAACATTTGTATTTCAGAATGAACGAGGAAATGAGAAATGCTCAAGAGCAAAGATATGTAAGACAGCTCCCTAGTGTAGAAAGCTTAACTCATAAGGTAAAAACCATAAATCAGGGAAGAAACTATGAATATGGTTTTCAGGATTCTTTTGGATTTAACATGCTGAAAATCTTCACGTACACATGGAAAAATAAACTGAAAGCTCAGTTCTTTATTTCTAGTAGGATCCAGAAAATCAAGCAATGGAATGAATATTGCAGAGAATTGCAGAAATGCCAAAAGGCTGAATCTTACAGTGTGTGGAATATAACAGTTTTCCTCTTCAAACATTAGTCCTGTCACATTTTGGTCATTATTATTTGAATCATACCATCCATTCCTTTTGAACATCTTTCTTCAGGGTAAGTGTTCAATACCAAAGCCCAGTCCAAGCCAAGGAAGCACAGATGGGTAGTTACAGCTGTAGCTCCTCTAACAGACTGCAAAAACCCGCTGGGACACTTCCCCCAGCTCTGTGTATCCATCTTGTGAGCTGGTGCCACTCCACCTTGCTCAGGCTTTGTTGAGTGTGTCACAGGACGTTGGCCAAAATGTGACAATCCGAATGGGTTTTATTAATGGAAATGAAAAATGAGATCCCAGATTACACACATACACACAGATCACATGTTTTTCCTGAAATGACTGACAATTCTAATCACAAAGAATATTATAATAGTTGTTTTTTATACCCTCAGAAATAGTGTATTCAGACTCTCTTCATCAGGGTGAATGAGTCAAATTACTCAATAGGATCCATTCAGACTGATTAAATTGGAGCAAAGCCAAAACAGATCTTCAGGATCTGAGAGATAGTGGTCATTGAGCCAGCAAAAGGAAAACGGCATCAACTGAGAATGTACAGACCACAATGCTGATGGGAAATAATAACTTGGCTTGACCAAAGGCTAATAGAGAAATGTATAATAATGAAAGTTCTAGGCCTAAATCATCACAGTGCCCTTTATTAAAACATGGGATCATTGGTCTGAGACACCTACTTATTATAGCATTAACGTCCATTTTGAGATTAAACCTTCTACACTGAATTTATACTTACCTATCAGTTAGTACATCTACCTTTCAGAAGTGATTTGAGATGATTCAAAAACATATATTAAATGCATACATTTAATTGTATACATTTAAGTACACAGATTATTATTAGATTGTTTTGCTCTTCCTAAACACACACATGTAAATCTAAAGCTATAAAGAAAAAATATGAAGTAAAACAATAGGGGATAAAGAAGTTATGGAGATTAAACCTAGAATGATATATTTCCTGAGGTGAAAAACTAAATTTATCTCTGAATTTCTTGGGAGCCAATGCAAAAAGGGAAATAAGGAATATTATTTAAGTCTCATGAAGCTATAGAGAGAAGGAATACCACCTTTTAGAGGTAAAACTTTTTCTATTGTGAGTTTTGGAAAGAACAAATCAGTCTTCAAGGTTCCACCGACAATTTTAAGGTTGCGTATCTCACATAATTCCTGACCTAGATTGCCAAAGATTATGAAATCAGGCTTGATAAAATTTTGAAACAGCACAACCAACTTCTAAACTAAACAAAAAAGGAAAACCAAATGAACATTTCCAAACATTGAAAAGTTAGAATCACCCCAAATAAAAATTGAAACCAGAGGCAAATAAAGTCAATCCAAATCTCAGCAAACCAGAATCACAAAACCCTCTCTCTGCAATCTTGGGAATAAAATGCTGCTTGTCAGTCAAAGTGTCTGTCTATGGCATATGGGTAAAGGTTTCAGTCTGCTATCTCCAGACTCATCTCATGGCACTGGTTCAACATCAGTGAATGGTGCTTTAAACAAAAGGAGAGCTCATTCAAAATGGGTGTTTGTGAGTTACCGGTCAGTATAGCTGTGTAGTTTGTTTTGAGTGAAAACTATTGGCATGGGAAAAATGAAGTGCAGCTCCCAGGCCTTTGGAGTTCCCTAAGCACTGAAAAGCAGCCGGGAGGTTAAAGCTGGCTGGTCGGAATGGCATACTTGGCTGAATGCACAGCCAGGTGGCTTGGGCATATTGGCAAACAACTGGCAACCTGCCCAATACATATGGCTTAGATTGCTTTGCTCTTCCCATGAAGCCTTCTTAGACTCTTGAGCAAGCATTCATTTTAGAACAAAATGCATCTGAGTGTTAAATAAAATCTTTTAATAATATCTGTCTGATGTAAAATCCTTTTACCAAAAATAAAAATAAAACAATGAGATGAGTGGTTGCCAAATGCATAAACTAAAGCATTTTTTTTTGAAGGAAGACTTTGCAGATCCCTTCTCAAGTCTTTGGACTCAATTATTTGGACCTTTCAGTTTCATGCGGGTTAAAATGACTCCCGCAACCCCTGGGAAGAAGGATTTAAGGTGAAGTTTACGGAAGGCTGCCAAGAGGTCAGGTGACCATGGATTTTTAATGAATACATAAAAATGCAAAATAAGTATGGTAACAATGGAAATAAATACCAGATACATTTTATCAAGGAACATTATTAAATTTTGATTGACAGATAACACTAAAAGGTGTTAGTATGGTCTATCATGTAAATACATATCTGGAGACTTGTTAAAACACAGTCTCTAAGTGCTAACTGTTGAGGCACATGTTACTTTCCAGGCTTTACCAAGTGGCTGCCTAATGTCAATAGCATGAGGCAAACTTGAGGTTTAATAACCCCAGCTGGTCACTAATCTCCTGTAATGCTACTAGAACACCACATTAAATATTCCACAAATACTATCTTCCTGCTGGAGTTGAATTTTCTTCTGTCACATGTTTGCTGGGTGTCCAACATGTCATTTTAGTTTACTGGATATCTTAGAAGTATTAACAACTGATACATTAGGTAATTAGGTTATATGAATTATTATTAAGATCCTGTTTCAGTTATAATAATTTTTAAATGCATGTTTATGGCTCTGAATATTGTAAGTCATTTATCTAATAGACTGTGCTAAATCCTCTAAAATTGCTATAGTCTACTTGGTAAGAAGATTATAGAGTTGGTGTTGAGGTTGGTTTCTGGGTTTTGCTGTTTTTTGGGGTTTTTTTTAAGATTTTTAAGTCAGTTAACAGCTCCAACACTGAAATAAATTCATCTCTCATACTAATAAGGGCCTCAGATATCAAAAAATCTAAAAATTTTTAGATGCAAACATATTATGATAAAAAAAGAATCATTTGTGCTTATTCAGCAAATACTGAAGATGTCAGTCTAGATGAAAACAGCAAACTGCTTTTCGCTGATGAAAAATAAAATTTTCTGCTACAATTGCTTCAACTCTTTCCCACACAAAAATATACTACATACATAAAAAGTCATGTAATGGTTTTACATTGACTATTTACTGAGGTTAAATAGTTTAGGTTTAGGTTAAAACCTTTAAATCAATTTCCTTCTTGTGAATTTAAAAAAAATAAGAAATAATAACATTTTTTAAAGAATAGGGCAAATTAAAGCAGAAGTTTTCAACGGATTCCTATGTCATGGGTCTTAAAGGTAATATTTTTTTAAGTCTTTTTCTTGGTTAGATATAACAGAATAAAAGAGCTTCATTAACAAATCTCTCCAATTCTCAAAATTATGGGGTGAAAAGAAAGAAGACCTTTTACATATGAACTTCATTGTCATATGAAATGACCTTTGTAGCATCACATTGTTACTACCCTTACCTTCTCCTCTTGATCAGCAAGTAGTACCACTTAGAGCTTTATTAGAACATCCCTTTGCCAACTTGGAATAGCTCCAGGCAAATCTGTCTTCCAAGGACACAGTTTAAAGTACTTAAAGTAAATTGCAATGGACTGGATGGATGTGCAGAGGAGATGGGACAACTGAATCAAGTAGCATTATGTCTGAGATTAAATCCCTCTCCAGGGGGCACTTGGTACCCAAATGGAGACTGGAACATACTCATTTTTAAGGGCTCCTACAGAGCAGAAGGGTCAGCATGAAGATGATTTTTACACCAAAAAGACTGAAATCCTGTTTCTTAAGTGCAGAGAAAAAAACTAAGTGTATAATAGTAGTTACAAGCAAAAAAAGGTTTCACTAATAAATTTGGAAACTGCTAGGCCAAAGTTTTGTCAGATCTCAGACACTTTAATATATGAATGTGCATTTTGACTGTCCAGGAGGGATAGCAGTATGCATTTATATTTTAAACATATCTCACCAAAAAAATAATAATAGCCTTTCTTCATGGAGCATATCACAAGACTCAAGTATTTAAAAAATGTATTTTTGTTAGTATAAATCTGAGGCTTTCAAAAGTTAGATTTAAGTAAAATTATTTAAAATTACATTGAAAAGCTGAATTCATGATAATCAACTAATTCAAATCTTTTTTAAAAACTAATTAAAATTCTTGAACAATTTTACTATTTTAAAGACATTGTCTAATTGAGCACATGGTTTCATAACTCAGTAAATAAAATGCAATTTTATCAGCAGTAAAAGTCCCTTGTCCTATCCACAAAAGCTCTAACTCAAGCTTTTCTTTTTATATTATTAGGCAAGAACCATTGGATAATTTGTAAGTGGAGAGGCCAGTTTTTAAACAGGCTCATTTCTAAATATGGGTGGCCTTTAAATTATTTGTTAACAAAATTCAAGGTTAATTTTCCTGGAAGGTTCTGCTGAAGAAGAGTTAGTTCATATCTTCAAAAAACCTCAGAGTAAATGTTAATAGGGTTTTAACCCTGAGTCACTTGATTTTGATCACTGAGTTGTCTGGTAAAACAATATGAATTTGAATAATTAGAAATACAGAGCAAGGGTGGGGGATAATAACTCTCCTAAATAAAATTAATACTTACTATCAAAAAAATTCATACTCTCAGACAAAAAGAAAAATTAGAACAAACAATCCTGGAATTATGTGGAATCTGAGAAAAAGTAAAAAAGTAATTATTGAAACATTTTTTAAAGTATAATTTCAAATGTTTATCTTATATTCTAAAAATAAGGTAAATTTCATGGAGTTTCCAAGTAAACAATCTCATTTTATGGTCTCAGTTCCCACTGTCAATCTTGAAAAGGTATGTTTGTACAGATAGAACATCAAAATTCAAATTATGTTTCCTCGCAGAAGTACAGATAGGGGAAGGCTCTTCTGCTCATAGCTGCATGGGGTACCTTTCATAAAAGTCACTTTAAAAAAGTGATATAAGAATCTGCTCGGATCACAGCACATTTTCCTGATAAACATTTGTTCTGTTTTATTTTAGCTTCTGGACTATGCCTATTTCCTGTCCTAAGACTAGTCTCAACTAGTGGTAATAAAAGGTTTATTTCTTGGTTCAAATTCCTAAAGAAAATGTTCTTTAAATAGTGTGATTTTACTTAACTTAATTTTTTTAAATTGCTGTTAAAAATTCCATTAAAATATTAATAAGCTCTAAAAAGAAATATTTGCTTAAACAAATACACAGATTTAAAGCATATGGGAAAAAAAACTAAATGTTAGTATAAACATTTGGCAACATTTTTTCCCTTCAAAAAAAGATCTGAGAAGAGAGCCCCCCCAACAAAAAAAGTTATTTTGTTTTAAACTATGAAGCCATTTTTTAATAAGTAATCTTTTTTACTCAAGAAAAAAATTTGTATAGCCTCAGAAATCTGTTTTATTTCACTCTTTGTGTAAAACTGCAGATGAAAAGTATATTTATAAAAGAAATACCAGACTTGGAATTATTTATGTCATTGAGGCATATATGTAATAAATGAGAGCTCACTGGAGATATACATGTCTTACCTACATAAAGGCTGAATTCTGTCCTAAAACTTACTCTAAAAAGCTTTCTCCTTGAGTCAGATTTTAAAGTTTTAAAAAGTATTACTTCTATATAACAGTGTTTTACCTATACTTTCGAAAAAAAAAGGTGTAGCTTTTTACCAGATGTGCTACCCACTCTAAAAACTCACCATTAAAGTTAGTAAGTTTTAAAATATACTACTCTTGGCTGAAGGCTTAGTTCTCAAACTTAAGTTAAAGTAAGGCTGTGAGGATTCAAATCTTAAGCTTCTGAGAATATTCACCCCAAAACAGGTAACTAGAGCTGCATAAATCTGCATTTAACAGATGTTTCAAGTATGAAAATAAACAGGTTGAAAATATACTAATGAGGAGAAAAGACAAGGTACATAGAAATCCAGTTGCAAGACTCTTAAGGGTGTAATGGAAACCTTAGAAACAAAATGCAAATTACTTCACTTCTTTGCAATCTGACACTGTTGGTTTTATATTTAATATTTTAAATCATTACTATGAGAATGTTCTTTAAAGGTATTGCTTCTGCCCACTAAATTAAAAAGACATATAAGAAGAGGAAGCACATGAAACTTTTAAACGTCTCTGCAACGAGAAAGAGCCCACACTATCAATTTCCAGAGTAAAAATTAAAACAAGTAAATCACTTTAAAACTTTGTATAGCAATGGTGTTTGATACAACTTTCAAAAAAAGTGTCTAGTTTTAGGAAAAATTTTGAATAAAAATGTTCTACTGAGTCCAGAGTGTTTTTGAAGCCCAAAGACCAACTGTTCAGTTTTAACAAACCAACAATGTCTGTTCACTTGCCCAAATCTTTTCAGCTTAAATATTCACAATGTGCCATTATTACCGAATCATTATCTGCCTTTAGCTCTGACAACAGCATCATACGGGCCATGAAAGGCTCCTTTCTTCTCATGATTAGTCCCTAAAACATTTCCTCATCTTACAGTGCTTTTCAACTTCCCAGAATGCATTGCTCAATTACAGTGCTGAAATTAACTGTATGCTACTCTTAGTTACTGAGAAAAGAATAATCAGGTACTCCCAACCATGTCATGGGTTAACCACAATTTTATGTCAAGTTTCAAGTAATAAAAATATTAACCCTTTCAGGATGCCAAATTTTAAAATCTACCACTTGTTTATCTTTACTTTATTGAGTTGTGTCTTAGAAAAACTCACCAGTTTGGATTTCTGATGTTTTATAATGTAGAGCTTTTACAATGAATTCATAGTGTCCACAGAAGGCCTACTTATTCTTAAAATAAAGACCTATCAGAATTTTTAAAAGTAAGTTTGGTCTTTAAACTTAAATTCCTTCCTTCCTTGCTTAGACAGTGGGATTTCCTTCACTTCTGTAAGCACACACTGTGGGATGGCTGTGAGTTACCTTTCTGAAAGCAGGAAACAGAAATAAACGCCCTGAGAGTAAAGTGAAGAGATGTTCCAATTTCACAGCAATTTTATTTGTACCACTAGATAGCACCTCTTCCTCAATAATAATAGTATTAAACAGATAATGTAATTTTTTACATATGCTCTTCAAATAAGTGACACTCTAATAGGTACTATTTGAACACGACATTTTAAGTTTGTCAATCTTCAAATATAATTAAATTCATTATTTCTATATTTTAGGTGAGCTATATTCAGTGCTTCATGAATTTAAAAATGGATTACATATCAAATACAACAGTTGAAATATAATTAAAGGATATGCATTGGATAAACAAAAACAAAAAGCTCAGAACACAATTAAAAAAGCTATGATTGCACTGGCTTCAAATATTTGCATGAAAAGGGGTGGGAATATTTAACACGTGTGGATTTGTATTTATTTGTTTTATACCTTCAGGCAACAGAAGAATGTAAATAAAAACACTTTTTAAACCTCAGAGATACTTACTAACCCATGCATACATTAATCATTCATACCACATGATTATTGTTCAGGATTTTCTGCAATAACAAATTGGAGGGTGTGGGGGTTATTGTGGGTTTCAGCAAACCACATTCTATTTAGGCAAAGCCAAGTATTAAAGAAAGGCCTAACTTGCCAAACCAAGATAAATACATGCCATTATTATGATTACATAAAAGCCACTGTTCTCAGCGTTACAATTTCTCTTATAATTGGCACTATTATAATTAAATGGATTCATATGTTTACAATTCTTCTTTGAATTGTAAAGTGACTTAGCAATGATAGTGTCTCTAATTTCTTTTAACTATACTGACTGACTTCACTTAATCAGTGGTCTAAATACCGCATTGCCACAATAAATTAGGTAAATACCCAGTAAAGCTTGAATTGCTATTGAGTTTAAGTGTGTTATAATAAGGTAGCAAGTAACTTCTCCAAAGCCTGCTGCTGGACTAGCCCACAAACCCACAAATTGGAGGGGATGGGTTAAAGTATCCCAATGGCATTTAAAATATTCTTTGATGGATACAGAGGCATATGGGCAGGGAAAACACACATACACACACACAGGAGTTAAAAATCCCATAGGTTTTGAAAACAAATAGAAAGTAAAAGATTATTTAAGAAGTCTAAACACTAACATTGTGGATTTGTGGTCCCTCTTCTTGCTTAAGATCCCCCGAATTCTTCACTTCTCATCACCAGAGAGACAGTGGCATAAAGCACGTCTCCATATTATCAGTAGAAAATGCCATTGGAATATGCCCTAGTTAACCTTCCATCAGTAACCTTTACTGATTTGTTCTATCAATAAAGGCAATGTGATATAGTTAGTATTTTATTAAATATAAAATGACTATAAGCTTAGTAACTAGGTTATTCATACAACATGTCCAAACTACATTGCTAATATATGTTTAAAGTAGTTTAAAAATATGTGTTGGCCAAAAAGTTCGTTTGTTTTTCTTCCGTAAGATGGCTCTGGTAGCACTTGGTTGTCTTTAACTTCATTTGAAACAATTTTGTTAGATCCTATTGTGACAGCTGTCATAGCAGTGTGCATTTAAAAAAATCAGAATTGGTGAATTTTGGTGTAGCCATTTTAATATCGAAGATGGAAGAAAATATTCAACATTTTTGCCATATTATGCTTTATTATTTCAAGAAAGGTAAAAACATAACAGAAAACATAAAAAAAGATTTGTGCAGTGTATTGAAAAGGTGCTGTGACTGATGGAGCAAGTTAAAAATGGCTTGTGAAGTTTGGTGCTGGAGATTTGTCACTGGTTGATGCTCCACAGTAGGGCAGACCAGCTGAAGTTGATAGAAATCAAATCGAGACACGAATTGAGAACAATCAATGTTTTACTATGCAGCAGATAGCCAATATACTCAAAATATCCAAATCAATAAAGTTATTCATGAAAATGAAAAATGTGTCCTTTATTATACAGAAAGAAACTAAACAGACTTTTTGGTCAACCCAATAATTGAAGTTAGTTTGAAAAATAATTCTTTTACAAAGTGTTCAAACAATAAGAAAGTATACAAGAAGGAATGAACCAATCCCCTATTACCTAGTTTTGTCTAAAAATGCTTTTAAATCTCAAGTTAATGTTGCAAAATTTTATAAAGATTGTCTATAAAGATACAATTGTGGTTTTGCAATGGATATTAACTGCCACATTAATTATAATAGTAAATTCTTGCAAACTCAATGTCCAATGTAGAACTGATTTTGCAAGGAATACTCCGTCCACATTCTGAAATATGTAGCCATTAAAAGGATGCAGTATGAGAATATAAAATGACAGAAAAAGATGTCTGTAATATAACATTAAATTTTAAACAGGATTTTAAGAACACATACATATATTTAATTTGGAAGACTACACCCCCAAAAAGCAAAATTTAATAATGGTTTTCCTTAGGTGATTTATGTTTTCTTTTCCCCAAGGTGATTTTATTTTCTTTTTATTGGGATGTAGGATGCACATTATGATGGTAGCAGATAAATCCTACAATAATAAACACAAGTAAGTTTTTGTTATTTTTTCAGAAAGATATTAAGACACCAGGCACTTGTGCTCTGGGCATTTAAATTACTCCTAGTAGGGAGTCAATCCTAGTGGCAAATGTATTTTAGAAATGAAATTCAACCCTAGTAGTAAATGTATTTTGGAAATGTTAGCAAATATTTTTTGTGTGCTAGTGCTAATCACTAGCTGCTAAAATGTACTAAATTCCCAAATGCTACAAGGAAGAAAAGTCAGAGACACAGTAGGTAAAGACTGTTATTAGATTACTACCATGAAATTCTCTTATGGAAAAATTAAGTAGAAGGAAGACTCTTAAAATTTAAAAATTGCCTAGAAGTACATTGAGCACAGGAAAGATTATGTGACTTTGCCCAAGGATACATACATAACTTAGTTAATGCTTCTAGTTAAAAGTATATTATCATTAGGCTCAGTTTGTTCTCTCAATTGTTTTTTTCTAAAGATTTTATTTATTCATTTTTAGAGAAAGGGGAAGGGAGGGAAAAGAGAGGGAGAGAAATATCAGTGTGTGGTTGCCTCTCACGTGCCCCATACAGAGGACCTGACCCACAACCCAGGCATGTGCCCTGACCTGGAATTGAACTGGCAGCCCTTTGGTTCACAGGCCAGTGCTCAATCCACTGAGCCACACCAGCCAGGGCTCTCAATAGTTTTTATAAGTAACTTAGTTGTAACAGAGTTCATAAGAAGCAGGTAAAGTCAGCCTCATTCAGTAAAAATTTAAACACAATACACTGAATGTGCAAAATTAGGACAAAATTGACTTTTTTTACAGTTATGTTCGACATTTTAAATGATAAATGAGAACCCAAAGCTGTCTGGTTTGGTTTGCAAGCTTCATGGAGACACCAAATTTCTAATAAGGTGATTAAAATCCTTCTAAATCCCCTAAAAATTCAAAACCCTTTAAACAATCTTCTAAAGACAGCTTTAGAAAAACAGCAATTCTACTACAAACACTCTATAATGTATGTTAGGTGTAAAACTAGGAGGGATCATGTGGTTAAGAAAAAAATAGCTCATACTTATATTTCTTACTGATATTCATCATTTTTGATGCTTGAACACTGACAAAAGTACTGAATTTCATTGTTTTCTCTCATCTGTTCCTTGGGTAATAATACATCTAATAATTCTAAAACATTGTCCAGATGTGTACTCTTAAAAGCAATGAAATAATACTTGGAACACAGAACAGTGTCTTGCACATAATAGTTGTGCAATAATTACATACCAGCTGAATAAAGTGAATGATTAAAATTTGAGGGCAAGTCTACAGAAACCATAAGAACTACATAATAGATGAAAGAATTATACCAAGCATCTAAATTGTTCTCAAAGCAAAAGTAACCTGCTGGCTGAGATGACAAACACCACTAAAACTGACTTTTCAGTGGTGCTATGACTATATCACTAACAATGTTTAAAATACAATAGACATGAACAAACTTCCATGTTTCAGGAGATATCCAATAAGGCAGAACAACTATTCTATCAAGGCAAATACAACCCTATCTTCAACTCACAATGTTGATAGCTTCAAGCTATGAGCATATCATGATGGGTCAATTCAACAACAAAGAATTTGCCTAGACCCTATTTTTAGGATTTCCTCAAACTGGCCAGTGTCCAGCTCTTTGGCAATATGTTATTCCTAATTTCCACCACCATAACTGGGACACTTCAAGGGAAAAGGTTTCATGCTGTGGGCTTTCTAACCAATCTGAATCCCTGCAGATTGTTCCTGCTTCCCACTCCCATCGAGAGGATAAAGAACAGGTGGAGCTAATCTTTCTGGTAATGGCAGAGTCTTCATGCTTCTGAAGAAAATAAATAAATGCATAAATAAAATTCTAAAAAACTGAGGTTTGTAATCTAAGGCATATTCCACACACCATGATTCATGAAATGACAATTTTTAAGATCACATCCTTTTAATGCTTTAAAAAGAAACCTCTAATACTTTCATGCATTGTATAATTACAGTGTTCACCTATTTTAGAAATGATGTGTAAAGTGAAGAGCAAAATTAATTCTCCATCCCTGGTTTTGGTCTTCTACAGTGTTACGGCAAATTGTTCCTTGGCTTCCCATTCCTGGGTGCTCTAAAGAGTCTCTGCAGACTTGAGGTTCATAGAGGCCCAGTTTCCATTGGGATGAAACAGATAATGAGCTTAGCCCTGAAGTCAGTACATATTGAATGGAGGTGAAGAACTTCCATTTCAATCAGAATAAAGCCCCAGTGTATACATGGTATTTCCTTAACATGGTAAAATTTTCAGAGAGGCAAAGGCAAAGTGAGAATCCACAATTCATTACAAATAAAAGAGGGGTACCTCAGTTACAAACTATGTCTCTGTATATTTAGATACATACCTGTGTGTTTTAATTACTTAGCAACAACAAGGTAAATGTTTAACCAATACTACTGAAGTAATGAAATATATAAACATCCCACCAGCTTTCTCTTAAAGCTTTTGCTAAACAAGAAGTAAAACAATGTGCCAGTGACTATTAAATACTTTTAGATGTGACCTCATTTCTTCTTAATAACAATGCCACGATATAGATATTATCATTACCCTTTGTAGAGTTGAAGAAATTGAGGTTAATAGATAATAAGCCACATGCCTGAAGTCCCAAAGTTCTTAGTGGCAGAGCTCAGACAGAATACAATGTCTGCTCTTAAGTCTTTATTCTGTTACATTTGTGAGTTTATAAACCACCATGGAAGTCAGGTTTATTCTAGTTCTAATTTAATATGATTGAGGAACTTTTCCTCTCCAAAATAAAGGTTAATCATGTATGGGGTCATGGGGCAAATAGTTCATATCCTCCTTTGACCTGTGCCACCAAACTTCTATTTCCCAATCTTGAGCTTTTCCCAGCAAGATCTAGCTCTGGTCCTATGGGACCATCCCTTCCTGATTTTGGCTCTGTCATGGATTATTAACCAAAATGTGTACTATGAACAGCTCTTAAAACACAACTAAAGGAGAGCTAAAAAGAAAAAAATATATATCACCTGTCCTAACCATAAATTTAAAATTACTTATAGTTCTCTTCCAGGCATAATGATGCACATTAATAGAGTTCATACAATAGAAACAGGCTATTTGAAAGTTTAATCAACTTCCTTTCTAGAGAATATACACACAGAAAAACAAAGCAGGATAGTAAAGACTGTTGCTACACATTGATACCAGAGATGGTACATAAATAATTATTCTAAACATTTGCCACAAAGTCAACTAATTTGCCTGAGCAATCAATCATGTCTTGTTGAATTGGTCATTTTTCTTTTTTTAAACTAAAGTGACTATTCAGTTCAGCTGAAACAGTGAAACTTTTTCAAGTTTCCAGAGTTAGGGGAAACAATCTCTGTGTTCCACCATGATACATCATCTACCTGCCATCAGAACAGAAAGTAGTAGCTGCCTTCATGTGAAAGTCTTTTATGCACCTTAGTACTTTTCAGATACATATGTTTTTTTTATTTAGGAGTTGTGGGGGTAGTAGGCAAAAACTGGAACCCACACTACTGAATTGGGCATCCAAAGAAGTTAAAAGCTCTCAAACTTACATAGATGCACCTTTTATGAAAAGATTATATGATGACAGCACTGGATTATATACATGTATATATATCATCATGAACTGCATACAGTGATGTTCAATAAAAACCAGAACTCTCTGACAGTGAACAGAAAATGAACCAAAAAGCCAGGATCACAAGGTTTAATTGTGCTAAATGTCACTATTACAGAGTATATTAGCACCACGCAAAGTTATTAGCCTCAATATTTTTCCTTGTACTTGGTAACATCAGCAATTTGGGGGAATCTATCAAGCTCTTGACAAACAAGCCGTCAAGTATGTCAAGGGTCTATTTAACCAAAGCAAGGTATGTGAGTGGGGAACACATGTACCAAAGTTTGCATCCTCATGTCCAGCTCTTCAGTTCCCTATTTGGGTCAGAATGACCTTAGCAGAGCAGAGGGCAGAATCTGCTTTTCAGTCACATGGAAAAGGGATGAACGAGTCCTGAGATGCTTAAAATCATCATATCACTGAAATAAGTTAAAAAACAATTATTTAGAAGTGACCTGGTTTGTACAGGCAATATAAAAAAGAAGTCACTTCTAGGTCATAAATTATCATCCTTATTCAGCTGCAGCTCAGTAGATGGGAAGCTGCTTTATCTCACATTATTGAAAAAGTTACATTGTACAATGACAATGAATCTTTTTTGTTCAGTGGTCATCATTGGACAGGATCTTATTAATCAGCTTTGGAGAAAGTTAATTTCATCAGTGGGGTTAGTCTTCTGGTTTTTGATCTAGTCTTTTGACTTTTTACCTAGTTCTAAATATATCTAATGATGTCTCCTAAAAAAATTATGGCCTTTTGTCTTCAACACTGGGTGACTTTAATGCTTTTGTTTTCAGAACAGGAAAACTTGGAACTTGCTTATCAAAAATTTACAGGATTACATAATTGGTAATTGCACAAACATGGCCCCATCAGAAATTCTCAGCTGTGTTACATATAAGGGAAATATTTATAAGCAACAGAATAGGTTTTATACCTAAATAACAATGTAATCATTTTTAGCACTTTCCCAATGTTTAAGAATCTATCAAATGTACTTTTTAACTCTTTTCATCAAAAACACACTTTATAGCAATGCTACAAATTTTGTTTAGATACCTTTTTCAGTTTTAAAAGAAATTTATTCACTGAGAAACACCTAAATTTTAATGAGTATTTCACTGTAGGCCATTTTTTTTCTGTTAAAGAGTCCAGATGTGTCTAGTACTATCTAGTGTTAGGGAAAGGAAAAGAGTAGGTTTCTTCATCTTTGCAGTGATTTGCGAACTTTATTATAATAATATAGGAGTTAAGTTTTAGAGAGCTAAGGAAATTTATAGGAGCTAAGGCAATTTATAGGAGCTAAGGCCTATTTCACAAATGGTGTTGATTTTAGCAAACAAAGTGTATAACTTCGCTGCTATTTTCTGTATTGGTTATGGAAGTATTAAATAAAATGTGCATTTCTAAAACATCTTCTATTCTGCTAGAATGCCAAGTATGAGATAATAAAAGACAGGGAAGCTCTCAGGAAGCTAGGCTTAGCAACTTCAGAGGCAAAAACACAGGATCTAGAGACAGAGCTCTTGTCATATACTCAGACTCAGAAGAGTTTAGTAATTTGGGGAAAATCTCTTCAATTCTCATAGCCTCGTTTCATCATCTATAAAATGAAAGATGTTGATGATAATGGTGGAAATAATAATAATAATAGCTGTTCTTTCTCAGTGAGCAATGATAAAGCTCAAATCATATATATGAGGCAGTTTGCAAGTTGTTAACTGACATGCAAATGTAATTTATTATTAGCCCAACTTCTAACTTCCATCAGTCAAACACCACCCCCCAGCTTCTAGGCCCAATGGCCATCATTGCGATCCTACACAAGGTAGAAGCAAAACTATTACTTTCCAGGATTTTCTTTTTTTTACTTACAAGCCTGAGGGTGGAGCTTCATTTAACTTAAGTGGTTCAATCTAAACTAGAAAAGCAACTTCCAGCAAGAAATGTACCCTAAGGTATCTTTCCAGCAAGGATAAACCCTAGTAGAACCCAAGGGTGAATCTCCTTCTGAGCTCAAGGTAGAATCCTCTCTCAGTGATATAATTTACAAATTTATATCTTTTAATCGACTGTTCCTTTAGACCCAGGCAAAATCATGAAATGATGCCCTTCACATACCCATAAGAAAAAAGCAGCTGACCACCTGCAGGTTTAGGTTTAAGTATGAGGGTACCTCCAAACTCCCACATTTCCAATAAAATGTAACAGTGCTTTTTTTTTTAAGTCAGTAGTTTGATTCTTAATTCCCAGGTGTACATCCTTCCCTGCTAGGGTCATGAAAGGTATAGCCAAGTCCCTTACATGCCGGATGCATCCACAGGCCTTACACTGTTTGGCAGGGGGTGGGAGCACCATGTACATGCACTGTGAATGAGCAGAGACAGCCAGGAGAAGTTGAGTAACATGCACTCTGACCATATTTCAAGCCACAGAATTGCAAGGTTATTGGTAAATACTAAAGGGAAAAGTGGACTGTACTATCCCTTTATGAAACCCCTGATGTCCTTTCCAAGAAACTATACTCAAGCAATAATAAATATTCAGCATACAGTTATTTGGTACAAAGGGCCTTTTACCCAGTAAAGACAGTAAAATAAGATCAACATATAGCTGAGGTTCTTCTAACTCAGGTTCAACTTGGGTAGAAAATTATGCCCACATACCTGTGCAGACTTTAATAGCATCAACCTGAGATGAAAATGAAAAAGAAAAAAAAAACAAGCCTGTCATTAACAAGGTTATGTACACTAGCTCATCCTTGGAGATTTGGATTTGCAGTCTGTCCCAAGTGAGAAGTGAACATGAATCTTCACAACCTTCCTCT
Source organism: Phyllostomus discolor (assembly GCF_004126475.2). Taxonomy (NCBI): domain Eukaryota; kingdom Metazoa; phylum Chordata; class Mammalia; order Chiroptera; family Phyllostomidae; genus Phyllostomus; species Phyllostomus discolor. The sequence goes on along the minus strand of NC_040907.2, from coordinate 44,296,774 downwards.
CCTGTTGACATTGAAATGTTCACACATAATCTGTAGCAGGCATGTGCTAGTCTCTATCCAAGTCTAAAGCATCAAGACTGATACATTTGTGAACTCAAATATCAACTACCCACCAGAAATGTGTAAGGGTTTGAATCAAAGCATGTAAAAGAGTTGAAGTCAGAAGTGTTTTCACAGGCTGTAAATATTTACACATGGCCAAATTCAAGCCATGTTAAATTTATAATCTCATTATTGGTATCCTTGGGGTTATACTTCCTTAGTGCCTGTCTCACTTTTTCTTCTTATGCACTCACTGCAATTGATTCAATTCCCTGATACAAGAGAGCATGGCCAGGTCAGGGAAAACACTAGAACAGGCAAAGGAACGGTCAGAGAGGGGCCATGGTGAGCCTGCTCTGAGGCCTCTGCCAGGTCACCAATGGTGAGCAGGCCACAGTGTGAAGATAGCCAGGGAAAACTCCCACTTGAGGCAAAAGCTAATGCAGCTGCCAAATTGAAAATAAGTATGGTCAACTTTCGATTATCCCAAGTGGTTTAACCACACGGCTTCCTTCTTCCCACTGCCCAACCTCAGTCTGGGCTGCAACCCAGAGGCAGAACAGGGTGGGGGTCTGCAAGTCTGAATGGAGTGTCTGTATCTGAAGGTGTGGTTCTAGCTCTACTGAATTATGAATTTTCTTTTAGGAACCAGACTACAAAGTTCTCTTTTACCAACAAGGACAACTGCAATATATATGAACAAATATTGTTAATAAAAGCTATCTCGTGTGCCCACTTTTTAGTGATGTATAAAATGAAGTTCTTTAAAATCATAGGCAGATGGTAGGAGAAAATTTTCTAAGTTTTGTTCATTCATTCCTTCACTCATTCATTTATTCAGAAAGCTTATGGAGTCCTTACTGTTGTCTGTCAGACACTGGCCTAGGCACTCTGGTCATAAGACGAAGATAATTCAGTACCTACTCATGGGGCTCAGCACCTGTACTGGATAACAAATGCCTAGGATTCAAAAGTTAATGTTTTTTTTAAATCTAAAATATCCTTTTACATTAATATTTCACTGTCTTCAAAGTAAATATAACTTATTTGGCAGCTCTGTTGAACAATACGCTTTAGTATGTCTCCAAGGTGATGATGTACAAGAAATTTTCCACTGGGGTAAAAGGTAGAATTTTAGCAGTAGGTGGAGTCTGTCTTTGATGTCCTACCCCACCCTGTGTCCCTGAGCACAGAAACCTAGCTTGCTAGTTTGTCCCTCTCTTAAAAAACAAACTTCTAAAAAAATATACAGATAAAAAATAAATAATAAAATAAAAAAACTTCTATGTTATCCATCATCCCTCCTTTAATCTTGCACAAACAATTCTATTCCCCTACAACTACAAATCCAACTACCCAATCTGCTCATTCAAATACACATGATACATGTATATGGCTAAAAAAAAAATCTACCAGATTTCCCTCTTTTTTTAAAAAAACAGACCCTTTCCCCAAAATCTCTAATTGATGGAATACGTATGAGAAAACATGTTTAGTTGAGGGGACTAGTTCTTCACATCATTTATTTACTCTAGATATTCATAAACTACATTCTAAAGTTATTTAAGCTCTCAAAAAACTGGCTTTCTTCATTTATAACATGGAAATAATGAAAGTAATATAAGACTTAAAAGGTTGTTGAGAAAAATGAGATCATTCCTGAAAGCATTTAGCTTGGTATGTGTCTTATAAAAAATAAGCTGTTACTATTTATCATTATCATCATCATTTAAATATGACTGTTATTAAATAAATAATAATTTGGCAATTCATTTCTGAACTGTAACCAACTGCTGATTCAAAAAGGAAGACAGTCACAGAACCAAAATTTTCTCAATATTATTAAAGCTTCATAAGACCTCAATGACTGGGAAATATTTTCTTGTACCATTGTAATCTTCTCATTAAAAAATTGGTACTACTTGGTTTTGAAATTAACATGCAATTCATCACAAAGCTCAAAAAGGTAGTAGCTATGAAGGCAGATGGAAGGGAAGTTCCTTAGAAGAAAGTCACAAATAACCAGCAATAATTCTGGAAGCTCAGTTTAATGAAAAATAATAAAAACAAAACACAACAAAAAAACCCTTTTCCCTTAACTGGCCAGACCATGAAGAATGACCAAAAAGCCTTTGAACTTAGCTGTCTTGGTTCACTAAACCAGAGAAGTGGGAAGAAGGTTATACTAAGATACCAGTAAGCCACAGAAGTATACAAACTTCCTTCCTAATACAACATACTCCTTGCAATCTATTTCCTGGCTTAAAATTTATTGCTATAAATACAGAGCATGAAAAATGTGAAATTATGCCAGTTGAGCTATCACTTAGGCCCCGATCCTTTGCTAAATTTATGCATGTCTCTAGCTTGTTTAAATGCCAAAGAGCTAGGCAAACTAGAAGTCTCTTCTCTTCAGTTAAGAAGTCCACCTGATACTGCATGCAGCTGGAGACAAGAGTGCCAAGGGGAAAGAGATAAAGACATTCACTTTACAGAGGAGAACAGGTTTGAGATGTCCAATCAGGAAGCATTACAATGAAATCAGCCCTCAATTCAAGTGATTTCTGGGAATTTCTGGGAATCAAGTGATTTCTCAAAGCTGTATCCATTCTTCTAGTCCAGCAGTTTTCAACCAGTGTGTTGCAAAATTTTTTAAAACATGTAATACCTATTTAGTCAGGGGCACTCACCTCTTTTCCCTTAGGTTGTCAAATTTTTAAGAAGTGACAACAGCTAACACAACAATAGCCATTTGGTGTGAATGAATCAAAATTATACTTATTGTATGGTCAGACTGGCAAAAAATACATTTTTTTGCTGTGCAGCAGAATTTTAGTAATTAGGTTATATGTGCCATGAGATGAAAAATGTTGAAAATCACTGTTCTAGTCTTTGTACAATAGTAGATACACATATATATCCGTGAGAACAATGTATGACTCAGCATGAGAAAAGTCAGAGATGCATGGGCCATATTAGACAGCATCTATAAATAAAGATATCTCTCAGCAGAAAATAGTCTTTCATGATTCAGGGCTGTGAGAGATGCTGCAAAAATTTGTAGGTGCAAACAGTCTCAATTGTCTCATGTCTCCATCTCCACATTTGAAGTTAATGATAATGATTTAAGCCCTAATGAGGAATATTCAAGAGAAAAAAGGTAAATTCAAAACTTGAACTTGTTAAAACTGATGATATGTTTCTAAATACAGGAATAACAGAGCACAGCAAAAGTGGATGGTTTTATTGCCCTTGTTACCTACCATTGGGGCAATGTGAAGATTTCTTTTGAGTTTATCTGCCTTCCCTTTTCAATCTTATTCCACTTGAGAAAAACCACATTTCTCACTGCAGAGGTGAGAGAGCCCTGCGCTGAGGAATCCAAGGGCATTACAGCTTCCCTATGATTTCGTCATCCTTATTATTGTAGCTATACTTTTTACCCTGCTACCATCAGTTTCTGGCCCCACCAAAAGTAAACCTTTGTGAATCATATTCATAATCATGAGAATCTACCATAATGTGTTGTACTAATAGAAAACCATCTGGAAGGAAATATACCAAGATGCTAATGATAATTGTTTTTAGGTGGTGGAACTGTGTATGATTTCTCTTCCTTCTATTTTTATGTGTTTTCCAAATGACCTATAATAAGCTTATTACACTTTATAATAAACATTTAAGATATGTATATTTATTGTGAGCCTAGGTGCATACTGTAACATGTACTTTAAAGGCTGTCTGATTCTTGCCCTTAAAGAAATTTATATGAAAAATAAATTTTTTAAAAGATAAATAATACACCAAAATCATTTATGGGAAGAGAAAACTGTTTAACCCTAAATAGTTAACGATGGCATCTGGGACAGCAAATCTGGACACAACTACGCCAACAGAATAAACAGGTTCTGTTTCTCTAAAGTGAAATACGTAAATTTGACAGACAATGCAACTCTCCCAGTATTTCTTTTCCTCTGAAAATTCAACTTCTATCTGATATGATTAGAATGTAATAGGTCAATTGCTAACAGAAAACAAACAAACAAACAAAAAACCTTCATTTTTTAGTTTCCAAGCTCTCTTAATGTGGGAATTCTTTGGGCTCCTTTACCCAGGGCTGCTCTGATGCAGCAGGAAATCCACCCCCTCCCCAGGCAGCCCTGGGAATGAGGCCTCTGTCTGGTCCTCTTATTAAAGGTCTGTTAGTGTTATGAGCTTCATTCAGTACTTTCTCTTAAACATGTCATAAAGTAAGTATCTTCAACTGCCCACTACTTAATCACTAAGAAACCAATCATGTCTGAGCCCTTTTTAAAGTCTTAAATCTTAGACTCAAGACAAGTTTATTAAAAATTTTAAGTCACATTCAACATAAAGCTTAATATGTATCCTATGAAAATTAACAATCAAAGAAATATCAGGACATCCTTGTTAACACAAGAATGATAACAAGCCACTTACTATGCACAAAGCTCAGTGCTATAGACCTTATATACATTGTATTATTTAATCCTCATAATCCTATGCTATATTACTATTATTCCAGTTTTACAGGCATCAAATTGGACCTTGGAATACTAAGTAATTTGGATATCGTCACAAAGCACAGCTCCAACTCAGATCTGGACTCCAAAGACCATGCTCCTAATACATCCAACTGCTTCCCTTTGAAAAAAAATAGGGGAGTTGGAGGGTGAAGTTTGGGTCTTTTCAAAACTATAAACCAAAACAAAGACAGAAAAACCACACAAATGCTCATTTTTCCTTGTCATGCTCTTAAACCACTAGATAATTTTCCTTCCTGTGCTGAGCTCACTCATGAACAGAGAGGCAGGCAGGCAGTATATGGCAGCAAGAATGAAGAATTGGCCAGAACTTGCTGGCAGCAGGATTTTCAGAGGCAAGATCTTACTGGTGTACAAGAACAAGAGTTTCATCATAATGTTGTGAGCAGAGAGAAAAAGAAAGGAATGATCAGTCACAGACAAGGCTTCAGAGTAGCTAAGTGGTCTCTCTTGGATAAAAATTAAAGAAAGGAAGCACTTGACCTGCTCCTGCTACACGGTGGCCCTACTGGGAGTTCTCACTTTTTAAAAAGTACTTCACACATTGCAGATTGTGTCTTACCTTATCTATCTATGAAAAGCTGAGTCAGGGAAAAAAAAGTTCAGTACCTTTCCAAGACACAGCAGCTAGCCATGTGGAGTGAAACTTTATTCAATTCTGTATTTGCTTTCCTTAGCAGAAGCCCACACAAACACCAACATCAAATGTGCATATCTCCTCTCAAAATGATAAATCATGGGGTGTTATTAATGTGGAAGTATGTTCTAATCTTTTTAAAAACTACATGTGGGTAAATAAAAGGCCTATGCCTACTGAAAGCAAAGGGAGGCAGAAACAGTGAATGCAGTGGAGACACCAGAGGAGGCTTTTCATTCATGAATCACTTTGCTGTTGGTGCCACAAAAGTCCCACTTCATAGAAGAGAGATTCACAAGAATTCCATCTGGGTGCATCTTAACAGCGCTTCTGTGGTCAAAGATGAGTGCTCACAGCTACATATTTCCCGACTCCCCCACATTGCTGGACTACCAACCGAACTCTCGTCATCCTGTGAGCACCCAGGTTTCTTTTTAATGACAGCTGCCAGGTTGGGGATGGAGGCACATGGAAGTGGAATCAGTAAACTGATGTATAAGACAAAATCATGAAGTTAAAAGAAAAGGAAAAGAAAAGAAAGATAATAATAGACATTACAATTTCTGGCTAAACAGTTTTAAAGTGCCTTTCAATATAAATATATGTAAAATGGGTCTGTTGTTTATTACTCATGAATAATTGTCCAGTGTCTACTTAGAGCTAAGAAAAATGAAATGATCAAAGAAAAATACCAGTGCTCCCCAAACTGAGAATCCACTAGATTTCTTTTTTATAGATTTTATTTATTCATTTTTAGAGAAAGGGGAATAGAATGAGAAAGAGACGGATAGAAACATCAATGTGTGGTTGCCTCTCACTTGCCTCATACTGGGGACCTGGCCTACAACCCAGGCGTGTGCCCTGAATGGGAATCGCACCGGTGACCCTCTGGTTCGAAGCCCATGCTCAATCCACTGAGTTACACTAGCCAGGTGCCAATCCACTAAATTTCATTTCTTAGAAATTATACAAAAGCCTGGAAGGTCTTCCTACCTATCTCAGCCACAAAATCTCAGAACCGTGTCAGCAGAACCACTCCTTCCCAGATGTGGGCTCCCTGGCCTCTCCATACATCCAGTCCACTGTTAGACATCTTGAATTATTACAATAACCTCCTTCACACTAACTTGACTTCTGTATGCCTCTCTCACTCATTAATCCTAAATATTTATGTGAAACTATCAAGAGTTCATTTATTCATTCATGTGAAGGCTCTTCAGAAAACAGGGATATCTGTCCCAATGGAAAGGTTTGCAAACTACAATACAATGGTGGGGGGCAGGGTATGGGGTGGGATATGGAGTGTACTGATGGGCAGAAAGGAATAGTTCTGAAATACAAGTGAAAAGAATGTCTCCATGACTATCTTTAGTTCTAGGACACACCTCATATCTTTAAAATGCTTTTTGACAACATCCAAAGTAGGAAACATTCCATCTGGTCAGATGATGCACAGAAAAAAAAGACAATATGTGTCTCAGAGGCCACATTGACAAGAATCAGCAAAACTGGGAGAAAGTCTTCAAAATGACTTCTAATCGTGCTTATGCCTGAAAGAGGTAACATGCCAGTCACCGGTTTCAGTTTAAAGCTCACAGAAATCCAACCAGCTTTATGTTCTGTCAGCACAGTAAAATTGGTCTGGTCTGAACCCTTGCTAGATGCCAGTAGTATCTGTAGCTTTTTTTTAGTAATAGCTGATACTATACCTCGAAAGTCTCTCAGCAAGAATCTATACATCCAATAGAATAAGATTTGGTATGTTGATATAAAGACTGGTTTCAAATGAATACAAAGTACTGAAAAACAAAACACTTTCACCTATAAAGTCTTATATAAATAATCATGCATCAAAATAAATACTGCAAAGTAGAAAGTAAAATGTCATTGTGTGATATTAACTGACTACTGTAAAATTGTGAATCTATGTAAAATATTGTGACCTGTGCCAACAATGAAGCATTGGAATAAACACAGGACCACTGGAGTTCTCATCAGCTCAGTTCAATGAACCTCTTGATCCTGCCTCTTGTGATAACCAAGTGTTTGAACTCCGCCCAGTCTTATAACTTTCTAAACACCTACTCTCACATTTTTACAATGAAGAATCCAGTAACTAGATAATCTCCAGGACCTCTAAATTTACATGATTCTAAATTTTTCTACATTTTGATATCATTACTAATATATCTATGAGAAAACCTCACTTCTGAGAGCTTTTAACAATATCTGTTAAGTGAACCCTCAGAGAAATTGAAATGCTGTGTACTATGTGGGTTAAGCCTTGCTAAAAGTCCTAGGCAACTTAGTATAATATCAAGAGTGCAGTCTCAGAAGTTAAGACTAGCTAGGTTCTGTCCTGGCCAATGTGGCTCAGTTGGTTGGAACATTATCCCATAAACCGAAAGGCTGCAGGTTCGACTCCCAGTCAGGAGACATGCCCAGGTTGTAGGTTTGGTCTCTGGTCAGGGCAACCGATCAGTGTTTCTCCCTCACATCAATGTCTCTCTCTTCCTGTCTCTCCCCCTGCCACTTCCTCTCCCCCTTCTTCTCTCTCTGAAAAAATAAAAAATAAAAGAGCAGGTAGGCTCAAATCCCAGGTCTATAACTTATATACTCAATACTCACAGTATGACCTTGGGTAAATTCATTTACTCTTTGTGCTTCAGTTTCCTCATGTATAAAATGGGGATAATAGCAGTGTTACTTCATAGAGTAACCATTGGGACCTAACTGAATTGACAGTAAAATGAATTTGTAATTGGCAATGGGCTTTAAATCAATCAATGTGACCTAGCATTATGCTAAGCCCTCTCAACTGAGAAAATTATGCCTGAGCTCATAGATTACAGCCCCAGTGCCTACAATAGTGGGTACTAAGTAAATACAATAGTTACTGAGTGAAAGAATGAGCAAGCTCTAAGAGAAAAAAGCTCTATAAGTTTTCAGTATCACCAAGTATATGTCAAAGGAATGCTCAAACAAGAACAGGATCACCGGCTGTGCTGTCCTCAACCCACCATCCCTGGTAGGTAGGAATAGCAGCTGAGTCTTCTATTATAGTGAAGGTCAACGTCCATTTTCTAGATAGTTTCATTATCTTCAGGAACTGTATCAACCCAAGGGGGCGATGAGGTAGACTAACTCAGATAAAGTCAAACATCCACAACTAGAAATTAATCAAAATTTTTAGGGCATTTTTTGCTTCTTTGCTTTTATAGGAATGAAAATAGATCCATTTAACAAATCATTCAGGATTACACAGTAAAGGGCATTTTTTTAAAGATAGGTCCTACTGCTATATCTTATATCAGGTATTACCTTTAGTGTAATTTACATGCATCCTTTGAATTCAAATAGATGCATGGATCAGATGGTCTGTAGAAAGTTCTATAAGCCAGGACAATCTCCTAAGAACTATGTGTGAATTAGTTCAAGTCTGAGTAACTTCTAATTCATCAGCTAACTGACTCCAGTTCACTAATCACAACCTAAGTTTAATCCTGATCCTTAGAGCTTATGCCTAAGTAGATAAGAATCTTAAGACAATAAACTAATCAGAGGTTCTTCTAAACTAGATCCATTTCAAAACAGTTATAGGAAATGTAGAGATCACTTTGATGAGAACAATCCAGATGGAGAAAAGCCACAGCGCCAGTTGCTCATTTCATAACTTGCTAAGTAGCTGGCGGAACCAAAAAAAAAAAAAAAAAAGCTTAAGAATATATAGAAGAGGGATTCTTTTTTGGTCAAAAATGAGTATTTAAAGACCACCACAGGTTTGCACACCTTAAAATCTACCCTGAAACCTGGACTCAGACTGTCACTCAGTCTAGCTGAAGCCTGACAACTGGCCTTGATCCTGGAGATGTGCAGATTCTCCTGAATGCATCCTCACCACTTATGGTGTGGCTGCTACTGAAGTCGATTCCAGTCATCTTTTTTTTTTAACTTTAATTTAGCCCAAACAATAGTTATTGTCACCCACTGTTACAAAGAACTATCACAGGCATGAAGAAGACAGAACCTGGGGGGGGAAACTGACTTTCATATAACTAACTACAAATGGCAACCACACTTAACCACCATAAGGCACATTAACCATCTGTGATAGGTAAACAATGAAGAAAAACCTAGTAAAGGAAGGCCAGGGAGCTTGTGCCTCTTTCCACAAAACATGGGGGTACTTGGAGGATGAACAGGGTTTCAAGAGGCAAGGAAGAACTGAGCACTCCAGCCAGAAGAGCTGACATACAGAGCCCTGGCTGGTGTGGCTTAGTAGACTCATGCTGGCCTGCAAACTGAAAGGTTGCTGGTTCAATTCCTGCTCAGGGCACATGCCTGGGTTGCAGACTGGGTCCCACTTGGGGACATGAAAGAGGCAACCCACTGATGTACTACAAGAGGCACACACATCAACGTTTCTCTCCCCCCTCTTTCTCCCTCCCTTCCCCTCTCTGTAAATATAAAAATTAAAAAAAAATAATAACAGGCATAGGCAAAAAGAAGGAGGGCAAGTTGACATCTGTTTTATAAGGGAGGATGGTGAGCAGTCCCATGTAACCTTAAGCTTTAATTGTGACATGTACACTTGAGCGTTTGAAGTGTTAGCATTTATACTTCCCCACTATTAATAATATTACTGATAGATTCAGAGTATCCCTGAACACATTCCAGTATAAAATTCACCTGCCTACCAGGTCTTTTCTAGCACTTGCCCCCTTCATTTAGACAAGGCAGACTTTAACTTGTGGCTCATAGAGAAAACTGAAACCATAGGAACCAATGGAACGCGGAATAAAAAATGTACTTTGAAATAAAATAAAGGTTAAGCTCTCATACCAACAGACCTTGGTAGGTCAGCAAAAATGTAGGTGTTAACAGGAAATCGCTATATTGTGTAATCTCCATTTCACCCTCCACAAAATTGCACTATAACTCAAAATAAGTGAAGCAACAATTGGATGGATGACCAGTTTTTGTTGTTTACATAGTTTAATGCACAAATGTGCAGTTTCCATGACTTTCAGAATGACGTGATTTACATGAAGCTTTAACAATAAATAAACTTGAAGTGCTGTATATAGTTAGCATATGGTGAAAATTTCAAGCAAAACTCTTTCTGCCACTCCCTGCAAGACATTTAAAATATTCTCCCTTATTGGACTTTTCTTTTTGTCTTTAATTTACACCATGGTATTTTTCCTCCTGTGCAATAATTTTTTGTTTTATAAATAAAATGTAAGGGTGGAAAATAAAACAAAACAAAAACATGTTCTTTACACATTAATGCCACAATAACCACCAACAACTGCACACAGACTTTACAGATATTTTTATAACTTTGCCATTTTAAAAGTTAGTCATGGAGCCCTGGCTAGTGTGGCTCAGTGGATAGAATGCTGGCTTGAGAATCAAAGGGTCACAGGTTTGATTCCCAGTCTAGGGTGCAGCTTTGGTTGTGTCTGGGTCCCTGGTGGTGGGTGAATGAAAGGCAAGCACACATTGATGTTTCTCGCCCTCTCTTTCTCCTTCCCTTCCCCGCTCTAAAATAAATAAATAAAATATTTTAAAAAAATAGTTAGCCCTGGCTGGTGTAGCTCAGTGGATTGAGCATGGGCTGAGAATCAAAGGGTTGCCAGTTCAATTCCCAGTCAGGGCAAATGCCTCAGTTGTGGGCTGGGTCCCCAGTAGGGGCTACCTGAGAGGCAACCACACATTGCTATTTCTCTCCCTCTGTTTCTCCCTCCAATACCTGGGGGGAAAAATAACAGAATTATTTGCAATAAATCCCCAAAATATACCTTTCTAGGAATTGGCACAAATAAATCCTTAAACAACCAAGTATTCTGTTGTTGATTTTTTAAAACCCTTCCATATGAATCTTACATAAACAAGATTTCCCAGAGAACATAGTCTGACCATGATTATGGTTATGCTCTTATTGCATTGTCCTTCCCCCAGTTTTACTACAGTGTTTTCCTTCCCTTTCACCTACTTGGATTTTATGTAAAAGGATCCAGATAAAGTTTATGACAACAATTACATTATAGGGAGATAACACCTTAATGCCCTCCAACCAAAAATAGGAAACAAGTAATAAAGGCAAAATCTCAATCTATAGCTATCATTGGCACCTATCCTTTTAGAATATCAGAACGATCAGTGTCTTTGCAATGCCAAGTCAGGTGTGATCTAACACATGTACAAGACAGGAGTCAAGAGAGGATAGAACTACAGTTCAACATTTACTGACAAACTAAAGAATGCACTGGCATCTGATTTTCTTGAAAGAAAAAAAGACTTGTCTGTGATTGTTGTTCACTAAAATCATCGTTAAGAAATACCAATATTTAAGTAATTTCATGAATACTCTTTTTTATAATTCTTTAATCCACTCCCAAGGATATGTTTATTGATTTTAGAGAAAGAGGAAGGAAAGGAAGAAGAGAAGGAGAGAGGGGGAAACAGAGAGGGTAGAGAGGGAGGGGAGGTACATTGAGGTGACACAGAAATATCAATGGGTTGCCTCCTACCACACCCCTGAACAGGGACTGAACCCGCAACCTTCTGGTGCATGGGAGGAGGCTCCAACCAACCAACCAAGCCACTGGACCAGGGCTTAATGAATACTCTTAATTCAGAAATTGTCATTACAGCCACTTGACAGTTTTTGTTTTGACCTGTATTTCTATTCCCACCTGCTACAAATCTTTTACCTGAAATGCTTTGTGTGGAAACTCATTAAAATGCTCTTGTGAAAGGAGAGCACAACACTACTGCCTTCCCTTTGTCTAACGGCATAAGACCTCTCCTCTCTCTCTCATAAATTAATTCTAATTAAATTATGCTTCTCAAGGTGCTCCCTTCTCATGCAATCCTTATGTAATTGTACCTAATATTTTCTCCACAATTGATGTTACATTAAACAGGCTTTTACTACCCGCTATCTTCCTAATGGCCCTCACTCTTTTTCTTTCTTTTCTTTTCCTGAGTTTTTTTAGCTCAAAGGAGATAGGAATTTGACATGACAAACTCTATTTTAAGAGTTTGCTTTCAGCTTTCATCAGTTCTTTATAATTTTCTTAATGACACATAATATATACAAAGCCTCAAACAAATATATCTCTTTGAACACCAGAGAGAGCATTACATTTTAAAGCTCAATGAAAGGAAAACAGGTCAGTTAATGGGTCATTAGCCAGTTTTATCTAAAGACAGTGATGCTACAGGTGAGAGGATGTGTTGATTAAAATGAGTACAATGAATCTTACAAAACTTATCAACAACCATTCCATTTTCCATAGATGTAATAAAGGATATTGATTCTTTAAGTTATCAGGATGTATTTTCATATGATAATTGGGATTTAAAAGAAAAACAAATCCAAGAAAGTATGTGAAATCTCAATGCATATTTTGGCCTGTGTTGTATATTTTCATGAGAATTTTCTATTTTTAAATAAAATGTAGAGGGAGTAGTTGTTTTCTCCTTTACACTGTTCTGTGTTTCAGCAAGCCTGTGGAATACACAGGAAGCCAGTTGTATAAGGAATGAGTAGTTTGTACTTGAAAAGATTATATGATGGAATTTTCTAACTTTGCTAACTAAGTATGTACATAACTCATCTAGAGCCATAGAGAAACTACTTAAGTGTGTATTGCTGGATTCGACTACTGTTTTCATCATTAGAAATTATACTAATAGCATCATGTACATTATTAAAATGTCTATACTTTTTTGGGTTTGTTTGGCTTTTCTTCATCCTTTCTGTCATTACTTGGGGTTGAGTACACATTTAATTATGTGGTTGTGACAATTCACTGTACTAAATATGTAAATACTCTAGGGCACTTCTAGAAACATAAGTAAGTGGATATGTCTTGTGTACCCAACATAACTGATATCATTTTAAGGGTTGTGATAACATTTTTTAGTTTAGAGATTCCAAACACCATTTCACAGCAGAAGGTCTATCAACAGTTGTTGATTGGCAGATCAAATCAGAGGGTGAGATGCTTTAAAAGGGTCAATGTTTTAATATTAGAATTTTCTGCAGAATGGATCAATTAATCTTTCTGAAAAATAAATTCTTTTTCTATGTAGAATATTAAATGTGATAATTAATTTTACCTAACATTTATTGAGTACCTCCAATGTTCCAGGAGCAACATTCTAAACTGTTTCACATGAATGACCTCATATTATCATCTCCCTTATACAGATGTAGAAATTGAGGCACAGGGAGGTCAAGTGGCTTGCACAAGATTATAGTGCCAGTAAAAGTGAAAGCTGGAATGTGAACCAGCAATCGGGCTTCAGAATCCACACTAACAACCATACTATACCTCCTTAGTGAGCCACCAGCCTCCCAGGTAGTGAGAGAAAACCGCATGTACTCCCATTTTATAGGAAAGAGAACTTGTCATTAATTACAAGATAGTATGAAAATAAATAAATGATGTTAATTCTATGACACACATTTGATTAGCCATATAAGTCTGAGCAGTGACATCTTGGGCAATAATGTCTTCACAGAGTTCAATGCTGGAGTTCATCAGAGGTTTCAAATAAACCACAGGCATGTTTCACCATGAGACAATATGATCCTAGTCTGGCTGTAGCTGAAAATACCCTAGGCTTGTTACCACTGCAAATGGCAACTAGGGGTCAATACGAAATGAATTGCATAATTCTAGCTCAGCTTTTTGAACAAATCAGCAAAACCTCCTAAGGCATGCAAAAAAGTATATACTTGGAACTATACCCTATACCCAGGAAACTAGCATTAGAATGAACCAGAAAATAAATATTTTTTAAAAACTTGCATTTCCTTCCCAGAGAGGAAGCAATATAATATGCATGGCCTCCAGTCAAACAAATCTGGGTTCAAATCTCATTTCTGTTGTACACTGGGTGTGTTGCCTTGTTAAAGCTTCATAAGTAAGCCACAGCATGCTCATCTCTGAAATGAGGGTGCTAGCAGTTGCTATATATTGGGGATAATGTGAAAATTAAATGAGGTGACATAGGTAAACCAACTTTCGTTTCCCTTAGCATTTTCTAAATATAAATAAATGGTAGCTATTAATTGATGATATCCCCAATGTAACTCCCCTGCTTTGAACAGGGGGACCAACTTCTATAGAATTTCATTATTATTGTTTTCTAGGAGGGCTCCATCTAATCCTTTTTTAAAAATTTCAAATGTAAACATACAAACAGTTATACATATGCAGAAAGAGGGGACAGCACAAAAGAAATATATCTACTTATGAACCTATCTCATCCTGTCTAATCCTAAAATATAAATATTTATCAGTATAAACAAGCTTCATTTTAAAACAATTTTATACTATGTTTAAGGGATAGTAACATTCACTTTTTTTCAATTGAGAAAAGAGGCATAAACTGAAGAGTAATATGTACCAACCACTGGTAAAACAGACCACGTTTGTGGTCTTTAGAATTCTAGTCAAGGGCAGCAGGCACATTTTTCGCACCTCTCCTTCTTCCTTAAAATAGGAACTATTCTTACTTCAAAATGGGAGGTGAGAGAATGAGAGAGTGGTGGTTTTTTAGGGGGAAAGGCCATTCTCCAACCCCTGCCTAAGGATAGCAAACATAATACCTCAGAGTGATGAAGGAGGGTGGGGGCAGGCTGGGGTGGTGAGGTCTCTGCCTTTTAAGCAAGCCAGCCAGCAAACACAAATGCATGCAATTTGAAATTTTAATTAGGGTGCCATGTGCTAGTGACATATGGTGACACACTGACAGCTGGGCGTCCAGGTTCAGGAACAGACCTGGGTTCTGAAGTCACAGTTGGCAGAAGCAAAGTTCTCCGCTTGTGCGCTAGGTGCTAGCATGCCTGGAAGGTGCTGTGCCAACATCACCCTGCCATGCAGCACTGCCTTCCAGCCGCTTGTAGACGCTGCCTGCCCAGGGACCATTACTACAATTCAGATAGAAGTGCAGATGAAAAGAAATAAAGAAGATTAAACCCCCACATCCCATTCTCAGTTTCAAGCCAGAAAATACTCAGAACAGCATAGCCACTAATTTTTTGTGACTCCTCAGTCAGAGAATCAGGGACTTTCACACCAATTGTCCTCGCAAAAGCATTTTCTCTGTGACTGTGATAGGACGCACATTAAAGTATAGTGATCAAGAACTGTATCACCTGATCCAAAGTCCACAGCATTAAGCCCTTACATAAAACCAAATAGGATTTAAAAGTCACATTTACATAGATTAGAAGAAGACTCATGTTAGCAATGTATCAAGATTGAATAAAAACATTTTAAGACAACTTGTTAAGCATTAAAGGTCAAGCTGGCTAACTTTCTTCTATCAGAGTTTTTTCCATGATGAATTAAATGTTGGCCACTTTGACCTTTGAAGCTTAACAAGTTGCCTAAAAATGCCTTAAAATGGGTTAATGAATTGCTTGTAGCTTCTTCATTCACTTTTCCTTGTCCACTCTGCCTATTTATTCTACTTGAAGTGAAAATGGTCTAAATCTGCTGTTTCTAGGCAAGTCTAGGACCTACAGCAAACAAAATAATGAGAGGATTTCTTAGCTAAACCATGCAATATTAAGAGAACCATTCTTTAGATCCTTCTGAGCTATAAATCTTTGTAAGGAACTAGAGTAAGTAAATGTGCATGCCAAACTGCCCCATCCACAGCTCTGCGGGAAATCTGAGTTTCTAGCCAATAAGCAATGAAATTCTTCCAGGATATTATAAATATGGGGCCCAAATGTTTATCTCTTCCTTGCATTCCAAATCAGCAAAATGAATTTAAGGTAGAACTACCTTTGAAGTGGAAATTCAAAGTTCATCAATTCGATTTAAAACCAGCAATTTACTGCTTCTCCCTATTGAATAAACACATACACACCCCTCCAAAGTTTTTAAACAGCATGACATAGGAAATGTCACTTTGTACTTTACGATTAGTATTGTTATTATTATGCAGAGAAGTTGATTTACATTGCATTTTATTCTACTTCAACTTAATTTTTGGAAAGCAACAAAACAAGCTGAAGATTAACATCAGCCGTTCCAGGCTTCCGACAACAGTGCCGCAAGCTGGAAAATACAGATACTAGAATTTACACCCTCCAGTTGTGAGCCCATTAACTAGTTTGGACAGCACATATGCATTCTTCATACCGCTACCCTTAAAAAAATAAAGGATGCTGATATAATAAACAAACAAAAAATACTGTAGTCTCCTACATATTAACACGAGCTCTTTGAAATAAAATACCACTGGCCAGTAAAATCGCCTATAAAATTTGCTCTTCTAAAAGAAATGCACTAAAATATGCCTTAAGGAGCAATGATATAAACCAAAGGCAAAGCATATTCTCAATTCTAGATATTTTACAAATTTATCTTAAACTAGCTTTTAACTGGTTCAAGTAAAGATTCCTTGCACTTGAGTAAGGACTCCACAGCCATGATCTATCTATGTATTTGCTAAGCAGTAGTGACTACCACCTAGGGGACACAATTTTTTTGCCCTGCTAAAATTCTCTATGAAGTTTATACAGATTTCTTGTCCCAGCCAAGTATTAGGCATCGATTCCCAACCCTATGTTTTCAACAGCACACTACAGCTATAATTTTCAAAAGAGATACCACTCAATTTCATTTAAAATCTACCTATGGCACCTACGCACAAAAGAAAAACCAACATACCCTGAAAGCAAATTTACTTTTAATTTTCTTTATAAAACTAAAACCTTATAAAAGTATGAAGCACAGAGTTTAAAATATACTTTCCAATTAATAATGGCAGAACTAGAATCCACATGTGGACAAATAAAGCAAAATCTCTCCAAAAATATCAAGTCTCTATTCTGGAAATATTCAGTTACTCTATAAGAATAACCAGGCTCATCAAAAACTGTTAAGTATAGTATTTTACTCTGCTTTATTTATATAAGATTTTTTCCTGAAAAAATAACTAGTTAATAAAAACTGAAATTGAATTTCTACTCCCTAAAATAATATTATATAAAGAAATAGCATTGAAAAGAGATGTTTCTTATGGTTCTATAAAACATCTACTGTTAATTAAATGTAAATTTTCCACTGAGTCTTTCATAGAATGGCATATTACTGAACATTTACCAAAAAATAAGCATCACCTTTGAATAAGCTAAAACTGCCAAGAGAGAAAAGAATTCACAGATTAGCAACACAGGTCAGGAGAACAATATTGTTTATGGAAGTGAATTACAGACTGGACCTTGAAATACAAAAGATTCAAGAAAATTTAGGGTTAGATGTAAGACTTATGGTCCCTTAGGTTCCATTTCACATAAAAGTTGCATGAATTGGTAATTTTTTATGTGGCTAAGATAATATTAACTAACAGGGGAACATATTAATGATTGCCTAAGACCCTGTGATCAGAACAGTTTTGACACAGGAATCTCAGTTGGACAAAATTAACATTCCATGAAGTACACTAGAAAAGAAAAATCTATAAATTTATTGAAAATATTTCAGTATAAATTCCTAACTATCATTATTTTAAATGTAGAAGCTAACATCAGAGGCACTTATGTGACAAGAGGTGGTGACTGAAAGAAGCAGAGGTCTATGGAATTGGTTTCTCAGAGGGCTACAGAAAAAGAGCCAAGATTTTAAAAAGGGGAAATTGATAGGAACTCGTTATGGATTCTATGCTGTGCTTAGCTATCTTTAAAACTGAAAGGAGCTCTATATTGTCAAAGTACCTGGATTTAATCCAGAGATACTCATGAAACAGTTTTGAGAACCCTAGAAATTAAGAGCTGTGAGCAACGTGTCAATAAGAGGCCAGAAATAGGGCATTTTTAATTAAAAAGAGAAGTGATCAGCACAGTGTGGTAGAAAGGGCCCTGAAGTCTGATCTGCTTGGCCAGCTTTGCCACTTACTACCCACAGCAGGGAACACAGTGCTTCCTTGCCCATGAAAGGGTGAGGTGGAGTCCAGGCCACCACATTTCCTCCCAGCTCTAAAATGCCTTCAATGACCTAATCTTTACCTTGACTACCTTACAGGGTTTCTGTGAAAATAAAATAAGACAAGCTTGTGTGGAAATTATTAAATATTATTTTTTAAATATAGGAATTCTTATTATGACCTGAAGTTGATGTGAATACAGGGAGAGGAATGCCTCAGTTGCAAAAAGGTGGAAAAAATTCAGAGACAATACGATGTTTGTGCTACTGAAGTCTTCAGAAAAAGAAGTGATTCACTGCTCACTCAGAAAGAAATGTGACAGCAATCTTAGGCCTGGTGTCTTTAAGAGGACCCATATTTTAAAATCCTGAAACAAAACAAACAGTACTATTTTCCACCAGTGACTGACTCTAGTCCAAGTATTGTGCCAAGTAGTTGACATGACTGATTTCACCAATTCTCACATAACTCTTATGAGGTATATGCTATTATGCCATTTTAATATCAATAGACGGGGTGACATGACACTTAAATGTTTAAGGCAAGGTCACCTAGCTAATATGGATTTGAACCCAGGTCTCTGGCTGACACTAAATTATCTTGTTTATCAAATTAATTATTATCAAATTAATCTTGTTCATCTTAACTATCACATTATACTAATGCTGTTCCTTTCTGCACAAGCACTTCCCCAATTTTAATTGAATTCATCAGGCCAATTAGTTAATTGGGTCAAAAGTTAAGCTGGCTTTAGATGTATGTTGACAAAGCTCCGAATAAAAACAGAAGCATAAGGCGACATACTCTTAATAACCTGTACTAGAACTGTCAGTCCTATTAGAGTATGATGTTTACATGTTGGTATATCTATGAAGGGCAGTAAGAACATTAATGAGCAAATTTTTAAAGGAAAAAGTAGGCAGGTTACGAAATAAACACATGGACCATCAGAATTGTTTCTGGGATACAGCAGGTTTGTAGCTTGTCCAATAAACATATCAGATTTGTGTATCATCTTTGGTATAAGCAAAATACAAATGACTATAGATTATGACTCATCATCTCTTTTTACCATGTTAACAGAGAAAATATTTGCAGAACAACACTGAAAATCTCCTACTATGCATTTTGTCAATGGAGAATTATTATTTTTGACTATGTATTAGAATCCACCTATTTCTGTTACTCCTAATTCAGAAGTTATTCTATCTTTCTCTGGGCTGGGAGGGGTGGGGGTCATGGAGGACACAGAGCACCAGACAAAGTTCAGTGTTCTGTAGATGAACCTTTACCTAAGAGACTTCTGTAAGTGGAAAACTTGGAAATGAAAAAAGACCCTCCCCATAGCACTCAGTGATCAAAAGAGAAATACTAGAAGTCACAGAAAAGCTTCTTTTCTTACATTTTTTTTTCTCTTCAATTTTATACTTAACTATTCTGAATGGCAGATATTAACATTTTCATAAGCACATGATATAAATGGGTCCAAAGCAAACACACGGTCACTTGCCAACTTCAGTAGGTTTTGGAGGCATACTCAATGATAAAAGCCATGTTTTTCCCCATACAGCGGATTCTGACGGTTCTTGCCAGTTTTGAACTCTACACTAGGTTAATCTGAAAAATATTTAACAGAAGATTTTAAGAATCTGAGTATAACAATTTTCAGGAGGAAGAAAGAGAAATGTTCAAATTTGGAAATCGCAGGTGAAGGCCCGTATAAAGTCAAAGGCTAGGACACATGAAGAAAAAGGCCTATGCCTCCTTGAAATACCAAATGAGACACACTGTCATAGATGATTTATGGAATTTCCTCTTTACATCAGAAATACTTCCAAACTACCTCCCACTTGGTTCTCCAGCACTTCCAGTAAATGAAGTCAAAAGTGAAAATATACACAAATCCCTCCATATTTTGACATTTCAAACTTCAATAAAGGCTCAGTTCCACATGGTGGCCTAAAATTAGACAAACATTAGAAGACTGAAGAAAGAGAAGGAAGTTTTTTGTTGTGTTATTTTTAATATGCTTCAAAGCTTGCTCAGTCCTTTTTTGTAAATTCTAAGATGCAGTTTAGAAAAGAAAACAGATCTCTGCAGGGGACAAACTAAATTCCAAACTGAGGTGCTCAGAAGAATGTTATCATTACTCAGCATCTAAAAGAAAATTAATGGCTTCCTAAAGATTTACCAATATTTGTGAACAAAGGCAGATCTCAGTTTTGATCCCTGTAATCACCCCTGTTTTGTGTGATGGAAGAAAGGGAGGGGAGGGGAGGGGGTGGGAGGGGAGGGGTAAGAGGGAGGGGAAGGGAAGAAAGATTGATTGATTCAACAGTCATAGGGTTGAGAAGGAATCAGAATTCAGGAAGATGCACATCACAACATCCTCATAAAGTTTTTCAAAACATTGCTACTGTCTACACACCAGAAGCTGATGGAATCAAAAACCTTCAGCACCATCTTCTGCCTAATTGAACTGGTGCCTGTAATGGGAGGAAGCTGTTTCTCAGAACCGAAATAAGTGGTACTGGGAAAAGGAAGAGGCCAACAAGGCGCGCTGGAGACAAACAGAATTGGTAGAACGGGCACCCAGAGTCTCTGGAAAGCAAATCCTGTTTAGTCCTTATCCATCCAGGTCACGGTGAAGGCTGTATCATAGCAACTTGCAACTTTAAATACTATTATTCATTTGGTCATTACTTTCTCTTGGTTCCTTTCACTTACCCGTATTTCTGATAGCCAAATCCTTAAATGAAAGCAGAGACTATGAGAATGTTGTCAAATTTCAATAATGCTCAAGGGGGCAAAGAAAATCACCAATCTCCTAATGGTTTGGTCTAACATTCTTTCTGGAGTTACCCAGTAACAGATTAATGTAGCTAAGCACTGTAACACTAAGCTGAAGTACTAAGAAAACATGCCTGAAATTTAAAAGTAGGCTTCACTTGGTAGTTAAAAAAAAAAAATCCAGCATTTTCAATGCCGTGTTTCTTTATTTATTTATCTCTAATTTATTATGGTGTCAAAACCCATGTCTGGTCTTGGAAAAATTTTGCACAAAATTGGCTTTTTATAGTATCAGACCTTTATAATTACATAACCTCAATTAAAAAACTGCAAGGAGAGTTTGGTGCTCAGTATCAAAAATGATATAAAGCCTGTAACTGGAAAGACAAGAAAAGGAGTTACTTTTGCAAGAAATACAAGTCTATGTCTTGTAACTAAAATCCTTGGTACTAGGGTAACCAATCTAGTCTACATGTTAAGTATACTATCCAACTCATATTCCTGAATGCAGATTTCATGTATATTCTGATTCCAAAACTTTGTACCTGTCTAACAATCAGATGTTTTCATTGTTTGTTTCAGTGTATGCCCCTATTGGACCCTATTCAGACCCTATTCCTATCCTATCAGTCACATCACAAGATGTGTAAATGAGAAAGTGTGAAAGAAATTCTGAGACATCAACTATCACTCTGTGCTACTTCTGTCTGATTAAATGTAAATCATTGTTGTGATGTAACCATAAAAATGGGATAAGGTATGTGTGTCTGTTTTACAAGCACAAATTGGAAACCATGGACTTAGAACTTTAAATCTCAATTCAGACGGCAGCCCTACTCGGGAAGATGACCTGGCTTCCAGGAGTAATTTCACATTCCAATCCAAGCCTACCCCAATAGTGGTAGCACAGAAACAGTGTCTGGCAAATGAAAGAATTCACCAACCTCACGGGGCTGGGTGAGAACTAATTAGTCCAGAGTACCACGAGGATGGAACTGAGTGTTGCGGGGTGAGATTAAGTAGATGGTCCCTGGAGTCACCTAACTGGTGCCAATTTCCTCATCAGTAAAATGGGAGGATATTGTAAAGATTAAATAAGAAAAGTGACACAGGAGCTTAGAACACTGCCTGCCTGCCCCAAAGCAGCATTCAATAAATGCTATCAGTATTATTAAAATTCAGCCGCATTATCATCAGAAATAGGAACATGTAACACTCCCTCATCCTAAAACCATAACTGTGAATGAGAGTTCCCCCAATCCCAGATATGATCCAAATCCAATCAACCCATCAGCAAGTATTTAATGAGTGCCTATGATTGCACACTCCTAGACTCCTGATAGCCAGCTCTCCTTGTATGTAAAAAGTCAGGGAAGTCCTTCCTAATATAGGCAAAGTGATTCTGTATAACAAATCAGTGGTGAACTTACTGATTTAGATATATTTATTTGAAAACTGGGGAAACAACCTATGGCCCATCTGGGAACCATATTTTTAGAATCTTCTCTATGTGCCTGTATTCTGGGTTCTAAAGCCACGTGCTACCCAGGTAGAGAGCAGGGAAAAAGCAGACGCCCAAGAATCTCTGGCCAGAGATCAGGACCAAGCCCTACACACCTAATTTTCAGTACTCCTGGCCTTGTCTGCCTTGGCTTCCGAACCTGCCTCTTCTTCATCTGTCCACCTTTGATCTGCTTTCTCCTGGTGTCAGAAGGTCACCTACCACCTTGAAACCCTCATCCTGAATACACCTTCTGACTCTAAGGCTTTGAATTGATCATAGATAATCTGTTTGGCTCCTTAACAGTCTGAGTATCTGACCACCTGTGATGCCCCAAAATTTTTGAAAGGCACCAAATGGGCCATTTTTTACATAGTATATCATGTCACCTTCACAATGAGCCTATATCAGATATGTAGGTATTACTATCCTTATTTTACAGACTAGGAAACAGTTACTTTCCCTAAGTTAAATAACTTGCCACTGGATGGAATCAGGACCGCAAAACTCTGAATAGTAGCTTAGGCACCAATTACTATGACCTTAAGTAATGTATTTAATTTGGAAGAAATACAAATTAGGTATGGCCTGGTCACAATAGTTAATTGTAAAATGATGACAAAAACTAGTCCTAACTATAAAAAAAATTTTTTCAAGTACCGGAATGATTGATTACTAACTTAGAATAACAGATTTCTATCCATTATAAGTGCCCTAGGAGATTATTTATAAAACTCACCTAAATAACAACAACAACACGAGTAAAATAATTTGCCTAAAATCAAACACTTGCCAAGTGGTTGGCCCAGGATTTGAACCCACATTATTAAATTATTCTCTTGTAAGACCTAAGAGTCAATGCATAATTCATATGGGGAAAGCGAATTTTTGAAGCTAAAATTAAAAAAAGAAAAGAAATCTCTAGTTTCTTGTTCTTAGTTCCCAGTGTGTGTCTTGCTTTGCAGTACGTCACACAATAGACCCATTTGTTCAGCTCAGCAGGGCTATTTATATGTTATAACTCTGGGTGCTTCTGGGGACTGTGTTCTTCCTTCTCAGAAATCTAAAGATGATCATGTAAGACAATGTCAGGGATAAGCAAACTCTGTTTCAGTTAAACAACTAGCTATACCAGGGTAACCACCTCTGGGGACACAGAGCCCACCTTCACCAGGAACAAAGTAGGAGAGGCTGCTTAACCTCCTCCTCGCAAAACTGCCTTGTCACAATGACAGACAGAGGGGTAGTTCACTCACAGAAACTCATTTCGACTAAAGGGAAATGGAAATTGGACTATGATGAGGCTGGCCCTGGTTTTTAGCAGGCACGAACTTAGCTCTCTCAAACAGGGGTATCTATACTGTCCTGCAGTCTTGAAAGAAGGGAAACATTACATGCCTTCTGAAAAATGTGCACAAGAAACAGAGGCAAGTTCCAGGCAATCAATACCTCCTTACTCCTGAAGATAAGCAAAGTCACAGAGGATAGGCCAGGCTGCGGTACCAAGTCTGTGAGGGGAAGGAACAGATCTTTCTGAGACTGTTCTCTGACACTGCTGAGGGAGTGGGTGGCAATATTGAGTCTAAACGGAGCGCGTCTCCATACCGCCACACAGTTCCTTACACTTCCCCAGGAAAACAAACTGCCTCACAGATGCATCGATTTCTGAGTGGGAATATAAAACGGGAAGAGTAATTTTTGAATTACGAAGGCAGTTATGGCAGTTGGAGCAGCAGCTGGGGGATGATGCTAGCAACCTGGGTAGCATGCCATTTCAGCTGCTGGGAACTTGCTCTCTTTGGAGGTGGATACCCCAGGATGGAGGCCACAGTGAGAAGAGGGGCTCAGGCACACCACAAGGGATTATGGATTTCATTTCAGAATGGCTAAATAATAATACTAGTTATAGCAAGCATTTGTAAAATGCTTACCATATGCCAAGCATATGCTAAGCACTTTACCTGAATTATCTCATTTAATTCTCATAATCACCCTATAAAGTAGGTGGATACTATTATAGTTGACATTTTACCAATAACGCAACAAGGGCTAAGAGGGTGAAACGGACTCTATACAGAATCCTTTCAGGGCTTCCAGACATTATGAAAGCAAAAGTGAATCACCACTGGAAAGGCAAAGTGACTGTAGGGGTAGCACTTATGTTCAAACAGCAATACTGTATGAAATTCCAGGGCTGACATTTAATAGCTGTGTGACCTTGGGCATGCCACTTAACTTCTCTTTGGCTCAGTTTCTTTCTCTGTAAAATGAAAGTGATAACAGTAGTACTGCTTCATAGGGTTGCTGAAAGGATTAAATGAGACAATATATGTAAAAAAAAAAACAAAACCCTCAGTCTTGTGTATCAGTAAAATAGTGACACAAACATTAGCTGCTGTTATTTTATTATTATCTCTAAAGAACATAATTTTACCTAAAAGGCAATTTAATCTAGCTCGAATGCTACTTTCTCGAAGGCACCTTTGCTGTCTGCTAAGAGGTAGTTGTTCCCCTTCTGTGTTCTTCAATGCTCTGCTTGCACATTGTTACAGCTCTTGGCAGAAGGTACTGTAGGTAATTCACTTATAATAGGTAATTTACATCTATGTCTCTTCCGCTGACTGAACTATATAATGCAGACGACTGTTTCTTACTATAGCTGTGCTCCCACTGCCATCACTGAGCCCACCACACTGTTACTAATTAACAAAAAGCCCATCCACAGTACCATAGTTAACATTTTTGTGATAAGAGTTTAATTTTTACATATGATAGCACATTTAACCATCACAATAATCCTGTAATGCAGGAACTATTTTGAATCCTACTTTACAGATGAGGAAACTGAGGTGTAGAGAGTCACATGCTTCAGCTCACCCAGCTCGTCAATGGTGGAGCCAAGATTCAAGTACCACAGTCTGACTAAGG
The DNA here is from genome assembly GCF_004126475.2 of Phyllostomus discolor. Lineage (NCBI taxonomy): Eukaryota > Metazoa > Chordata > Mammalia > Chiroptera > Phyllostomidae > Phyllostomus > Phyllostomus discolor. The sequence continues at coordinate 44,271,348 of NC_040907.2, read as the reverse complement.
TCTAGAGCTCCATCCTCCCTGACCCAATGTGCTCTCCTGACTGTCAGTGGAGAACCAGAAGCATTAGTCCAACAAGTCATTTTACAATGAAGGTTTTCTGAGTATACATAATAAAATAGAGGGCTCTTCAGTAAAATTTCAGGTAAATAAAACTTGCCCAACATTTCATTCCCTATGTGCTTAGGTACAGTCCAAAAAAGTAGAAAGGAGGGTACTAAACACAATTCCTGTCACTGTGGGACTGAAAACAGGTATATGATGAGCAATCAAATAAATTAAGATCATTTCAGATTGGTAAAAGTACTATGAAAATATAAAAATATATGCCATTTTGATAGAATGCTCTTCTCCAGAGATTTCATTTGAACTGGATGCTGTAGGGTGAAAATAAGCCACTCACCGGAAGGGCTGGGGAAATGCGTTCCCAGCAGTCAACAAGTAGCACAGGAGTCGGCAGGCTCAGAAAATCAAAGGGGACAAGCAAGGCATCCAAGGAGTCAGTGGTGTGAAATGAGCTTGGAGAGGAAGACCGTGCAGTATCTGTAAGCTGTGGTGACAAGTTTGAATTTTATCCTAAATCCATGGGAAACCATGAGGGGTTTTTAAGCAGAGGAGTAATAAAAATTAATTTCATTGTTTAAAGATCAGTCTGGCTGCTGTGTGAAGGCACAGGAATGAAAGAAGGGGAAACGACTGTTTAAGTAGTCTGAGTAAGGATGATGATGGCTTGAACTAGAGATAGTACCTTTTTTCCCTTTTGACTGATAAATTTCCATACAAAAACTAAAGATATGTTCTATACTTACTCTAGTTCATTCAGATTCAACTTCTAGTGTCTTTAGAGCACAGAGGGGATTTATCTTTAATGTCTTCATTGAACATATTTGGAAACTGAGCACAGACAGCTTACCTGACTTGCTAATGTCGCACAAGTAATTTATAGCAGACTTCACTCAAAGCCAGATGTCAGAGAGCAAAAGCATAAAAAAAAAAAAAAACGCACACTTTTCTATTCCTAATAAGCCTGCCAAAATTCCATATTTGAAATAAAAACCTTAAAGTATTTAAATCTCTCATTACTTCTCATAGCAATATTAAGCAGTCCAGCACTCAACTCAGAGACATAGGTGGAGCCTACAGGGTTAAAAGAATGAAAATAAGTCAGAGAACAGTGGGTTATGCCTGGGAAAAGTTCATAAAAGTAATTTTAAACTCCTCCATTTTCTTTCAGTTCCTTCCTTTGCGTTTATGTGCAAATTATACCTTACTCTCTAAGTTGCATTTTGCCATTTTCCTCTCTTTTCCCCAAGAAAGCTCGCCGAAGAGACAATGCTTTAAAAAAAGAGCCAGTATGAAGTTCCTCGGAGTTCCTGCTCCCTTCGAGCACAGCTCCTATCACACAATAATGTGTTATTTTGTTGAATTTTGGCATCCATCTAGCTTGTTTGGTCAGAAGCCAAAAAATTAGAGTGTGTCGGTCCACCAGTTTCTCAGCAGAGAAGCTCTCTTCTCACCCAGCGAGTGTGCTGTGCCCTTGGCCTCTGGCCAAGAAGGGAAATCCATTTTACATAAAGAATGCACAAAGCTCAAGTGCTCAGAGACTTTTTACCTACTAAAATAACTTTATGGACAAATGCCAGTCTGCTAGACACATTCTGCAGGAACACTTGGCATGCAAAACAAGGTAAAGTGCTCCGTGAAGGTAGCAAGTTTTTTAGAAACAAGGAAATGGCTGTGTGTGCCCTCGTGGCACGTCACGTGGCTTGGCATGGCCGGTGTGATTGGCTGCGGCCGAGTAAATACAGCCGCCATGTAAGGAGCGGAACGTCGCCCTTCGCTGGCTTCTTAAAATGGCGGCCTGAGCCCCGCACCAGGAGAAGCCAGCGGAGACCCACTCTCAATTTCCCCTGTGAAGGTTTTTTGTTTTTGTTTTTGTTTTTCAATAAACCTTAAGGATCTGAGTAGAAACAGATTTCTTACAACTTGCTTCTCCGGCTCAATTTCACAGTTCGGCATACACTGAGGCTCTGTCAAAAGCTTGACAACGTTCCAGGGAAAATATTAACTGTAAACTTTCCAAGAGGAATTAAAGGAGCAGGCAGAAATATCAGGACAACTTCCCTTTTTAAAGCACATCCCAAGCATGTGCCTGTGTACAGTCTGGAAAGAAACACATGCAGCCCAGGCTCAAATGACCTCCTGTATGGTCCCAATTCACCAAGTCATGCAATGGAAAGAAAAAAAAAAAAAAAAAAAAAGGGACACATCCTCCCTGGCTGAACGGCACGGAGGTCTCTCCCGCTCCCTCTCAGGCCTGACCAGTTGAACACTGCACACTCTGATGTATAAATATTTGCCTCTGGCTAAAGTTCAAGCAGCCCTGTGTGGCTGCCAGACACAACAGAAAACCATCATCCAAGGGAAAGTGTTTACTGCAGTGGTGGCCAAAGAAGCAACTGCCAGCAAAGATCACATCTGATTGGCCGGGGCTGCCCACGGTGTTATCATAAAGCACCTGGCCACTGGCCACTGGCCACTGGGGGGTTCCCACCCTTTTAGGAATGGTTGGGTTCTTTAATGCACAGCCTTGCCACAGTTCATACAAGACCATCAGACATGCTGATGGTTTTACATGCGTTCCTTCATAGCGAGGGGCTCGAATGAGCCAAACTGCCCGGAATACCTGCTACCACTACCGAAAAACATGTGTCTGCTCCTTGAAACTACCTGGGTGGGGCCTATTACCTGTTCACACACACTGCCTCACAACACCACTGGCACTTCTCACTCAGGTCCAGTGTCTTTTGTACATTCCAAGTTCTCATCCCTGTGTATTCTGTAACGAAATTCCTCAATCATCATCATTTGATGAATTTAAGCAATTTCGGAATTCCTACAAGAAAATGAATTAAGAATCTGCAAGATAGCTGTGATTGGCTATTTTAAATAAAGCACCATATCCTTCAAATTCTCTCTCCAAAACCCAAAATATACATGGTGCTATTTCACAGGTACTGCATTTCTGAAATGGGTAGAAATAAGAGAAGTTGCCCATCAAAAGATCAAGATTTCCAATCAAGATACAGGAACTGACAAAATGATCTTAATATCTCAAAACAAATAATACCCAAGACTGCCAGAAAAACCAAGCTGTATGATTTAAAGAAGCCATATTCATCCAGGAGGGGCGGAGTCATGGAGATGGGCAGAGAGGTTCAGAGGTGTGGTGTGGTGTGGAGAGGTGGCAGCATGGACAGTCCTAGATTCACAAATGGTGGATAAAAATTGGGAGGGATACCTTGGGAGCAATCTAAGCCCCAGGCCAGACCACACAGCCCAGGGTTCCAGTGTCAGGAAGATAAATCTTCATAAATCCTGGCTGTAAAAACTAGTGGGGGTTGGGGTATAAGAAAAATCTGCTGGATTTTCAAGAGACTCCATTTAAGGGGGCTGCATGGACTTACAGTGTACACAAACCCACCCACTCTAGGATTTACCAACGGGGCAACAGCTGGAAGGGTGCCAATTGCATACGGGAAGTGAGTGAAGTGACTGGAAACAGGGCAAGTGCTGGGCAGACCTCCAGAAGCCAGTCAGTGGCACTGTCCCCTCTCCAAGCCCAACCCCGACACAGAGCCACAGAACGGTAAAGCAGGTTGCCCCATCCTCTCAATTACCTAAGTCCCCACCCCACACAATTTACTGGTGCCTTTTCTACAATAGGCCACACTACTAAGACAGGGAGTCAAAGTAGCTCTACCTAATACACAGAAATAAACATAGGGAAGCTACCAAATTGAGGAGACAAAGAAATATGGCCCAAATGAAAGGACAGAAAAAAAAAAGACCAGAAAAAGAACTAAACGAAATGGAGATAACCAACCTATCAGACACAGAGTTCAAAACACTGGTGATTGGGATGCCCAAAGAATGCATTTGAGTACAGCAACAACATAAAAGAAGAAATGAAGTTCACACTAAGTGAAATAAAGAAAAATCTACAAAGAACCATCAGTGGAGGGGAGGGAGCCAGGATTCAAATCAATGATTTGGAACAGAAGGAGGAAATAAGCATTCAACCAGAAGAACAAGAAGAAAAAAAGAATTCAAAAATAATGAGGAAAGTATAAGGACCCTCTGGGGCATCTTCAAACATCCCAACATTCGAATCAAGGAGAAGAAGAGCAAGAAATTGAAAACTTATTTGAAAAAATAATGAAAGAAAACTTCCCTAATTTGGTAAAGGAAATAGATATACAAGTCCAGAAAGCACAGAGAGTCCCAAACAATTTGGACCCACTAAGGACCACACTAAAATACAACATAATTAACATGCCAAAGGGTAAAGATAAAGGGTAAAGATAAAGTTTCTTTGATTTCTCAAAAGAAACTTTGTAGGCAAGAAGGGACTGGCAAGAAGTATTCAAAGTGATGAAAAGCAAGCACCTACAACCTAGATTACTCTATCCAGCCAAGCTATTATTTAGAATGGAAGGACAGGTAAAGTGCTTCCCAGACAAGGTAAAACTAAAGGAGTTCATCATCACTAAGCCCTTATTATATGAAATGTTAAAAAGACTTATTTAAGAAAAAGAAGATGAAAACTATGAACATTAAAATGGCAACAAATTCAAAACTATCAACAGCTGAATCTAAAAAACAAACTAAGCCAACAACCAGGACAGACACAGAATCATAGATATGGAGATCATTTGGCCATGGGGGGTTATCAGTTGGAAGGGGGAAGGAGAGGAATGCAGGAAAAGGTACAGGGAATAGGAAGCCCAAATGGTGGGTACAAAATAGACAGGGGAAGGTTAAAAACAGTATAGGAAATGGAGAAGCCAAGAACTTATATGCACAACTGATAGACATGAACTAAGGGCACGGGGGCGATTGCTGGAGGAAAGGCGAGTACTGAGTGGTGGGGGGCAAAAAGGAAAAAACTGGAGACACTGTAATAGCATATTCAATAAAATATATTTTTAAAAAATCTTTTCAGAAAAGTTATGAATAGCATAGTTTATGCTAAATATGTAGCAAGCAGGACAAAATCTTTTCATGGTTTTCAGTATTCAGAGCAGTTTGAATACAATCAAGAGAAGTCACAATATTTTTAAAATCATTGTCAACCATATAACATTTCTGTCTTTAGAAATATTAATGCATGAATCAAACTTTTCCTCAATGTTGCAAATAAAGTGTTCCTATTTAGTTGAACTGAAAAGTTATACAAAAAATGGGGCAGAAAATTTAAGAAATAAAAAGGTAAGGACTCCTTTTAAGTAAAGTAATTGATATTAAGTAACAATAATTTAGGTAGAGCAAACCAAGCTGTTATTTCATCAGTGTAAAATAAAATACACACTTGCTGTTTGTTAAAAATAAAGGTTTTATATCTTTATACAATTTAGCATTCTAACTTTGAAAATTTTTCAAGGTCCTGAATCTTGATTGATTTTAGGCTTAAAGAAATTTCTAAGTTTGAACTTGATGCAAAACTAATATAATATACCAAACAATTCTGTTTTTGATTGTCTGCAAAACTTTAACCACTAATTCCTAACCAAATGTGTCACTAAGGTTGATCTGTGTTTGACCTCAGAAGCCCAGGACTTATAGTATCAGGTTTGGCTTCCAAGAGATCCCAGCAAATCCTGGGCAAGCAGATCACAGAGGAATGTTCTGTTCCCAGCTGTGAACAAGACAGAATTAACTCTGAGACGCTTCCTCCTGCTGCCCTGGTGGACAAAAAGGTCAAGATGGTTAGCTCTTGCAGTCTCAGTACCAACCGTCAAAACAACATGCATGTTAAAAATAGATTGTCTGTAGGCCACCAAAATACAAATGCAGAAAGAATTTAACATAAAAATAGTTTTAATATATTTAAGTTTCAGTCTCAAGTATTTGAAACACTGTAATATGAAACCAAGGAGAAAAAGGACAGAACAATAATTTTCCTGAGTGAATTAACTTTACAAACTTCGAATCTTAAAACTTAAAAACCAACCATCTGACCCAAGAATGACACTTTTCTTAGGTAATTCCTTGGATTCACAAGTAATTCATTGGTAATTAAAGCACAAGAGGCAAATTTACCACTTTTATTTGTTTATATTTTGATAACTGCATTTTTCTCAGCTCAATTTCTATGGAAATAAAAACACTCTGTACTGTCATAGGAATTTCTTTATCTATCATTGGGGAATAGAGTTAAAATATTATGAGAGTTTTTCTTTTTAATGCAATGAAATAATCAAGAACATTCCATGGAGGTATGATACATCAATTCTATCATAACCATGTAGAAAACCAGGGGCAACTGCTGTTTTATATGTAAGTAGTTACTTAAGACTTATCACCAAGCAGCATATTTAATAAATTCTGTGGCATCTGAATGATAAGATGTTAAAACATTCATAAAACTACACTTGTGATAAAAGTAATTTCATCTTACAGACTTTTGCCTTGAACAAAAATGTACCTTCTAAATAAAAATGTTACAAATGTAAATATTCCTTTTAAAGCTGCTGAATGCATCCCTTTACTAGGAAAGCCTTCGCTGTGTTATTTGCAATTCCCTCATTGCACAGCAATGTACATTACTGTCTGTAAGCTCTAATTTGGCATGGCGCATCATTAATGACCTGAATGGTGGCTGTTTCACACATACATATTTAATTACAACAGCTGAACAAATTACATATTTATGCTTTATAAAGGGGATTGCCAGTCTAATTCATTTGCTATGCATGCAGGTACAGGACTCCATCTGCAACAGCATCTGCACAACAAGAGCTAACAATTATCCATTGTACAGCAAGTAAGCATATCTGGGGAAACCTGCAAGGGAGGCTGTCATATATTAACCATTTCACTGCCTCAGGTTCTGTCTTTTTTTTCCCAGGGATCAAAGTCTTTTAAAACAAAAACTGTAGCCCTTATAGGCCTGCTCAGTCATTTAACAGAATTGAGCAAACCTCTCATCTGTGCTAATTTCCAATGGATTTAAGATGAGAGAGAGAAAAACAAAGGTTTTAAACCCTGTACTACAGTGAGGTTGTAATCCATGTGGCTTCTTACAGTGAGCAGATATTTTCTTACGAGACTTGCAGCCCCAGAACTCAGACTCTGGTCCTTTGCCAAGATGTCAGTGGGGCTTATCTTCAGCCAGGACAGAAGTTAAGCATTGGTTACCATACCCTCCATTACACCCCAGACCTGGGTGTTTATAGAGGATGGGCCTGAGGAACTTTCTTAAAAGAAAACTCACCCTAAGCCCCTTTTGAGAGTCCCAAGACTTCTTCTGAGCCATTCTTAGCATCAATATACTTTGCAGCTAAGCCACAACTAAAAGCTACTATTCCCTCTTTTGGTAATAAAGTCCTGCTCACCAATGCTGCAACCTCATCTTAAGTGGCTTCAGGACTTTCGTATGTTTAATTTAATATATCCAATGAGTAATATAAATATTCTGGACCATCACTTCTACTTCAAAACCCGAAGAGGAAGAATTAAGAGTCAGCCAATCAATAGTGAGGTTTCCCATTATCATTTAAGGCTCTTGCTAGGCAATAAAGAGGCTCCATGGTGATGGCCCCTAAAAGCTCCTTACAGCGTCTTTCCCTCTTTAGGCCACAAAATCAAAGCATGAGTCAGAGGTGTGGGTTTTTTAATGTTCCCTCTTGACTGATGGAGTTCAAGCCTGGGACTGACTGGGTAAGGGGTGAAGAAACGGCAGTCCTGGGCACAGCACTGCATGGGAGCGGGTAGGATCAGGGGCATCTGCCCTCCTCCTTGGCTTGTGACTCCTGAGGAGCTAGAGGGTACTGAAGGGCAGATACCAAAATGCACTCCAAGCTATCCATGCAGTTCTTGTCTACATCAGAGCCAAACGCACCTATGGAGAGAGTCCTGCTTCACTCAATGCCAGCCACCCGTGGAAAGTCAGCCTTTGGCCAGAAACCTCTCTGGCCAACTGATGGCCAATGGGCCTTTAGAAGAACAGTACTTGATCTGTGGGGGTTGCACATCCAAATCAACTTTTACTAGAAAAAACAAATCTGCACTTCAGGGGGAGTTACTGGAAATACCACCTCCCTCTGGTACAGAATTGGGGTTACCAACTCAGTTGGCCAGAAACCACACTGAGAAGGAGGGGTTTGAATTCACTGCCCCTTGACTTCCAAAGTGTCAGGATTTTTGAGGTTGGGCTTCCTGAGGCGTTAACATGACACTCTTCAGGAGTTCTATATGAAGCCAAAAGCTGCCCTCAGAGTTCACTCACACCTAATATTCCGTGTGATGCCTCAATCAGCAGCTCCAATGGGAACAATGCAGAGGTTGCATATTGCTTTATAGTTTACAAAGGCTTTTATGAACCCTGGAAGGCAGCTATGTCCACTTCATAGATGAAAAAACTGAGGCTCAGTGAAATTAAGCGACTTGCCCAATGCACAACTAATAAAAGGCAGACCTGCAACCAGAGTTTGAGACTGCCTGACTCCAACTCCTCTGTTCCTCCCCTAAAACAAATCCTAGCTTCACTGCTGCCTTGCTTTGCATACAGAAGGTTGTCAACCCCCCCAGTAGGAGTCACCGGTCTGGACACATCTTTGTCAGCACTAATAGTGTTGGCTCAAAAGCAAATGTAGTGGCAACTATTGGTACCCTTCCCATATGCTGCTCACCCCACCCTGGAGGTCACCTACAGCTGGGGCAGACATGCTTTCCCATCTCAAACACAAACACCTGTGTCTTTCTGCCTCTGGGCAGAGTGGGGCAGGCTGGACGTGCAGGAGAATTCTTATACCCAGGACCAACCCTCAACCAACGAAAAGCAAGAGTTGGCTCTTGGCAAAATAATTATGAGGTATGTTCTAGAGTCTCTCAAGGGGTTACCCAGAGGGAATGAGCCCCAATTGGTCACAGCAATTATCTGCTCGTTAAGATGCCCTTTATTGGACATTCTCCCTCCCCGTACTCTCTGGGATCACCTTTCAAATGAACTATTTTCACCCTAACCTTTGTCTTGGGGTCTACTTGTAAGAAACCCCAACTATAAAAACAAGCATTTGGTGCTATTAACAGTGTAAGCTTGGGCTTGGGGTCCACCGCTGACCAGAACCTCACAGTAGTATTCTGCCTTGATGAATTTCATGCCAAAATATTATGCACAGTTTGCAGCACCCTTCAAACAGTGGGTGATTCCACTAAAGCAGCTGCCTTGCCACAAGATGGTCACAGAGGCAAATGCTGGAGACACTTGGTTTTGAACCCCGATTCTGGTTACTTATTCTTTGGCAGGTTATTTAGCCTCAGTAATGATCAGCTCTTCATATGTGAAGTAAGGATAATGGCCCCTACACCATGGTAGGGTTGTGAGAATAAAATAAGAGATTTGTGAAAGCATCTAGCATATTGCCTAGGTACACAAAAGTTCATCATTATCATTAATATAGAATTAAATATAGAGGCCTAAAGGATGCCAATATGACTTAGACAAATGTTAACACGGAAAAAAATTCTTTAACAGTGGAATATAAGATAACAAAGTTTTTCTCCTACAGTTCTATCTTCCAGCTACCTTTAATTAACCAGGCATAATTCGAATGCTTTGGCAAACTAACTCCTTTGCCGCTGTGGGTGATATCACTCTAAAAGTTATTGGTGATACTCTGTACCAGTGCTCTGTAAGTCAATGCCACAGGCACCTCGGATGACCTTGGCAACTCTCAAACCACGAAGCCATAGTCTACTGCACTTCTGCCTCAATCTCTGGCGATCTGGGGGAAGTGGGCAGAGGGAATAACTAGGGACCCACGTAAGATAAATGAGCTGTTGTAACGTGCCATATACCAATTCATGCGCTTGAAGGAAGAGATGAATGGTGCCTTGAAAGAGCTGATTTACTGTCTGAGGAGAAAGTGTCCTATAGATCTTCATTAAGAATGCTAACTTCCCAAGGTTGATTTGCAAGAGTGGCTACTGTGTGGGACAAAAGACAAAAAATAAAGTTTGCAAATGTCAAGGTCTTACAGAACCAATAATAGAGATGGTTTATTAAAGCTCCCCTTCATGCAGGATGGCTTAAATTTGAGGAAGGGGATTATGGGAAGGGGAGTCCAAATAGCTTCAAGTCAAGAGAGGCTTGTATGTAATACATGGTTTTCCAAAACACACACACCCAGGATGGAAAACAGTCCCTCTATAAACACTGTAGTACATATAATATAACCTTTTTCAGTGTTTCAGAACATGCCTGGAAGCATGCTATAGGGTTAACTTCTCCACGCTTTAATTTTCTTGTCTTTAGAACAGTCAGAACAATAGGGAGTGTAAGAATTAAATGAACTAATACACATAACACCACTAGGTAAGTGATGTAACACAGATATTACATTTTAAAGATCAGGGTTATTATTATGACTGTCATCATGAATTCACCACATACTTTTTAAAGATATATATATAGAGAGAGAGAGAGAGAGAGAAGGTGTAGGAGACTGGAATAACTTGACCCTATAACTTACATTTGAAGTTATCCTTGAACTCACTACTGATAAGCTTCTTTTTCTTTTTTTTCATACAGAGGACTAAACATAGTAAGGGTAGAAATGCAGGTGCTTTTACTTTTATAGTTTTGGTTTTCCCAGTAATTGTCAGAGTTCATTATACAGGATTGAAAAGGTTTGTTTTGCCACAGAAATATAACTTAAATATCTCTTGAACAAATGGACTGCTTAAAAAATAAGTTTACTGCAGTGTGATCCCACATTTTCAAAATGCACAGAAGAAAAGGAAAAAAGAATTAAGTTTTGCACAGCAAAGGAAACCATCAAAAAAATGAAAAGACAACCCACTGAATGGGAGAACATTTTCGCCAATGTATGATAATGGGTTAATATCCAAAATTTATGAAGAACTTATAAAACTCAACACTAAAGAAACAAACAATCTGCCTTGGCTGGTGTGGCTCAGTGGATTGAGTGCTGGCTTGCAGACCGAAAGGTCGCTGGTTTGATTCCCAGTCAGGATGCATGCCTGGGTTGTGGGCCAGGTCCCCAGTTGGGGGTATTGCAAGAGGCAACCCAAGTATCTCTCCCACATCAATGTTTCTCTCCCTCTCTTTCTCCCTCCCCCTCTCTCTAAGAATAAATAAATAAAATCTTTTTAAAAAATAATGAAATAAAAAAACATTCTAATTAAAAATGGGCTAAGGACCCAAATGGACAATTCATCAAAGGGGACATACAGATGACCAATAGACATATGGAAAGATGCTCAATGTCACTAATCATCAGAAAAATGCAAATTAAAGCCATAATGAGATATCATCTCACACCTGCCAGAATGGTTACCATCAATAAATCAATAATGTTTACCATAAATAAACAACAAGTGCTGGTGAGGATGTGGACAAAGGGGAGCCCTTCTGCACTACTGGTGGGAATGAAGGTTTGTGCAGCCACTCTGGAAAACAGTGTGGAGTTTCTTTAAAAAATTAAAAATGGAGCTCCCTTTTAACCCAGCAATTCTACTTCTGGGAATTTACCTGAAGAAACCTGAAACACTAATTCAAAAAATATATGCACCTCTATATTCATTGTAGCATTATTTATAATTGCCAAGATTTGGAAGCAGCCCAAGTGTCCATCAGTAGATGAGTGGATAAAACAACTATGGGACATTTACACAATGGAATACTATTTGGCTGTAAAAAAAAAAGAAAGAAAGAAAGAAAGAAAATTTTACCCTTTGCAACAGCATGGATGGCCCTGGAAAACATTATGCTATGTGAAATAAGCCAGTCAGAGAAAGAGAGATATCATTTGATCTCACTCACACATGGAATCTAATGAACAAACTGAACTATCGAGGAAAATGACGACAGACTCACAGAGCAGGATGACAGGCGAGGTCGTGAAGGGTGGGGATGGGGGGGGGGGGTCAAGCACAAAGAAAGAGAACTCATGGACATGGACAATGGTGTGCTGATTGTGGGGCGGGGGCTGGGTGCAGGTGGAGCAGGGTATAAGGGGATAAGTAGTAATAGAAAAAATACAATAAAAATAAACTATTAAAAAAGTTCATTTTCATATTCTCCTGAGCATTTTTCTAGATTTTTTAATATAGGAAATATTATCTGTTTACAATAAGAAATGGATTACTTTTAATATTGACCTATTTTATATGAAAACAAAACTTTGAAGGGAAGTATGCATGTGAAAGGAAGAAAAATCCACAATTTTATTTCCATCCTATAAAACATCTACTGAGATGAAAGGAGGAACTTGAAAGGACTGCTCTTACAAGGAGATTTAAAGGCCTCTACCTTTCATTAATTTATGCCTGCCCCCCACATCCTGCAAAGATTATTACACTTATTGTAAATGTAATAACATTTATAATAAAAAAATGGCAAAATTAAAAAAGAAAAAAAATTAGGCCCTGGTCAGGTGGTTCAGTTGGCTGGAGTGTTGTCCCATACACCAAAAGTTTGCGGGTTCAATCCCCAGTCATGGTACATACCTATGTTGAAGATTCAATTCCCAGTTGGGGTATGTACTAGAAGCAACTGATCAATGTTTCCCTTCCCTTCCCTTCCTTTCCCTTCCCTTCCCTTCCCTCCCCACCCCTCCCTTTCCCCTCCCCTCCCCTCCCCTCCCTTCCTTTCCCTCCTCTGTCTGTCTCTCTCCTGCCAACTCCATCCCTGCCCACCACCCCCACCTTCCCCTCTCTCTGAAATCAGTAAACGTGTCCTCAAGTGAGGACAGAAAAAAATAGGACCCGGGAAAGTATAGGTATGGTCCCTCAGGTAGCCCTATACCAGCTGCAGGTAGCTTTCTAGTCTTGGTGGCAGGGCAGTTAGCCAAAGGCACTAGAAGGGTGAAGGAGGCATTCACAGCAGACTCTTGCCTTGCTCTTCAGCCCCTTGCTCACCCAGGCTTGCCCTGTTCTCTTCACCTCTCTGCTTTTTCTTTGCTTGTGCTACTCATTCTACCTCATCCTCACAACAACCTTTTACCTTTTAATCCCCTAAAATTCAGCTTAGATGAAATCACTTTCAGAAAGATAACTCTGAATACTCTGTACTTAATTCTATCTCAAATCGAACTTGAACACATTTGCTTTTCTGTCTTTGCATTGGACAGTGAGCTCCTTGATGACAGGGGCAGGCCTAATACATGGCACACAGTAGGTAGCAGTAAATTGTTGAATGAATAAGTGAGGAAATGGCTGAATATAGAACTGTAACTTAAGGAGGACACAGAGTCATTTGACAGAATGTAACTACATAAAGATGTAACTACCTGTGAAATAACTGACTTATGTAGCATGTAACATGTAACAGTACATAAATGTAAGGCCTCTGCATAAATTCTGGCCTACTGAGAATAAGGCTTTTTAATGCTGTTTTGATGGGGAGGCAGGGGAGGTAGGGGGCATGGATTTGGAAGAACCATGACTAACTACTACCTGGTACTCTGCCCTAACAGTTATAATGGTGGGAGGAACATTCAGTAAGAGTTTTGTCCATCTGTAGTTATACAGCATTTCTTAGTATCCTGAAATAATACTAAACATCAACACAGAAAGACTTATAATGAATAATGTTTTGGTAACTGGCCTGTTAATAGCCAATAAATGCCAAGTCTTGTGATACATGTATTTTTTGAAACCCCTTACACTGGCATTGGGAAGGAGGACACACTTTCAAGAATACGAATATTTGTACATGTGCTGGCTACCTGAAATTGCATGCCAGGGTGCCCCTCAAAAGAACAAATCATCTTTTATCAGTACCTTATCAAAAGTTTGTCCAAAAATTCTAACTTTTAAAACTCAAAACATAACTTCAGCCCATCAAAGTTGGCTCAAATGAGCCTTCTCAAAGACGAGATCTGTATCTTCCTTATGCCCTAGGCATCCATCACAGTGCCCAGCACCTTGGAGTACTCAAAAGTTACCACATGGAACCAAACCAATGTGCCCTCCCCTTGTGGAAGCAAAGTGAGGATATGTTTCTTTCCTTCTTGTGTTCAAGGCAAACGGCAGGTACCTGGTAACTCACCAGTTCTGGACCACATGACAGCAGCTTTATTCACGCACTTCCGTTTCGTTTCTCACTCACCCTCCCCCCAGTACCAGAGGAAACTAGGGATAACAAATTCTTCTAAAAGCTGGAGGGGCTATATCTCTGACCTTGCACCACAGCCATAACAGAGTGTGGAATTCCCTACCCATTCCCTTACAAGTCCACTTCATTTTCGGACCAAATGGCAAACAAGTGAATTGATCAGCTCTGAGAAGCATGTGTAAGCATGCACGGCACTTCTGGAGCAGGTAACAGTGGGTGGGGTAAAGCCTCCCCAACAGCTTTGCGAACTACCCTGGCCTGCCGAGAGCAACGTGTTTTAAAGTCACCGAAGCTGGCAGCAGACCCAGGGGTGGACCTCTTCATCTCTGCAATGCCCTCACCTCCTAAGCTGCCTTTTCCTTTAAGACACCTCATATCCGAGAGGAGAAAAGAAGAGATAAAATGAAAGCTGGAAGATAATACAACAAACAGTGTTAAGAGTGAGAAAAAGCCAAATCCAGAAGCCACCCCCTCTCTCCATGCATGTCACTAGTCAGCTCTGTCCTGATCATCAGTCTCTATTCACAGTTCCCTAACACAGAATAGTATTTATTGAGAATGTATCGAGTGCTGGCCACTATGCATCCATGGTCCCACTGAGGCCCTTAGGTATCGCCCTCACCCCTGCTTCACAGAACAGAACTGGTCACACAGCTGGAAAGTGGCGGGGCTGGGAACACCTGACTCCAAGTCTGCTATTCCTTCCATGGCACACCCTCACCTCTCCTAGGAAATGCTTGGGAATATCTTCACAGTCTTGCCCAGGGAGGTGAGAAAAAGAAATAAAAGGGGATTAGGAATAGTGAGGGATTGACTGAAGGTCAATAAAGCAATCCTTACTCTTCCCGTGAGGGTAGATTTGAGGCTCCTACAGAGGGAAAATGATAGCTTTTCCACCTTACACCTGAAACTCAAATTCTAAAAACGTGCACAGTGATACTACCTTTCACATATGTAATATGCATCTCCCACAGAACCTTCATAGAAATTATTCTCTATCCTCTTCACCACAGATCTGTAGGATGGCTAAGGCAGACACGAGATTCTCGTCTTTGGAGAAGTTGGGAGAAAGCTTGGGCATGGAGAAGTGACGTGACTTGCCCACAGTGAGTGACCCAAAGCAGGAGGCCAAGTCCCTGATCCTCTCGGTCTCTTCTCATTTTACTCATCAGCCAGTGCAGCTTCCCTGGATCTGCCTCTCCCAGCAGACTTCCATGTTCCTCAGCGAGAGCTGCCAATTTTTCTTTCCTAGATGAGCAATGTGCCTTCCAAGGGTATCAAAACAAACTGGAAAAAGCCCTGGATTTTGAGCCAGAATAAAATCAAGGGGCCTCGAGTCCCAGTCATTTACTGGTTGTGAAACCCTGGGCACAAGACTTGCAAGCACTTAGGTTTCAGGTTCCTCACCTGTAATTTGGAAGTAACAATACCTGCCCTCTCTACCTCATGGAGTTGTCCAAAAACTCACATGAAAGAATGGATGTGAGAGGTTCCTTATAAAACTGCAAATACTGTACAAATATAAAGGATTATTATTTTTGGATTCAATAGACTTTCTCAATTGAATGAAGCCCTGTATAGCTGGATGATCAAGTTATGTTATAAATAACCAAGAAAAATGTTCTGGTTCCTGAAACAATTTTACCAGCCTGCTCGCTCCCATGAAATGACACTGGTAGTAAAATGAATTAATTCAGCACTCTTTGCCATCTCCAGGACATAAATTGTTACTAGCAGAGGATCGTAGTAGAATGGCGATTTTCAAAGGCATACAGACCTGACTATAAAAAGCTGACCTTTCTTAGTCTAGAACACAGGACACGGGGCAAGGTGGGCAAACGAAGGGGTCGCCTGCTGGTTTTACTACAAGAATTCTCCAACATGGACTGCCTTGTCTCCAACGATGGCTGCAAGAGCTCATATGCTAAACTCAGCTTCTTGTTAAATATTTCAAGGATGCTAATGGAACCAGTCAACTCTGTTATGCATCAACAGGCTGGCTTTATCCTAAAACCAATTATATATAAACTTCTAAATACAGTCTTCTTTAAATATGCATTAAAAAAAAAACATATCCAACCTTCATGCCATCCGTGACCAGCACATATCTGAGTCATCTGAAACCCGCTGTCCAACGGGGACCCGGTCCTGCACCTCTGTGACCATTTGCCTTCAGAATCATGGCTAGTGCAGCATTATTTCTAATAACTCCTAAAGGTTCCTTTCTCTTTAGGAAGCAGAAATTCACTGCCAAACACACTGCTTCCATTCACAAGATTATTTATGGCGCTGATAATTGAATTCCAGTCACATGACTACGGAAGACTGGGTTCAGAGGGAAAAGAACCTAACCATAATTTCTAGAGAGATCTATAAATTACTGCTTTTCTCCCCTGGAGGTTAAAGTCCTTGGATTCTTCCCTAGCATTTATTCTAAGTTTGGAATCATCACAGAAATTCCTTTCTCTGTACTCAGTGACAAAGCTCCTAAGGTAAATCCTTTGAAATTAGCCTTTGTATTAGCCCCTGAGAACCCCTAAGGGGTACACAGGAAATCCCCTCATTGTATCAAATGTCGCACACAGTTCCTAAGGGTGTATCATCTTAGAATTAAGGGTAAACTCCCATTCCAGGGTTCTCTTTCCCCAGCAAAAGCACAGAGTCCCGCCCACACCTGCACAAACACGGGAATTCGGGCATGGTGGCCACAGCAAAGTGCATTCCCTTATTCCTTCTCAGATCAGATCCCCAGGGCATCTCCCTCACTTCTTTAAGAAAGACCCGCCAAAAACACTTCCTAAGTAAGAAATTCCTCCTCCTCCCAAATCCTGTATTTAAGGTTTTAACAAAGATGGGAGCTTTAATGTTTCAATATAGCCTGTGTTACAGGTAGTATTTCTCTCTTATTATCCTTTGGCTCAACCAAAGAGAAACTGTCACTATAATCACTTTCAAAATATTTTCAAATTATGTTTAAAATAAAAATACAATAAATAATAACAGTCTAGAAGGAAATATCAAACTTTTTTTTCCTCTAAGAATTGTCATCTTAAACATATCACATTTCCATTTGTTTGGCTTCTCATTTCGAGCAGATGGGTTAAACAGCATCATCCTATTGTAATAGTTTTAGCCTGGAATAAATTTAGCATTCTAGAAGTTTTTCCACAGTCCCTTTTGTTTGACAGGTTCAGAGAACATAATAAACAGTATTTGATAACAGATTGGGAAAAAAAGAAATTGAGAGAGTAAATAAATCTTCTAAGGTTATGCAGCCAGTCTGGTATGCATGCAAAGGCCTTTCACCAACTATGAACACAAGTACCCACGTGTGCATGCGTGCATACACATGCACATCTCGGAGCAAAGGCAAACCTGGTATAAGCAACTTATGGATTATTTTCCACACACTTTCTCTTTTTCTATTTATGAAAGAATCTCTCTCTTTGTCTTTGTCTGTCTCTGTCTCTCTCTCTTTCTCTGAAGCAGAATCCAGTAGCTATTTTAAAACACACATACACAAAGTCTGCTTCTTTAGAAGCTTATCAAGACCAAACACCTTTGCGGGTGCACCATCACTGATGTTGGCACAGCTTGGTGATAAGTGTCTAGCCGTTAAAAAGGCAGTGACATTAATTTTTGCTCAGCTCACACCATCTTCTAAAGTTCCAAAGTAAAGAAATACTTCCTATTATACTCAATGAAGAACACCCTTTTGCAGGAAAGTTCACAACGTTGCTGATAATTATCCTTGTCATTTAGATGGCAAAAGTGGGCTGGAGGGCTGGAGCAGCATATTCTCAGGCAAGAGTCCATGTTCAGTTACAGTTCTAAGCATTCTGAAATCCTGCATTGGCTGGAGTACAGGGAAAATACCAAATGCGATGATCCAAGCCCATTTACTGGCAAGTCGGGTTTCTGGGCCTATCCTACTACTGTAGGTCTTGGCCATAAACTGCCCAGGAACACTACAGCTTCTAAGCAGCCATCTCAAGTTTTACAATATGCCCACATTTTCAGACATTCTTCCTCCCACAACAAGGTAAAAGGAAATTGTGGGAATCTGCTATAGATCAGAGCAGCTGTGAACCTGTCCAAATGCCACCTACATTTTAGATCTCTCAGGGAGACAAGTGTGAACTTAAATCACTTGCTTCACCTCTTTTGGGTCAGGGTGG
Source organism: Phyllostomus discolor (assembly GCF_004126475.2). Taxonomy (NCBI): domain Eukaryota; kingdom Metazoa; phylum Chordata; class Mammalia; order Chiroptera; family Phyllostomidae; genus Phyllostomus; species Phyllostomus discolor. Next base: position 44,253,030 of record NC_040907.2, on the reverse strand, counting down.
CCTTTGGGGACTTGATGAAAGCTACAGCTGATGGGGGCCAAGAGCTGCATCCAGACAGCTGTCTACACATGAGGATCCCCGGGTAGCTGTATGGGGCCAAAGCAGGCCAATGCAGCACCTACTGACACTCAGTGAAATTCTGCTGGTCTGACCTATGCCAATTATTGCCATGCCTTCCAAGATAAATGGCAAATGCCCCAAGACTACATGGCAGGGGGAGTGGGAAAATATTCCTTTATATACCACAAAAATATCAAAGTGTAATGGCACATGGCATACATAACATTACTTTTATTTAAATCTCAGGGAGGAAGGCCAATCTTTTCTGTTCAAAGTCAATCAGAAGAAACCTGGTTTATTAGTCAACTACTCATTTATTAAGCAGGTACTATGTGCAAGAAGCCAGAATTTCTGGAGGACACTGAAGAATCAACAGACTGTTTCTATCCACTGGGAATTTAGAGCCAAGGTGGGGAGAGAAAAGACCAAGAAGTTATTGGTATCACAGTCCATGTTTTACACCTTTTGGTTTCTCCAGTAAGCAGAGGAATGGCTGGCTAATGGCTGGCCCACGACTGGCCAAAAGCGGACATTTAGTAAATGCCTGTTGACCACTGGACACTACTAAGGGCATAAATACCAAAAACACAAGGCAGGAAAAGGATAATACAAAGCTCAATCACAAAGTAGCCAATGTAACTGTATTGGAAATTGTGGACCCCGTTCCAAAATAACCATATTCATTTGGGGAGTCTGGAAAGACTTCAGGGAAAACTGCATCTACAACACAGACCAAAGCTACACAGGACTCCTTTGGACAGAGACGCAAGTGCAGGAAGAGGGGTGTTCTTAGAGGGACAGAGAGAACCCAGGGCAAGGAGTAGCCTGGAAACAAACAAGTGCAAGTCTGACTGGAACACAGAACAGTGCTGGGGGTGGGGTGGGGTGGAGGATCAAATTTACAAGCCTCGGTTCTGTACCTGTTACACAGCTGGGAAAACCCAGGTTTCAGACTGCCTCTGTCGCTTTTTAAGCTTACAGCAGCAAGAGGAAAAAAGTTGGGAGTATTTATCTAAAAGCTTTCAAGATCCTCTAAAATTACTTTTTTTTTTTTTTTTTTTGCTTTAGGGAGGAATCAACTCAAAGTTGTAAATAAAAGCTCCCCTTAAACATAATCAGTGCTACATTAAAAGTTGCTATTTATTCATTTAGGCTTCCCACACAGAACCCTGATACAAGGAGTCAAAGTTTCACAGGTCTGTCCTTTGTTTTATGTAGCCACATCTTGTCTCCCACAAAAGTATGATAAGACAGACTTTGTTTTCTAAACAAACTTAAGGCCTTCTGTAAGCAAGGGAAGCAATCCTTGCTGGGGGAAAAAGAAAGAAACAAGAAAAAAATAAAGAAAAAATGCTGATAAGTGGGTAAATGAAAAATATTTAACAGCCATTCATAACTAAGCTTTCAAAAACTGTGATAAAAGCTATGAGCTCACAGAAAACAGCAAGACTGCTACAGCCAGAACTTAACTTGCAGGCCCTTGGAAAGACACATGTAAGTAACACTGGTCCACAGGCATGAAATAGTCCTACCGTACCCCAAATAGAGTGTCGTTTTAAGGAAATATAACAGGAGAATTTTTTACTGAATATCTTCAAGAATCATGGCCACAAAAAATGTTAGTGTCCATGATCTCTGCATATCTCCTCCATATTGGGTAATTAAAACTATTTCTTAAATGGAGCTCACAAAAAAATTTTGATGAAGCTTTATTTTCAGCAGGCTATTTAATCGTTTTTAAAGATGCTATTTATTTATATTTAGAGGAGGGAAGGGAGGGAAAAGACAGGAAGGGAAACATCAATGGATGGTTGCCTCCCACGTGCCCCCCACTGGCAACCCTGCCTGCAACCCAGGCATGTGCCCTAAACTGGGACTCGAACCAGTGACCCTTTGGCTTAGCCACAGCAGCCAGGGCTCCAAATTTTTAAAGATTCACCTAGCTGTATATATGTTTGAGTTCATGTTATAAATAATGTTTTTATTTTTAGTTAATCTTTCCTCACCATAAAAATAAAAGTGCAATTTACTTCAGTATTTTTCATGTCAAAAACAGTGATCTTTTCAACTATATCTCTCAATATATACCTATAATATACCTGCACACACAGAAACTATATCTCTCAATATATGCATTGCGCTTATATACCTATTGTATGCATAGCACTCAAGTAGATGTACTTTAAGAAAGTAGTTGCTTTAGGAAAATAATGTAAATATAAATAAACTTGTATTTCCACAAAAGCTCTAGTTATTAAAGATCTTTCAATTGGTATTTGCACTATTAGTTAAGACGTTATGTATATCAGTATGAGTTAATTCCACAAGCTTCTATGACAGTTAATGCCTCCATATTTGACAAAAAGTATTTGCCGAACTTGGCTTAGACATGTATACATGAGATAGCACAGGAACCCTGTAGTAAAAAGCCCTGATAATGTTCCCTACAACCTCCAACCAAAGCCCAACCCTCCTGTTGCCCTTCATCTGACCAATCATGTAAATGCAAGGAATCAATTGGTATGAACTTTTCATAATCTTATTAAGTTTACATCAATATCAGTATCTGAAGAGCACCCAATACTGGAATTTAAAAATCCTTTAGGATTTGAGCTAGGGGGTTTTCTAGGCATACCCCCCCCCCCAAATCTACTGAAGATAAGGATAAGCTATAAAATACTTTTGTAAGATTAGAGGTAGAGAAAATGAAATTAAAAGAAAATTAAAAGGATCCTAACATGCAAAGCCCGCATATGGTTTAATGGGAAATAACACCATTTGTGGCTCACAGAAATAACAATGGGATTAATAGTTGGAGATTTGTCCTTTCCACTAAGATCCTTTTTCAAACTACTGAAAATGAATACATGAAGGATTGATTTTAAACCCATGTAAATTCTTAGAGACAATGCAGACTGACTTAATTATAATCAATAAAATCTACAGACACTGATGCAACCCAGCAGAAACACTGCTACCAAAAAGCATGGCATAAAAATCACTCCGTGGTTCCCTTTGTACGCAACACTGATATGACCTTAATAAATATTTCATTCCTTTCAGTGAATAACCAAGTATCAAGATGGCAAATTTTAATAGCTAGGACATAATGTCACAATGACTCTATTAAGAAAATGCCTCCTTTAGAGAAAAGTAAACTTTCCCCAACTTCCAGTCTTCATTTCCAAAATATAATACACCCCAATTCCATACACAATTCTCAACAAGAGTATATACCTTCCCTTTCCATACACAAATCAATGAATGGCTTAAAGAGATTTTGTGGGGACTTTTCTCACTATAGTAATGTTAGAAAAATCATATGGCAAGGGTGTAAAATTTTCAAGTACAAGAACACTTTCTTTCTGTTCCCATACAAAGTAAGTGCTCAACAAATATTCTTGCATTTCCTCACTTTAAGGCAAAGTCAAGTCACTTGACAGCCCATACAGTGATGCCTGGTTTCTTTTATGAATTGTAATTAGTAGCTAAGAGCCCATACCCTCTAAGAAGTTGGAACTGTTTTGTTGCTATGTACATCATCATACCTTTACCTATGTGTTCATCTATCTGCTGTTTTTCTTCTCACCCGCCCAGAGCACAGGGCTCTTCTGATGAGGGGGAACAAGAATGAGTAAGGAACACAGAGCTGGGTTCCGAAACCTAGGCTGGCCACATGACGTACTCAGGGCCTTGGTGTCTTTATCAAGGAAGCAAAAGTGACCATTCCCAAACTGTAGAATTGTTCTGAGGATTAAAGATAGCAAATGTAATGCATCTGGCACAATCTCTCCCATGACAGGTATATGCTAAATGAAAACACATGGTATTTTCCCATGCAAATAAGTTCCCTCTTCTTTCCCTTGTCTCTAAAATAGTTTGTCATTACAATTCCACTGTAAAGTAGATTTCGATACAGCATCTGGATAATATTTTCTTTTTTAATCCTAAATAGAGTGTTTAAGGTAGTGAAGTGGTTCACATTTCTATCCCCCCCTCCTTAAATAATTCTACAGTTGTCTCAGCATAGTTTCCCTAATAAAAATCAGTTTTGCCTTTTATTTTATAGTGATGGTTGCTGAAATATTTCATTATCCTAATATTATTAGAGTTTCACTTGCTGGGCCTGAGGAAGTAAGTAATTATACATTGGAATTATATAAATGCTGTAAAGGTTTCTATGCTTTTAGGTATTGGTAGGTGGCCAATTCATAGTCCCTGGATGCTATAGTCCCTGGATGCTACAGTACCTTCCTAAATCAAGGAGTAACCCTTCAGATTATCTAGAGTTGCTGTTTGAGTTTCACTTGGGTTTTTTGTTTGGGGGTTATTATTTTTTAAATTAATATCTAGATCATGAAAACCCAAATTTATAACCCTGAGAAAAAATTATCGGGATCAGGCAGAAATATTTTCTCTTAATTTATGTACACATGGTGGCTTCCTGAATTTGCCAAGGACATTAAAGAACAGCTAACTCAGCAGTAAGCTGTAAAAGGTGTAAGCAAAAATATTACAGATGAGCCCACTGGCTGGAGTCAAATAGATATGGTTTTCCTTTAGTACGTGATTAGCTATGATTAAGAGTTCTTCAAACTTCCATAATTCTCTAGTTTAAGTAACTAAGTGTATACCTGGTTTGGTAGCATTTCAACTATATCCGTACATATAAAACATTCATTTAATCAGCTGAAAATGTCTGCTTGGGCACAGAAAGCAGTCTGGAAAAGTTTCCCAGTGTTAGAGTTTAATATAGAGATAAATAAAAATATTTCTGCCCAATCAAAATCAGATGAAAATGATTTACAGAACAATATTGTATTTTAGAATAAAAATGAAAGAAAATGTAGTTTATACATATTTTTTTAAAAGGGAAATATGGAGGATAATTTAGGTTTTTATTGTAATGCAGTACTACAAGGATAACATTAAATGTATATTTGTCTCTAACTTCTCTACTAAAACTCTAAATAAACTTTTCCAGGAATTAAATAAATTCATATAATGTTCCCTCAACAGTGTGCTCATTGGTTAGTAATGGCCTATGCCCTATAATGCAAAAGCATTTGATTAACAAATGAAACACTGGTCTTCCCCCACATAACATTTATTTTATAACGCTCAGATCTGGAGACGTCTCATACACACTGAAGGTCGCAGCACCTCCAGGCCCTGCAACTGGGTTTCCTGTTGAACTGGTTGCTGTTGCAGGCACTGCTCCCTGGCAAACAGCAACCTCCTCATTACTGCCCACTACAGGGGCCATTTACAAGCTGCTGGTCACTGCCCTCTATAAGGGCTGGTAAGCTGGACACTCATTTCCCTACATTTTGCAATGAGTGATCCAGTTTTAACCAGTGCATCATAAGGAGATGTCATCTGTGCAGTTTTTCATGAAATGTTCCCTCTCCTGATAAATGGAACAAATTAGGCTAGCATGACCCACATCCCCATCATCCTGCCTTCAACATACAGATGGCAACCGTTAGAACTACAAAAAATTAAGTCAACAAATAAAGGATGTTAGGGCAGAACAATGAAAAGTGCCTGGAATCTTGTTGGTATTAATGAGACAATAAACCAACACTAATTACTACCTCTGGACTTACTGCTATGCATAAAAAATAAATCTTCATTTAGACCATTGGTTTTTTTTTGTTTCTTGCAGCCAAAAGCATTCTCAAGACATAGCTGCCATTATTTAAAGCATTTATTGATTCACATAAAAATCTGGAGGTCCAGATCATTAAAAGAAAAAGAAAAAAAGGAACTAGGACACTGGGCTCGGGTTTCACACAACACCCAATACCAACTGCCTAGAAGTAAGGGGCCTTTCAATGGGACTCACTGGCTTTCAGATGGGACTTGGCTGTCTCTATCTGCTACAAGCATCTAAATTGGCCATCCCAGTATAGAGTCTACAAAAACATATACTATGTACTATAAAAACAAACTACCATTATAACCAACAAAATATTTATTCTTGCTTCCTAGAACCCAGACATCTGGCATAAATAGTAATGGTCTACTACAGATGTATTTTCTTTTCCTGACTGCTAACTTTTTAACAGCCACACCAATTCTGGTTTTGCTTTCATAGCATACCTACACAGAGAAGAGAGACACCACGTCACAAAGGGGCTATACTCGTATAATACTAGTTAGGGCTAAAAACAATATGACGGTGATAACAAGGATAATAATAGCTACTATTTACTGAGATATTGTGAGAGGTTAGGCAGTGTCCTAGATGCTTTACAAATATTATGCCATTTGATGCAGATTTTAATGTCTTGTTATAAATGCTACAGTGCACAAATAGTAAGTAGCTACTCTAGGTTATAAAGCCAATTCAGACTTTGGTCATGATGGTGACTTAGGTAAACCCCACCCTCCTCCTCACACAACCACATCAAAATTACAAGTAAATTATAGAGCAACCATCATCCAGAACCGGCAAAAATTGAGTTGAATGAAAATATAACAATTACGGACTTAAAAAAAAAAAAAAACACTTCTATCCAGATTGGTAGGAGGGGCAAAGATGCAAAATAGGCTGGTCCCACATACACATGTGGTGGATAAAAATTTGGGAGGATAATCTCAGGAGTGAGGAGTCCCAGCCCCACAACAGGACCCCCAGCCCAGGGTATCAGTGCCAGGAAGATAAGTCCCCATGCTTCTGGCTGCAAAACCCAGCAGGGATAGAGTAGCTGGAAGAAACTTCTGGAGTCCCAAGCAGTTCCTCTTAAAGAACCCACACACGAACTTACTCTGACATACTCCCTCTGAGCTCCAGCACCGGGGTGGCAGCTTGAAAAGCACCAGTGGCATAGAGGGAGTAACTAAAGTGTCTGACATCAAAGCAAGAGTTTAGAGACACCTTTCTCTGAGACAGAAAGACAGGCAGCCACAAAGCCAGCAAGTGGGTACCATAATTCAGACTCTATCAACCTGGCTAACACTATTTGCCCCACCATGGAGATCACCTGGGGCTCTGTTCCACGCAACTTATGGCTGTTAATGGTGGCTTTTCTATATGAATGGCTGATCTTGGTTCAAGCTTCACAACTCCCTGATTCCTTTCAAACAAGCATCAGCTGGCTGCAGTGAGCCCCCAGCCCCCATATGTCTTGCTAAGTGGCCTCAGGCACTGCACTAGATGCAGCCAGCCTAGAGTCACAGCTTGGCTTCACCTGGGAATCCCCAAATCCAGCACAAGTAGCAGCCATTTCAGACTGCTTTATAGCTCAGGCAGTGTAGCCCCAGGCAAAACACACATAGGAGCTGACCTTGGCCTGCACCACCCGGGAAAACCCAGGGCCTGCACACCCAGTGGACAGCTACAGACTACATCAGAGCACTATCACCCTGTCCCTGCACAGCTGACCTTCCATGGAGGGTGGAGGTTGGATGTTGGAGGTTGGTGGTAAGTGGTCAGAGCCACTGCACAGTGGTAAGTGGTCAGAGCCACTGCACAGTGGTTGCAGCTGGCTGGCCTGGATAAATCCCTATCATTGACCTGACAATAGCAACCAAGGCTCAACTACAAGAGGAGGGTGTGCTCGGCCCACACAAAGGGCACACCGAGAATACCCAGTTTGGGTAATAAAGGAAGCTGTCCTACTGAATCCTACAGGACACTTACTACATTAGGCCACACTACCAAAGACAGTCAAAGTAGCTCTACCTAATTACACATAGAAATAAACAAAAGGAAGCTGCCAAAATGAAAATACAAAGAAACATAGTCCAAATGAAAGAAAAGATCAAAAATGCAGAAAAACAAGTAAACAAAGTGGAGATAAGCAATCTATAAGATGCAGAGTTCAAAATGCTGGTTATAAGGATGCTTGAGAATCTTAGTGACGACCTCAACAGCATAAAAAAGATCCAGTCAGACACAAAGGATACACTAACTGAAATAAAGAACAATTTACAGGGAAACAAAAGTAAAATGAATAAAACTGAGAATGAAATCAATGATTTGGAACATAAGGAAACAAAAAACAACCATCAGAATAACAAGAAAAAAAAAAGAATCCAAAAAAATGAGTATAGTATAAGCAGCCTCTGGGACAACTTCAAGCAGTCCAATATTTGCATCATAGAGATGCCAGAAGAAGAAGAGTAAGTGCAAGAAATTGGAAATCTATTTGAAAAAATAATGAAAGAAAACTTCCCTAATTTGGTGAAGGAAATAGATATGCGAGTCCAGGAAGCACAGACAGTCCCAAACAAGATGGAGGCAAAGAGGCCCACTCCAGGGCACATCATAATTAAAATGCCAAAGGTTAAAGGTAAAGAGAAAATCTTAAAAACAACAGGAGAAAAGCAGTTAGTTACCTAAAAAGGGGTTCCCATAAGACTCTCAGCTGATTTCTTAAAAGAAACTTTGCAGGTTAGAAGGGATTGGCAAGAAATATTCAAAGTCATCAAAAGCAGGGACCCATAGCCAAGATCACTCTACCCAACAAAGATATCATCCAGAATTGAAGGGCAGATAAAGGGCTTCCCAGACAAGAAAAAACTAAAGTATTTCATCATCGCCAAACCATGATTACATAAAATGTTAAAGGGACTTATTAAAGAAAAGAAGATCAAACTATAAACAATGAAATGACAATAAATACATAACTGTCAACAATTGAATCTAAAAAACAAACTAAACAAACAAAAAGAACAGACAGAATCATGGATTTAGAGAGTGTTTTGATGGTTGTCAGATGGGAGGTAAGTATAGGGTAATAGGATGAGGAGGTGAGGGGATTAAGAAGTACAGACAGGTAGTTCCAGAATAGCCATGGGGATGTAAAGTACAGTATAGGAAATCGAGTAGCCAAAGAACCTATACCCATGACCCATGGACATGGGCAGTGGTGTGGGGATTGTCTGAGGGAGTGGTGGGTGCTGGGTAGAGGGGGTGAAAGGGGAAAAAGTTGGGACAACTGTAATAGCATAATCAATAAAATATAAAAAATAGTATGCCACTTAATTCAGGAAATAAAGTATTATAAAATACTTTCTTAATAATAAATAAAATAAAAATTTAAAAAGTGAGTCTCAGAGAAAGTAACTGAATCAAATCACACAGTTAACAAGCAGTGAACAGAAAATATAAATCTAACTCTTTCTTACTCGAAGACATATTCTATTAACCACAGATTATATTGCTTCACAAAGAAGAGACCAAAAATACATGATTTTTTTTGAGAAATGTTCCACAAAATTTCTCAGATCCTACATCTCATTCCTATGTAAACATTCTAATGTGAGTATTATATCAAACATTTGATTTTTAATACCCATTAGTGTAAGTCTTGATTCCGGTATAGGATTTTTTTTTTAAAGGCACTTCCTTCTTAAGTGTAACTGACCTGGTACAGTAAATTCTCAAGATTCAAAAGTGACTCATTTCCAAAGCTCCACACATTAGCAGCTGGTATTATTCAATCTGAGATTTAAATTTATAATGTACTCTTGATAATGTACTCCCAATACATTTTTCACTTCTCTATCTCTTGAATGACACAAGATAAAAGATCTTTAAGGTATAAATATTTTATATAAAGTTTCACTCTGTTTTTTCTCAGCCACTTTCCATTTGCAAACACTAGACATCATGCAAAAAAAAAAAAAAAAAAAGAGGTTGAAAGAGTTTTATGGATTATGCTGGGGGTGCTGAGAACTGCTTATCCATTCTGCCGTGGCAGCAGACACCATAGCTGCCGGCCTAACTGCCCTCACTGGCTATTGAGAATGTTCCACCCTAAATGGGGTCTGATCCATACTACTAGTTCTCCATAGGGCAGACAGTGGGCTGGAAGGGAACAAATTCCCGGCATCATGTATAATGACAACTAAGTTTGTGCGGGCACTGGGGGCACCCATGGGACCCCAGTACTAGGCTACCTCATTCAGCCGGCGGGGTTAGAAACAGCCACTCCTCTCAGGCATGACATAGAAGAGTGGAGGCTTACTAGGAATCAGAAGACCCTCGCTAGGCCTGTGCTTTTGGCAAATCATGGACATAAAGTCCAAGGATTCCTTTCCACATTGGTAAAATGAAGAGTTTGGCCTGTCAAAGTTTTTCAAACTATCCACACAGATTCCCCAGGGCCTTGCTATTCAGATTGCAGTCACTGTATGTTTAACACCTCAAGAGTTTATTAAAAATGCAGAGTCCCAGGCCTTGCCCCAGACCTACAGAATCATAATCTGCATCAAAGCACTCCAGGTAATTTTTTGCCCCAGGGACTGATTCCAACTCAGCTGCCTCTAGAGAAAGAATAGAAGAGTCAAAGCTAAAAGAGATCCCACATCCCCACTCTTTCTTTCCTTCCTTCCTTCCTTCCTTCCTTCCTTCCTTCCTTCCTTCCTTCCTTCCTTCCTTCTTCCTTCCTTTCTCTCTCTCTCTCTTTCTTTCTTTCTTTCTTTCTTTCTCTCTCCCTTCCTTCTTTCCTCCCTCCCTCCCTTCCTTCCTCTTCCCTGTGCATTTAGTATTGAAGAAAAGAGACCTGTTTAAAGAAAATCTGAAATCTCTGGCTAAGATGATCTATAAGGTCCTTCATAATTGCAGATATTCCATAATTATGTGAATTTGCAAAGCTTATATTGATCACTTTAAGGATAATTTGTTTTCTATATTAATTCATTTTGGAGAGCAATCTTCTATAATTTGTAACCAATAGTCTTATACTAAAACATAACTAGATCTTTCTTGAAGACATCATTAAGAACATGAGTTACATGAAAGTGTTCCATTATAGTGGCTACCCAAAGAACAATGTTGGCGACCACCCTGCCTGGTATCAGAAGCTGTAACCCCCGCCAAGGCTAAGGTTGAGGGAGTGGCCTTGGACCATAATCCAGCAAGGAGACAAAAGCTTATCTCCCTGGCAGGAGCGCTGCTTCTGCTGCTTCATTCATAACTGAACCCCAATGCTTGGTCGGTTAGCCAATGACGGGTAAGATTCCCCAAGGGTGGAATGACCTAAGACAGGCACGATCACGTGGGACGCCCCCAAGAAAGGACTTTGGGGGCTACAGCAAAAGGGGGTGATGGACCCTCGCCCCTCGGCTTTGACTAGCCTGAGTCCTCATCTTCCGGGAGAAAATCTCCTTATCTCTTGGTTGCCTTAGTTCCCTTGCTCCACCTAAGCCTGAAACAATGACAGAGGGTGGTGCAGTTCTGTGCTGAAAAGGGTGGGTTCCCCAGGTGATCACGCCTAAGAAAAAATACGTAAAATCCTGTGAAACCTGCTTTGTTTAGAATGTTCTCAGATGAATGATAAGGGTCCAAGGAAGAAGTAAGTTTGTTCTTTAAAGTTTGACAGCTCTTTGACCCTGACTCAAAATAGGCTTCCTTGTTATCTATTGTTTGATCCTTACTTCCTAGCAATGAGTAATGAGCTTTACCTGAATTCTTATGCAAACGAAACCAATAAAAAAGCCTCCCGGGAGGGGGAATGGGGCACTTTCCCCACCAGAGGGAGTGGCCATTTTGCTCCTACTTCCCCACAGGACCCGGTTGTCTCTGTGTATGTTTTTCTTGTATGTTGAGGAGCCATCCACAGCGTTCCGTGCCCACTGCAGGCAGGGGGGCACGTGACAGAATGATTTAGGAATATTAGTATATAGGGTATATGTGTGTATTTGTGCATGTGTCTGTATATACATAAACAAATGTGCATGCATTTATATAAATATATGTACTAATATGTATATCTGTATATATTTATATGTGTGCATACATATGCAGTACATCATGTTTATTTTTACATTGCACACATACACATATATACACATGTGTGTGTATATCGGGGGAGAGTGTCTCAATCTACCAATTTCAACCTCATATCTGCTCTACTTCTTTGTAATGTATTATTATTATTATTATTATTATTGATCCTCACCCAAGGACATGCCAATTGATTTTAGAGAGAGGGGAAGGGAGGAGGAGAGAAAGGAAGAGAAACACTGATATGAGAGAGAGACATTGATTGGTTGCCTCTTGTAAGTGCCCTGGCCAGGGACCAAATCCACAACCTAGGCATATTCCTAGGCATATGCCCTGACCTGGAATCGAACCTGCAACTTTCCAGTTTATGGTCGACCTGTCAACCAACTGCGCCACATCAACCAGGGCTCTGCTCTACTTTTGACAGTGCCTCCATGTCTTCTCTCACCATTCAGCTTGCCAGCTAACACTCCTCACTGAGTCTACTTTCTAGACTCAAGCAGCTGTCTACCAGGAGTTTATTTGCTGCTCTAGAATGAAAAATCAGACTTGTGTATAAGTTGTTAGGCTTCATTGAGGGTGTGTTCCAAGTATAAAATTCATGAACTTCCATGATTTTGAACTTGATAAAACCTACTTTGGACAACTGGAGGCTGGTTGTGCCTTTTACCTAGTGCTAAGATATATTCCTAAATGAACAAGCAAAAAACCAAAACTGTAGATATGTGAAGTCTAACTAGAAATGACTTTATAAGAAAAACACAAATCTGACTTTCTCAGTTCCCATCTCACGCCAGCCTACCTTATGCAAATAGATTGTGATCACCTTTATGGCAGCACTTGAAATGTTTGAAAAATGTTAGTCAGAACTGTATCGTGATGACAACCATCAGGGAAAGAAAGATAAGAGTGGAAGAGAACCTCCTCAGTCTGCATGTTGTCTGTCTTAAGTAGCCTGCATGGGCCACTAAAGCCTCCTCCAAAGCTGGGATAAGCCAGAAAGGAGTAGGTCAGTGCAGTTATAATCTGTTAGGACTTCTAAGCAGTTGAGGCTTAAGCCCCCAGATGCTCACACCTCCTCCCCCCATGCTCAGTGAACCCCCTTGGACAACACTCAACTCCCAACTCTTCTCTTCCTATGAGGAAGGAGAGTGTCTCTACATAGCACCTAAAGGCATACCCATGGCTGAACCTACAATGACAATGCTTAAATAATCTGTTTCAAAGTTGGATGACACTTCAGAGTGGTTCTCAAAATTTAACATGTATCAGAATCAACTGAAGTACTTGTTAAAAACACTGCTGGGCTCCCACCCCAGAATTTCTGATTCTCTGGGTCTGGTAAGGGAGGAGAAATCTAGTAAGTTTCCAAATGATGCCAATGCTGTTGGTCTGGCTACCACACGTGTAGAACTTCTAATCCAGGTCAAGCCCTTATTTTAAAGATGAGATAATGAGACACTAGAAGGGTGACGTGATTTGGCCAAAGACACGGAGTGGATGAGGGAAGTAAAGAGTCCAGTCCCTCTCTCCTGTCTCAGGTTCAGGGAACTTCCCCTCACAGAGCACCTCCCTCGGGTTCGATGGGAGGTGTTCAAAGAATGTCTATAAACGAAGATTTTTCTACTTATGTAACCTTTAAAAAGTTCATCTACATTATCTCATTGGACACTCCATTACCTCTGGTGAGGCAGGCAGAGCACACAGACTGATGTCCCTATTTTAGAGATTAGAAAACTGAGATGCAGAGCTGTTAAATAGTATATCCAAAGCCACCAAGTTAGTTAGGTACTAAAATGGATCGTTGTCATGCAGGGCATGGTCTGAAGTCCTTCAGGACGGACATCCCCAGAAGTCTGTTAGAAATGCAACATCTCAGACACACCACAGACCCACTGCCTCCAAATCTGAAGTTTAACAATATCGCCTGTCAATCATATGCACACTAAAGTTTGAAAAGTGTTGGTATAGATAAGCCTAGAAACCAGGTCATCTAATTCTAAGATCGATGCTTTTTCTCTCCTCTTATCTCTCCCACTCTGAAAGTACTGGTCAGTATATTTTGATTAGTTTTTCAACATAGCCTAAGTAAGAAGTTAACTCTCACCAGGAAAGGACACTTAGAGAGTTTTGCCCTTAAAAAAATATTAAACTAGGTTAAATTACCTTTATTATGAGTCTTGGTAATTCCTCTGTAGTCATTTTCTTGACTGATGTATAGACCCCTATGAAATGAATCCTCTGAGAAGAAGATGGAAAAAAAACAAGACAGTGATCAATGGATTCAATTAGTTACAGTATAATTCCACCAAGATGGAAAAAGATCAAGATGCAATGCAAGTACTCCAAGGTGGCTAAAATACTTTACCCAGAAAGCACACCATTTCTTTCCCACATTCTTCAACTATTAAGTTCAGGAAAGCACAAAACAGCTGCTCCTAAGACACCTGGGAAAATAACCACAATAAATGCAAGGCTCCTCACAACTGGAAGTATTTAAACACTGTTTTAATGGTCTAGGCAAGACGACAACTGCATTTCTTCACACACAGAAAGTGTCACACAGACCAACTTCTCTCATGACGGCAAATAAACCCTTCTCACAACACAGAGTCAACCAAGGGTTAACTCAGTGGTTACTGTAAGACCACGCTTTTGAAACATGTATGCAGGTTTTTCCCTTCAACTTTTCAAATCAACTATTTCAGTCGAGATTCTTTGTTGAACAGAAAGTAGAATGCTGATGCAGTGCACCTATGAAAAGCTACTTTATTCGGCATGGCAAAATGTAAATCCAAATGACTTAACATATATCAATCCTAGCTATTTAAATGGATAAATATAAATACAAACACAGAAGGGTTTTATTTATTTGTTTTTGTTGTTTTGGGGTTTTTTTTTTTGCTAATTTCAGAATTGCTTTGTGCAAACACATGATTAATCAGCATAGTAACATTCCAATCATTAAAATTAATGCTCAGGACACCAAAACAATCATTTGTAACACTTTAGCAGGTCAGCAAATTAAATAACACCTCTGCAACACAAAAATTACTTTAGAAAGATGCACCTCTATTAAAAGGAAGGTTTCTTTCCAGTTTAAAAATAATGTGTTGAATTAATAAAGCTTATCAAGTGATTAATAGAATCCATAATCTTAATCTTATTATTTTCAAAGATGAAAAGGCTTTTCTGCCAAGAGCCAATTGTCTCCATTTGCTTAAGAACAATAAAATCTGATTGACTCTGATCTACCTACTCCATCTGAGATAATTGGGCGTGGGCATACCTTTAATTCTCCTTGTATTTCTTTATCAAGATACACAAAGCTGTTAGTGGTTTATCCCTCTGAAACCTGGGGATTCGTGTAAATAACTTTTAACAGTGGGATCGCACATAACAATTTACAGAGCTCTGTGGCATAATGCAATTCAAAGTTGTTCTTGATTTAAAATGTTTAAAGTCCAACCACAGTGTCAGTCTGCCCAGAGAAATCTCTTATAAAAGTTTTCACACTCTGTTGGGTTAAGAGACAGTGGGTATTAATCCTATGGCTTCTACGCCAAGCTTCCTTTTTGTGGTCAGCAGAGAAGCTATGTGGTTGGTCTGAAGGAGTCCAAAGTCTCTTTTCTGTGTTAAAACAAGGGAAAGTGGGCCGGTTACAGAGTAAAAGAAAAACCACAGCCAGCTCACTCTGCTGTAGCTTTTCCCTTAAATGTGGCCTAGAGCTATTCTGCTTTCCAAAAAAAGGTTTAATTTAAACCATACACAGTGCTGCAGGCTGCCACGTTTCCAAACTCGACATTCCTTTCTAATCTGCACACTTCAGAATCCACACACTCTTTCCAGTGGTGTTCAGACGAGCTTTAATAAATAAAATATCGCTGCCCATCCATCACTTAATTTGATAATAATACACCCCTTTTCCCCCTTCCTCTATTGATGTTATTCTAAGTGCTTATTTGAGTGTGTTCAACTGTTGTAAACATCACCTCTAAAAAATCAGTCTGTTCTCTTTTGGAAAGTGAAGGGAAGGAAAAGGGGAACTGGAAAGGAAGGAAACTTATGAACGTTAGCAAGTGGTCCAGAGCGAGGAAACCACCACTCTGTGAAGAGATCGCATACACTGAAAATAGCTTATTGTCTTTATATGTCAAAATAAAAAAAATTAAATTGGTTTGTTTTTTCCTTGGATCTGATACTCGAATCTGTGCTATCACTCACAGCACCATAGGAAAGACCACAGCCACGCTAGCTCAGAGCTACAGAACAGCCACATGACCAATCCAGGTCTCTCTGGTTATCAGTGTGGGCTGGTGCCGATCACCACGCTGGCCAGAGTGAGCAGAATGAATGCACCCCGGTTGGAGCGCTTTAATTTTTTGCCGCAGTGTATTCACTGGTACGTTCATTAGGAACGCCAACCCCAGCGGGAAGTCCGGCGCACGGTTTTCTCTGTGAGTTGCCGCGCTCTATTATACGTGACACTTGTCAATTAAAGAGGAAGCCCTTTTAACGCAAACTGAAGTTAAGCCGGTACTTTCTTCAACAGCTGATTTACCGCTGCTGTTATCGTCCAAAAGGAAGTTTGTTTTAGAACAATGATAGCAGGAGTAATCCTCCTATTTCAGTAGTGAGGGATTTAAGCACATTCAGGGCACTGGGGACCAGTCAAAAGGGTCCTTTCAACAAAACTATGTATTTTCAGTAGTAAAAGGAAGGTCTTACTGATGGGATAACTGCCAAGATCAGACAATTTTTCAGCCCAACAGTTTAGAGAATATCATTTTAAACTACCTGGTATAACACAAATGGGGCACAATAAATCAAGACAGTGAATTCTCTATAGTCAGTAAAATGCTCTCCCAAATAATGGAATCCATTAATAATGATTGTTGCCCCCGTGACTTTGCCACAAAAGTAATGCCCAGTGCTCTCTCTCAGGGGTCTCTAAAACACACACACCAGTCCCACAACAAGAACACAGTCACAGAGCGGCAAATGAGCGCAGATTCCAGTGAGATCGCAAAGTGAAAAGCCTCTATGTAAGAGGGGCGCTGTTCAAAACGTATTTTAACTTGTAATACACACTTTCCGTATCTGCAAAATGGGGCTTAGAGGAGATGATCTCCTAGGTCCCTTCCAACTCTATGAGTCCATAAGGGTTTAAAGTTTTCTCAAAGGTTTTAATCCTTAATGAACTCACTTCAGGACTATCACCAGCACACACATAATAATTAATGCTAATAAGTGTCAGTGAAACTTTTGCAATGAAACTTTAATTCGGATTGATCTGGAGGGAAAAGAAAACAGAGAGGGAAGATTTCAACTTTCGATTTTTAAAATCAAACAGCATTCGTTTCCTGAAAAACTGGAAGCTGCACGTTTGGACTGATGAAACACACAACCTCCTGGAAATGTAGGTAGGTGACCCAGTGTGTACGGACACTCTTAGGAAAGCAGAGTTTTAAACTCTTAAAAAGAAAGACTCAAAGCTCATGAATATATTTCAACTATGCCCTAGCTAATACTGACCATTAATATTGTTTATTCTGTGACCAACATGATGAATCCTTTGTGTTTGCTCCTCACAACAAGCTATTATTACCCCCATTTTATAAATGAGGAATCTGAGGCTTATGGAGATTTAAGTAACCTCTCCAAGGTAGGAATTGATTAAAGAAACAAGACAGAACTAAACCCAAATTAGTGGAACCCTAAGGGGCCCCAACTCTTAGCCACAATGTGGACACTGCTTCTCCTTGTTAAATTGTATCCATGTTGTAACCGGACTGAGCCCAGTGGCTGTCTTCAAAGCCCTTTACTTTCCCTTGATGCTCACTACTTGAAACACTGAAGGTCAGGCTTCAAGATTGGCCTATATGCAGATTACTTCTAGGCTATAGAGCTTTAATTTCCTCCATTTAAATGTGTGCTTTCAAATTCTCGATCTATAATATTCACCAACAGCCCAAGTTGAGATGAAAGAAAGGAAGGGTTCTCCTCAGCTTGAGAGGAGCCGAGTATTAAATTGTCTCCACTCTTTTTAGCAAAACTTCCAAAATGTTCTTGACTAAAGGGAGAAAATGTAGCAAGAGCCATGGGGTAAACTCATATTAGGAAGCTCTTTTCCTCCCATCCAATGTAAATACCAGGTTTTATAGAGACTTCCTTCCCTAAGCTGACCAGTAAGGAGACAATTTAAAAGACATGGACCACATATGTAGACAAACTTATTTGAAGCTCTGAGGACAGCAACTCTTAAAAGAATAAACTAAACACTCATCTGTAGTCCTTGGAATGTCACATGTCTAAAAAAGCAGAAAGATCTAGGAGCTATTTTTAGAATATTAAAACCTCAAATAGAAACTACACTTACCCATAAGACAACTGCACAGGCTTGCTAAAACATCAGCCAATGCATTACACAAAAAGTATATCATACTCTTAACTGCTGTTGGCTCATTTCTATCTACATACTCAGTTATAGACATCTGTTTGCTTTAAAAATGAGAAAATATAAATTAATTATTAACCAATGCAGTTTGTCTAGAAGGCAAAAATTTTCAAAACATAAAACAAAAAAAATAAGAGTTGATGTTCTTCATGATAAAAGAATGGGAAGTTAAAGAATTAGAATTATACTCAAGAGCATCCCCAGCTAACATGAATCTCAGACCCTAAATATAACAACAAAGCAAATGATCACTTTATAAACATAACTACAAGGAACAATAAACTCAGACCATGCAGGCAAATGCTTGAAGCAGGCCACTGATGCAAGGTACTGTCAGAGGACACAGTGGGGATTATGGCAAACTTGACAGCCCAGATTCTATGTAAAGGTGTTCAGATTCCCATGTTTGAAA
This sequence comes from Phyllostomus discolor, assembly GCF_004126475.2. Classification (NCBI taxonomy): domain Eukaryota; kingdom Metazoa; phylum Chordata; class Mammalia; order Chiroptera; family Phyllostomidae; genus Phyllostomus; species Phyllostomus discolor. Next base: position 44,234,361 of record NC_040907.2, on the reverse strand, counting down.
ACGCCATGCTGGCAGCCTTCAACTCCAAGAACAAGACTGACCAGCCAGCCCATTCGATTCATCGATCAGCAAACTTGTTTACAGAGAAGTAAAGTGACTTGTCTAAATTTACGGCCTGAATTCACCACCCCCACCTTAAACAACTACCCCAGGACTGGAAAAGAAGTTTCCTGATTCCCATCCCTCGGTACATTTACTGAACAAACCCAGTACTCACGCTGGCTGAGGCTCTCTGGTAAAAGCAAGGCAACCAAGACAAATGACTTAAGAACCCGTCCCTCACTCTCCTTCGAGTGGGGCCTACAGGCCAGGAAACAAACATTACAGCACTACAGCAGGAACGCTACAATGATTCTCTGTTCTCATAATGTCAATGAGAACACAGAGGAGGAGAACAGAAGTCACTTCAGGGGATGCAGTACTCAAACTTTAAAGTGTCCAGTATTTATAGACATGCACTACTATGTGATAATGTTTCTGGACTTTATTATTTCTTTCTTTAAAGAAACACATTCCACTAAAAGCGGGGGGAGGGGTGTCTCAGATCAGGACACTCTTAGAAAGTCTTAGCCCAGAGAAAAACTTTAATGGCCCAGTTATAAATCTTCTAAAATGAGAATTTGTAATAGAAATACTGACAGACCTTTAATGATGGCAGCACTATGGGGCTTTGTATAATAAAGCCCTTGTATTTTCAGTTTAGATCATTATTTATAGGATGCCTTGCAAAGGATTTCATTTGCAAGTGCCTGCCTGAATCAATGACTTTTACACAAGGAAAGGAAGTGCAAAGCACACCGTTTGAAAAAGCAGGGATTTACCTCCTGGGGTTCAGGAGGCCTAGGGACGAGGGGCTTTCAGGCAGTGAATGATGATTTTGACTCCTCCAGTTTGTATAAAAGGTTGAAGTTCAGTCTGGCACAGTGCAGCATTCCACGAGACCTGCTGCCTCTTTGAGCAGGCGATTAATCTCATGATCGATAGACCATATGATTAGGCACTAATAGCTGATAGGAGGAGAGAATAAACAACCATAAATTTGCTTTGTACTGAGTAATCCAAGTGTAAGCAGGGTCATTGAATGGTCACATTGGGTCATGTTACCTAAGGGGCCATATGGAATAAAAATGGAAGACACATACATTTTTAAAGATCTTCAATTATTATCTCAGGGTTATGGGACCAGGAAGGGGCTCTCTGAGAAACACCTATTAGTTTAGTATTCTGTGGCAACAGATGCAAAGGTTTCCATGTTCTGAGTGCAGAGGGCTGACGGCAGAGAGAATAATGCAACAGTCCCATTGTTGAAATGACTCCTCTGTAAGCACCATCGTCCACCGCCCTCAATATAACATGAGTGGCCTTGGGTGGTCTGTCACATCCATCCATGAAACACTGGGTTCTGTGGCTAGAGGACAAACTAAAGGGAAGCAGCACTTAGGATCCAGGACGTGACTGTGCGTGTCTGAATCAAAGCAATAGCTGGACTGTTTAATTGTGCCTTTGCATGCAGATCGCTGATCAGAGCTCGACGGCTGTTTCTCAGGGCATCGTGAACTTCCAGTATTGGGAATGGTAACACGACATAAAAGCTGGGATGCAGAAGGTCATAAATCTCATTCTTTTCTCCCTTTCTCTGGCTTCTTCCCTTTCTAAGGCTGTGACCCCCTCTATCAGCCTTTTGAAAGAAAGAAATCAGTCACCCCCAGACTAAAATGAAAACCTGGATATTTTCTCTTGCCTGTGACAAAATTCAAGAAAAATCTGCAAAATGTCTATTTTCTCTCTTAGGTGTATGCTTTTCTCCACCCAATCCTGAGCCCTGGGAAGCAAAAAGCCCTTAAACTCTTGCTATCAATAACCATGAAAAAGGAAAGGAAGATACTTTGTTAGCCTAAAAGGAACAGGCCAGAGAAAGTAATTGTTGGATGAAAAAAGAACATCACTGGCCTTGTACTGTGTTCTCAGCCCCACAGCAAACTACACAAATCTCTTTTCTTTGAAAACCATCTGGGAAAAAAAATACCTCCAATCACCCTCTCCACTTCTGAATTGTTCCTCCCAAACCCCATTATCCTCATCTCCCTCCCTCCTTGCCTTACTAATATGGCCTTTGTTAATTTCCAAGCCTTTAGGGAACAACTGTTCACAACCCTTCATTCTAGTCTAATTGTTCAATACTGCTGATAGCTCTTGAGCCAACAGAAGAGTATTTGATCGGCTCTTTGAGAAGAAAGCAGGCGCTTCAGACACCTTGGGGTTTGTTGGGCTAATTTTTGTCATCGTTAATTCTTGGGAAGCTGAGAAATTCATTCCCCATTCAGAGACAAGCATTATCAACACTCCTGAAGAAGTTCAGTGTTTGAAGCAGTTCCTGTAATCAAGCCATGTGAGAATTTAAAAATTTGCTGCAAAAATCCTTTCTTGGTTTCATTTATTCAAAGAGTTTTCACTCTTAGAATTTCTGAGCTGGAAAACTTTTTTGGCCAGTTAGAATTGTAGCATAAAAGGATGCCCCAAAATGTCAAATCACATGGGACACTCCAACATCCAGCCAACTCTCTGCTGACACTTTTTGGAATAATAAAAGCAGCCCAGCTGGAGCCACCCATATGAACTTCCAGGTAGGCCAGGCTCTTACCTGGGAAGAAGAAACAGCAGAGGGCCAGGATGGCCATCTGGTCCAGCGTGCTGGGCTCCCAGGGAAGGGTGCAGAGTGATGACAGAGGAGGACTTGGCAGAGAACACGGGGATGAGCAGAGCAAAGCCTTGACCCCAGAATATGGGTCAGTGTTCTTTCCTCTACCTCCTAACATGTATTTTTAAAAATCCTTTCTTAGTAATTAGTATCAATTTCTAGCCAGCTCTGAAATACATAGAACATAGGGAAAAAACATTCTCAGTTCCCTTCTTAAACACATCTGCTGAATTTTTCCCAGATGAAAAGAGAAAATCTCCTTTGTAGACCCACAGAAAGGGTTTAGATCTAACTCAGCCATTCCACCCTGGTTTGGTGGGTTCCTATAACCTTGTCTTCACTGATACTCTAGTGGGGGTGTCCCACCTGTGGCCTGTAGGCCATATACGGTCCAGGATGGATATGAATGTGGCCCAACACAAAGTAGTAAATTTACATAAAACATTATGAGATTTTTTGGTGTGATTACTCATCGCAATGTATTTAACGTGTGGCCCAAGAGAACTCTTCTTCTTCCAGTGTGGATCAGAGACACCAAAAGGTTGGACACCCAACCTGCAAGGATCTATACCCAACCTAGTTCATGCTGTAATAGTCATAACAATATCTACCATTTGTTGAACATCAGATATAGACTAGGGCACTAAAGAAAATCGTTTCAGCCCTAGCTGGTGTGGCTCAGTGGATTGAGCATCAGTCTGTGAACCAAAGGGTCACCAGTTCGATTCCCAGTCAGTACATGCCTGGGTTGTGGGCCAGGTCCCCAGTAGGGGGTGCATGAGAGGCCACCACACATTGATGTTTCTCTCCCTCTCATTTTCCCTCCCTTCCCCTCTGCCTAAAAATTAAAAAAAGAAAAGAAAAACATTTCAAATTGTCACACAATCCTATGAGTTAATATTGTTCCCCCATTTAAAAAAAAAAGCTGGGGTAAAGAAACCCAGAGAGGTTAAACTTGCCCAAAGTCACACAGCTCACCCACGGCACAGACCAGATTTGAATCATATTTGTCACAAAGGCAGATTAGTTTCCTACTGGATGGTGCTGTTTTCCACACTGGCTTCAGAATTGAAAAGTGTGATCGCCCTATAGTTCTCAAGAGTTAGTTGGTCCCAGTACTAACAGCTAACCCTTCTGGTTTACATTTTTCCAAGCACAAAAGCAATACAGTCTTACGTCATTCCCATGGATACCAGAGTTTTATATCACTAAGGCAATCAGAAAGAAGATGAGTCAATCTTAGCAAAAGCGCTAAGTATAGACTGAGGATATGGCTATGTGGGCAGAAAGAAGTAAAGTAGAGGAGACTAAGAATTTTTTTTAATCTGATAAAGCCAAAAAAAGGGACAAGGGAAAAAATTTATTCACTTATTCTTTCAGCCTCAGCAAATGTTAGCTAAGCACCTACTATGCACTAACTTTCCTAAACTGAATTAGAAAGAGAAGGGTTTAATTTCCCACCTCTTTTGGTCTCTTTGGACCTCTTGGTATCAGCCATACTAAAGGCAATTCATCATTGGTTCTACTTCATCATCCACTTTACCCTGATACCAATGCTCTGTAAACACAATCGAGTTGGCTATTGACTTGACTCTTTCAGTTTCTCTGACTATAGAGTCATGTTTGGCCTATTTGTAAAAGGACAGTATCAATAAAGTAGAGCTTGATAAATGTAATCCAAATGATTCCAGCAATTGACAATAACCCTCATTCTACTGGATAGAAGGGTCAGATACAGGTTTCAATGGTTGCCCTGACTGGTGTAGCTCAGTGGGTTGGGCAAACCAAAAGGTCACTGGTTCGATGCCCAGTCAGGACACATGCCTGGGTTGCAGGCCAGGTTCCCAGTTGGGGATGTGCAAGAGGCACCAGATCAACGTTTCTCTCATACATCGAATGTTTCCCTCTCTCTCTCTCTCTCTCTCGCTCTCTCTCTCTCTCTCTCTCTCTCTCTCTCTTTCTCCCTCCTGCTCCTTCTCTGTAAAAAATAAATAAAGTTTCTGAAAAAATAGGTGCACTAGTCAGTAGCTTCCTGTTGTTATCCAGAGGTTCACAGAGATATGGAAGAGAACCAGGCCTTCAATGAGACACCAGCAATGATGCCCCTGAAAAGTCTTCTAGAAGGTGCTAAATCATAAAGAACTGGTAGAAATTAGCCAAACAAAGGGGGCTACTGATGATTTCATCAGAGGCTGAGAGAATAAGTACAGAATTCTGAAGGCAAGAAAGAATGTGGAATATTTAGCATGCTACAAATGATGTATTATGGCTAGAAGTTGGTAGGTGGTAAAAAGAATAGAGAGGTAAGCAGGCACCAGTTTTTAAAAAAATATTTTATTTATTTATTTTTACAGAGAAGGAAATGGAAGGAGAAAGAGAGGGAGAGAAATATCAATGTGTGGTTGCCTCTCACATGGCTCCCACTGGGAACCTGGACTGCAACCCAGACATGTGCCCTGACTGGGAATTGAACCAGTGACCCTTTGGTTTGTAGCTCTCGCTCAATCCACTGAGCTATGCCAGCCAGGGCAGGGACCAGTTTTTTTAAGGGGCCTGGTAACAGTAACCATTCATTCATTCTATTAATTTCGCAAATGCTAGTAAGAACCTACTATGTACCAGGCATGATGCTAGACCCTGAAGACACCAAGATAGGTTAGCGATGTCTCAGGAAACCTATTACCATCATTCAATGATAAGCTGTACCTTAAGCAGCTGGTTAATGTTCAACATGTAACATAAACTGGAATGTGGTAAAATATCCCTTGCTTTTCCCAATCCACTTACTAAATAAAACTATTCACACCTGCAGGGGAAGAACTCACTTGTATTGGTTTACAATGAACATCAGCCAATCCCTTAGGATAATGTTGGAATCTTGCCCACTCATCAACATTAATTGCAACATATATAGATGCAACCTTATGTTGTCCCATTTCTCCAATTTCAGCCCTCACACCAAGGTATGTTCTTAATCCAACTGAAGTTTCAAGCTACACACCTTGGTGCAGCTGGAACCATAAAAATTTACATGGTATCAGTGAGCACCACTGGGTGAAAAAACAGATGAAAATGGCATGCTTTCCAACAACATAGAAAGCCCAAGTTCTATTTACAAAGAAAAAAAGAAACAGCCTGAATGTTGTTGGGCAGGGGGGGGAGCAAAATTATTTTCCAACAATGACCATATAGGACTCAGAGTATTTTTTTTCCACATAGTAAGATTCTATTTTTTTTAAATGGAAATAAAATATCTCAATTACCAGAAACCTTATTACATTAGAATAACCTTAAAAGTTATTAGGCCACAGCCCTGGCTGGTGTAGCTCAGTGGATTGAGCGCGGGCCTATGAACCAAAGGGTTGCCATTTTGATTCCCAGTCAGGGCACATGCCTGGCTTGCAGGCCAGGTCCCCAGTAGGGGACACATAAGAGGTACCAACACATTAATGTTTCCTTCCTTCTCTTTCTCCTTCCCTTCCCTTCTCTCTACAAATAAATAAATAAAATCTTTAAAAAAACACACAAGTTATTAGGTCACCAGAATCTGTTCTTTGGTAACTATAACTAGTTTTAGAACTTAGGGATTTACTAAATCATTCACCTTGATTTAGATCATTTTTTTTTTCAGATATTCAATACCTACCTGGTTTATGATAACACTGAGGAAGGGAGAGTGCATAGCTTCAGGATTATATCCACTTGAAAAGAACCACCATAATCTCCACTAACTCCCAGCCAGTCAGGTATCCCGACACTGTGAAATACAACTTAGGCAAGTCATATGATGGCAGTCCTTCCTGAACCCACTTGGCCACACTCCACTTCCAAATTTCAGTAAATAAGTAAATTCCTTGTTAAGGGAAATTAAATTGAACATGCATGAACACACGTTTTCAAATGTATGAAAGAAGAAAACCCATTCTTTAATACAGAAACTCTTATCAAATATGTTCTGTTTACCCAGCAGAAGCAGCACCTTACTGTAAAGAGCACACAATTTAGGAAAGTGGGGGAGGACACAGGGCAGTGGGCAACAATTGGCAACAACAGGTAAATACAATTTACAATAATTGCAACAGGAAGGATGCGATCATATAGTCATTTGCACACAATCACAAAAGAGGAGCATCAAACAAGACCAGGGGAGCCCAGGAAGGCTTCCTGGGAGAGGGTTTTTTGAGCTGAGTCTTGTAGAAGAAACAAGAATAACTGAGGTATTCAGGTAGCACAGACAATTGACTCTTGTCAATTTAGCAGTATTTGCATTTTAGAGTGTGTTGGGTTGGGTTTCACAGAATGGGGGACACTAAACAAAACCTGCTCATTGGCTGATGAACCCAGGGACCCTGGAATCTCTGACAGACTGTGGCTGGCTGAATGACTCCCCTACCCCACTACCAAGATGTCCATATCCTGATTCCAGATCCTGTGAAAAGGCAAAAGGAGTCTTGCAGATGTGACCAAGTTAAGGATCCTGAGAGGGGAGATTCTCCTGCATTATCCAGGTAGACTTAATGATGCGATCACAAGGTTCCTTATAAGAGAAAGGCAAGAGGAGATCTGGGAGAAGGAAGCAGAGGTTGAAATGATGCAGCAATGAGCCCAGGACTGCCAAACCGGCCTCCAGGAGCTGGAAGAGATGAGGAACAGATCCTCCCCCAGAGCCTCCAGAAGGAACCAGCCCTGCTGGCATCAGACTGGTTTTCAGACTTCCACCTCCAGAACTATAAGAAAATAAGTTTATGTTGTTTTAACCAACTAAGTCTGTGGTAATTTGTTGTAGCTGCCATAGGAAACAAAACACGGAGCTTGCAGTAATATGAAGAAGAATCATGTTAAATCAGCACTGACTTGACCCCATAAATCCGGGGCACCAGGATGTACCACAGCAGAGAAACAATGAGAGTGGCAGTGTTCATAACCGAAGAAGTTCAACTTCACACCTAAACTTTGAAACAGGTGCAAAACACTACAAATTGTGCAACTTGCTTGTATGGCTGGAAGTAAGCAACCATTCAGTGTCCGGGGAATTACAATTTGTGTGCCTCTGCCGCGTGCAGCCTGCCCAGCTCAGCTTCTGTGTACAACTCCACTCCAGAGACATCTAAATACACCCACGTGTGTGAAGGAGGAAGTCACCAAGTACCTGGAGGGCAGAGATTTTGTCCCATTTGCTCACTGCTGTATGGCCCAGCACCTAGAACAATGCCTGGCACATAGTAGGTGCTCCATAATATTTCATGAACTAATAAAAGTCTGGAGATGAAAGATAATTTGTGAATAACAACAAAATCTCCAGATAATCTGTGAATAACAACAAAATTTCATTTTTCTTCCAAAAGGTTATCTGATTGGCCAGACTCTGCAGATTTTGAGAAAACATCCTCCTCATAATTGTACTTTTCATTTTAGTCATACAATGTGACGTGCAATAAAAATGGCAAAACAAAAATTCAGAGAGAGTCAGTAAAACCAGGTTATATGGCAATATGTTAGCTCCATGTCCCCACTGCGCTTGAGGAAAGCATTAATTTTCTTGAGAGTTTTTCTCCTTGGCTGAGTGCTGAAATGGCACAAAACAAGCAGAAGTTTGATTCTCTTAGATTTACTATTAATGCCACCAGCATTTCAAGAATAAAATACCTACAGGCAGATATGAAGCCCCTTAATTAAATGAAATTTTATAGCCATATGAAATATTTCAAAGTTAAGGGCCAAGGAAAAGGCAACATCACACCTAGACAGGTGAGGATTAAGTAAGAGCTGTGGCTAAATCACATTTCCAAAAGAACCTTGTACATCAGGTATGCCTTGATGCTGGGTCTCATTATTCTGGTTTCTTCTGCTAACAATGGACAAAGGGCAGGAATTAAAGAGTACAGGCCTTAGGCTAATGGCTAACACAAAGGAAAATAAACATCGATCCATTTTCTCAAAGAATGTTCCCGGAGCACCTACCCTGTGCCAAGCCAAGAGCTAGATCCTAGAGATAGAAAAACAATTTAGTCATTGAGCACTTCTTTGCACCAAGCAGCTGCACTAAATATGAAGTGTGGCCCCATTACTATCATCTTCACTTTTACAATGAGAAAACTCGGGTTAGAGAGATTTCATAATTGTCCACAGCTCAGGTGGCTAGTGCTTGGCAAAGAATCTGAATCCAAGTACATGTGACTATGGGGCCCATATGCTTACATACACGTGTCCCAGTGTCTCTGCTCAGCGAGGACCCAGCATCTGGGCTTTACCCATCACTAAATGCCACCAGAAGGTCACACACACACACACACACACACACACACGGAGTAAATCTAGAGACAAAAGTTTTTCACAGAGTCACCCACCATTGGAACACAAAAATGGTTTTAAGCCTTCTAGAAGCTTTAGCATACATCAAGGTTGTTTAGAGGCCCTTCATAAAAACAGATTATTGGTCTTCAACCTCTGAATTTCTGATTCAGGGGGTCTGGAGTGGGGATCAAGGATGGGGGTTTCTAACAAGGCCCCAGGTGACATTGACACTGCTGGTCCAGGAACCACACTTTGCAAACTGCCCATACATGAATCTGCAATATAATCTCTTTAGGGCAAGATTCCCTTTTTGCTCATTGTATCTAGAAAAACACTTGGCACAGAACAGGTATTCAGAAAAACATTTACTGAATGAATAAATCTTCTTTGTACTTGAAAAACAGATAACCAACTTTATTAAAATTATACACAAACTAAGTGTAAATAGGTTCAGACTGGAGCCTAGGGTATCATCTCATTATGAAGGGTGTGAGACCTTAATGCATACTGTGACATATCCTTTGGCCACTCAGAGGCATGTGTCAGCATCTAAGTACTGTTACTGCAACATTTCTCAATCCTGGTGGTACAGCATATTGGAAAGAACATGGAATTCATGCTAATTCTATACTTATTAAGTACAGATTCCACACAGCTGATGCTCTATTACTAAGTGTCCCAGGTCAAGTTTCTGACCTGGTAAAGCTACTTTTCTCTTCTATAAAATGAGTTCTTGGGCCAAAGGGTCACTGGTTCAATTCCCAGTCAGAGTACATGCCTAGATTGCAGGCCAGATCCCCAGTAGGGGGTGCTCGAGAGGCAACCACACACTGATGTTTCTGTCTCTCTCTTTCTCCCTCCTTTTCTTGCTCTAAAAATAAATAAATAAAATCTTCTTAAAAATGAGTTTTGGGGAAGATTAACTATAACATATATGATATATTCAACTATGTGGGTAGCACATGGCTCTAATTCTTCAGTGGTAGCTATTACTAACTTCATCACACACATACCTCTGTCAGGGTCATCACAGAAATCTTGATCTTCATTCAGTAAATAGTCATTCATGCAACAATATTTAGCAAACATTTACAAGTACACCACTCACTCTGTGGGGTGTGTTTAATTCTCAGGTACCACATTGAGTAAGGGTTTTAAAAACATGCCTTCCCTAGATTTTTTTCGCCACCCCAAAAGGCTTGTTCTAAAAACCTTGGGAGGAGAGTTCCAAAACAGTGCTCTGGAAGAGCTCAGGGGCAAGAATCAACAAGAGTTACATAAAGAGGTGAAGCCAGGTGTGCCTCCTCTCTGAGGAGGCAGGGAGAGTGTTGAGTCAACAAACCTGCTGCTCTCAGGCCAAACAGTCCCCACAGAAGCAGTTCTCCTAGCAGGTGTGAACATAGCCGAAGAGAAGCTGCACTGTCTGGTAGGGACAGATGGGAGGTGCTAACCCAGGCTGTCTCCTAAATCCTTGGGACATAAGCAGAGACCTTCTTGATGTCATGAGAGTCTCATGTCTGTCTTCCATTCTCCTTACCTGAAACGCTAAAGGCAACATAAGCCGCCCCTCACTCCAGAAAACACTTCAGTAAAAGTGAGTGCATACTGGTGTATTTGCCTCCAGTTACTCTGTGAGGAAACCTAAAATTACAACTAAGGGAACCAGATAACAGAAAGCAACCTTTACAATTTTATATTCCTGTGTTCATTCATAATGTAAAAGACTTAGAAAGGTACCCATTTGGATTCTTGGGAACAGGAAAATCCCAAAACCATAGTTTACTATTTTCAAAGGAGTTTCAATCTGGGCAGAAATCAAGAATACTGTTCTTCAGGCTAAGTTTATATCCTGAAATATGCTTCTTGTAAGAAATAATTTTTAAAATGTGGAATCTAAAATTAAGCAAAAATAACATACAGTATGTTCAGCTTTGAAATTTGCCGGGACTCAGCCAAGTTTACCATAAACAGAAGGCAGAATTGTCTATTTTTAACTTTACAGCCCTTGGGTGATTAAAATTTTGAGCCATAATAAACAACTTTTTTATTCTTCACAACATAATTTCTCATTTGAAATTGCAGTCTTTTTTGTTGTTTAGGAGATACGGATTGAGCACTTCGTGTTTTCTAATTCTTTCTTACACACAAATTTCTTGCAGAGAATAAATGCATGCATTAGCATGCCAAAAGCACATATTTTTTTAAGAAGAAAAAGAAATGAAAAAGAACCTCACCAAGACCCAAAATGAAATTGCCTTCTCTTGTGTTTTAACTAGCAATTAGCACTTGGCCAGTTGCATTTTAGGAGCAAAACACAGTAATGGATCCTACCATTCTGCCTATATAAGTGGAATCACCCCAAACACCTCCTCATCACCCAGATTATTTGGCAATGTGGTGTGTTTGCAGATCTATCATGCCAGCAGAAAGTGTATCTTCCCACCAGGTAAATCAGTAGCTTCTGACACACCACTGAATTACATGGGATAGCTACTACTATCTTCTGAGCATGCGTATAGCGTTAACGAAACTATTTTGGTGTGGAAACCAAACGGGTCAAGACAAGCAGGTGAGGGAGCAGAAGGGATTCGGGGGCATATAGAATGTCAACATGCTGAGTCACACAGAACTTAACCTTCGCCCTCAAAACGGATGTGAAATTTTTCCCTCTGCTGTGCATATTCTTTTTCTCTGGCATCGCTTCCAGGGGTGTCTAAACCATTTGGCATCTCTGGGTTACACTGGAAGGAGAGCTGTCTTGGGCCACACATTAAATACATCACAACACAGAATCGCACACAAAAAAAATCTCATGTTTTAAGTGAATTTACGATTTTGTGTTGGGCTGCATTCGTAGCCATTTTGAGCTGCATTCGGCCCACGGGCCACAGGTGGGACACCCCTGGTTAGGGCTAAATACCTCAATACTCTTCAGAAACGAACAAGTTTAAAAGTCTTGCCTCCCTATCAAGAGCTATCGGCGGCTGAGTCACTGGAGATAAACTAAAGCCCGGTAGCACCGGTGCTGCCCTTGGGACAAGTGAAAGGTGATGTCCAATTGCTGGTCTGGATGAGAGGGTGCAAGAATGGTGGCAGTCACTCATTTTGAAACACAGCACGATAAGCAGGTTTGTTGGAAAAATAGGTCGATCAGTACAAGATGTTAACTCAGTTTTTGTTAGCCTGTTTTTTCATGTTGAATGTGGGTTTAGGGCTCGAGGGAAAGACCCTTCTACTTCTTTCTTCTGGAGCAACAGAAAATATCCCATCAGACCCTTAAATATTTAAGCTTGTTCTTAAAGACATTCTAAGGAATCTCTTCTCCAGCCTTTACAGCCACACTTTCCTCAACCATCCCTCCTATGATACGATTTCCTGATCCATTAGCATCCAGGTCTCCATTTTGTTGGCAAACCTCATAGCATTCTGTACCCAAAACTGGGCAAAAAAATTCCAGTTGTGGTCTGACCACAGCCCAACACAGTATTAGCTTTTGAAAACAGCAGTGTCACGCTGCTGGCCCCTGTTAATCTTGTGGTCAACTTACACTCTTGGGTTTTTTTCACATGAACGGCTGTCAAATTAGGTTTCTTCCACCCTTCCTTTGTATAATGAAGTTTCCACATCTAAATGCAGGATGCCCCATTCCCTAGCTTGTCTGCATTTAACAGAAAATGAGGATTTTCATCCCATTTTCATTTCATTCTTACCAATTCTGTCCCCAGCTTTGCCAGGATGCCCGGAGGTAATAGCCTTTTGGAATGAGCTTAAGTTTGTATCCCTTTTATCATGGGATTTTCCCTATCCCAGGATACTTAATAAACAGCATTTCTTTCCTACAGAAAATTTGTAAAGCCACTGGGGGGGGGAGGGGAGGGAGAACTGCACACACAGAACAAGACGATTTCTCATTAGTCTTAGAACAATGCCAATCTACTGTAAATTGTTTATTTTTTATTCTGGAGTATAAAATTTATGTTTTTATAATGCAAACTTAGATACTGTACACTGTGTTCCTCTACCCTCTCCCCCTCCCTCCCCCACAAAAGCCCAGCTAGATATTTACCAATGTCCTGAGGCAAGTAAACAATTTAGGTCTTTTCTGTAGGCAGTAGTAGAGAATGTTGATTGGATTTACTTAGCTATCAGTATATAGCAGGCTGTGTAGCCTTCAGGGCAGAGGTACAGAAAAGTGTAAAGGAAGGAGCTATATTTAAAAAAAAAGTACATGGGCCAATTTCTAGTACTTATCTCAGCCTTGCAGCCCCGCTGCCTGGCTGTCTTAGGGTCATGTAAGGATTTAGAGCTCAGGAAGTGAATGGTCTTGAGGCTTCTACCTCCCTGAATATTCCTATCATCATCTATTGGGTATGGTTCAAGTTCGGTAGAGACTAATGTCTGGATTTCCACCAGGTGATGGAGTTGCAGGGATAGCTACTCTTCTGCTCAGCCCTCAAACATACTGCTCTTAGCAGATAGCAAAGTTTTCTTTGTAAAAATACCTAAGAGGTATAAAAACAATCTTACACCTCAATGGAAGATGATAGGAGTAGAAATATGCTTAACCTGATGCTTATCAATGTTAGAAATTAGTTAAGCTCATTACATAGTCTTTTAAAGAAGAATGGGAATACATCTGTTTAGGGTAATTTAGATGTAGCTGTGCCTAAAGGCAGAAGGAAAGACAAGATCACTACCCAGTAATTGTCTGTGTTCACTAACAATGCGACCAGGGGCAGGCGTGAATGACTCAGAATTAAGACAAGAGAGAGAATTATGAAATCTCAAGTTTAGGGAATGCTGATTCATATCAGCTACCAACTCCCCAGACTAGCTTTCAGGAAAGGTATTTTAACTTCTTTCTTTACTTTCTGGTCTGTAAAAGAGATACTCAGGCACCTCTGAGAGGAAAGAACAAGCTCTTTGAATAGGAACATCATGGATTAAAAATGTCAGCTGCGGGCCACCTTGATCTGCAGAACCAACAAGCCTCACAGAGCCCTCTGGGAAACTGCCCAATCTGACCAGTATCCAAAGACACTGGGTCTCAGTAATCTCACCACGAAGGCCCCACAGGTCAGGTTCTGGGCTGTCCTCTGCAAACTGTTTTTCTTTTTATCATCAGAGTAACTAAATGAGTTCAGAGTTAGTTCTATTTTACAGATTAGGAAACCAAGACTCTGAGAGTTTAAAATGACTAAATCTTTATTAGAAAGCAAGAGCCCAGGTTTGACCACAAATCGGTCTGACCACAAAGACACCTTTCTACTTCTAAGAGAGTGGGGCCAAGGCTAATGAAATTTGAAAATAACTTTTGTTTCACTAAAAATAAATGAAAAACTTCTATTGCTCTTCAGTTCTCTGAAAGGGAAAGTTGCCATAATCACTTTTCTTTCTTTGCCCTAATCTTCGCTCCTGATTTGGCCTCTTTCTTTCCCCTCTTTCCCCTTTGCTCCTGATTTCCCCTCTTTCTAGGGGGGAAAAAGGAGAAAATGAGCTAACATTAAGAATAGACAGCACAATTTTTACATGCTAACTAATGAGTAATCAACATCTGTCACAACAGGAAAAGATTTGGGGGCTTCTATATTTCTTCCTCTGACTTGTCTAGCAATGCTGACAATACTTAGGCTTAAAGTCAGGGACAAGCAAAACCCCCTAAGGCTGAGGCAGGCACAGCTGAATCTACTCTCTTCCTCAGGCTGCACACCTGGAACCACCAGGGGAGCTTTAGAAAACACTCAAGCTCGATCCCTTCCCAGGTGATGCTAAGAGGGCAGCCAAGGCTGAGACCCTGAGCCTGAAAGCAACAGAACTGATGGTCAAACACAACACAGACGAATTCATGCAGAGATGAAAAGGACAAGAGTTGTGTGTCCCATGAACTTATGTGGCAAATCTGACTTTAAAAATGACACACATTTGCATCAGTTTTTCCATCTAGCTGCCCTAAGCCCACCCTGGATCCCAGCTCTGATTTTTCCATGGTCATGCACAACTCAGTCTTTGTATCTCTTTCTCCTTGTCTATAAAATTAGGTCAGTAATACCTACTTTGCAGTCATTTTCAAAATTAAATGAAATTTTAAAAGGTATACAAAATGCTAAGCACACAGCACTTAAATGTTTCAACCTTCTGAAACGTCTCTCCATTTGGCTGCCCTAGGCTCTAAACAAGTTATGTTGGAGTCACCATTCTTTCCAAAAACTGTAAGTTTCTGTCCTCTAGCATTTTTCCTTAAAATGATCTTGATCCATAAGATTGTGTGAATATTTACATTCATAATCCAATTCACATATTTATAGGGAAGTTCACTTGAAAAGACTAAGTGGAAATTTTTTAAATATGAGGCATCTATTTTTGAGCATCTATTATGTACCAGGTCTTATCCTAAGCATTCTATACTTATAATTTTACTTCATTTCATTTCATTCTTATAAAGCCCCTTTAGGAAAAGAATTATTTTGCTCATTGTATAGATGATAAAATTGGATTTCACAGAGGTAAAGTTAATGTGCACACACACGTATACACACAAAATTGCTACCGGGGGAACTTGCTAGGACTTGAACCCAGGTCTGTCAAAACTCCAAAGGCAGACAGGCTATAATTGTGTCTCCCAGTGTATAAAACACTTTATATATCAAGTGTATATGAATACTTTACATATAAAGTATTCATAAGATGTTTTGTGTATACTTGTGCACATGTCAAACTTTAAAAGATTTAAGTATAAACTATAGTTTTGTACTTAGAACAGTATCATAAAATGAATTTCTAAATCAATACTGAAATTGATCTAATTTCTATGTTTAGCCATTGAGAGGTTAATCTACTTCTCATAAGAGAGTTAGAAAGTTTCCAAAGCATCTCCTCCCCACCCCCAGGCCTTTTTGACTACCCCAGCTTTTTATTAGCCCTAATGTTGGTCGCCTTCCCAGGGCATCTACTGGTTTGCATGTAATTTGTCTAATTAAATTTAAAGAAGAGATGTTTCAGGGAGCACCATTTCATCACTTCCTCTCATACTCCATACTGTGGACTTTAATGAGGACCTAGACCCTATCTTAACTCAGCCTTAGTTTCAGCACGGATGAGCTGAGCTTGTTAAGACAGTCCTCAGTTGTCAGGAAAAATAGCTTTATTAAGGTCATGGAATGTCGAGAGTTTGATTAAAGCTAATCAAGGAAGAAAGCCAGGCTGCAGCATGGTGAATCAAGCCTCAGTGCATGTTTAACATAACTTAACCTAGTCTATCTGTTGAAAGCAGACATAAATAAGATCAGGTTTCTTAAAAAAAATGCATGGACAAATGCAGGCATATTACATGGTGTAATATATCTCCCGAGTTTCTAAGTTGAACAACTCTTTCAATAAGCAGCATACATTTAAAGCTGCACGAATGCAAGTGACAGGGGAAGGTTGTCAATAGCCTCTGTTATTTAAAAAACAGGCCATGGTGGGGGGAGGGGGAGTTTAAAATGTGTGACCTAGGAATATGTCTGGCCAGCAATGACACATAGGTATCACTGTCTTGTTAATCTGAAAGTTAGGTTCTGGCTTTATAAACCTCAGTGACTGTCATTTGCAAAAGTGTTGCTAAGGCATTCAACACTAACAATATTTTGGAAAGCTCTTAACTAGGGTTTACAGTATTGTTTTAGTTTTAAGAAAATTAACAGTAACAGCAAAGAATGGTAGAAATCTGGAAATCTGAAGAACTAGCTATAGTACTGACTCCAACCCATCACATGACCTTCCAAAAGATCCTTGGCCTGGGCTATCTAGGCCTCACTTCTTCCAAGAGACAAATGAGAGTAGACAGACTAAATAATCTGTTAAATTCTAAAAGTTCTACCATGCTATTAAGGTCTACTGCAGCCTTCACACTGTTTTCTTCCCAGCGTTAAGGCAATATGTTAATCTGAAGGGCCACCTTGGATTGTTAATCAATACTCAAATTTAAGAATCCCAGTTCAAAAAATAATGGTAGAGAATGAATGACTATAAAGCCTTGAGGGTTTTGAAAATAAAAGACAATTGCCCCGATGGGTTAACATCTTTTTTTCTTCATTAATACCTCTCTAATTTTTACTTTTTACCCTTTTTCCTTCCACATGTGCAGCTTTGGGATATAGTGTTATTAGAACATACACTTCTTTTTTAAAAATATCTTTATAGCTAATTCCAATGCACTAATTTCAGCTAGGCTCTATGTTAAGTTCATAATTATCAATCTGCAGTACTAACAATAAGTGCTTTAATTTAGTCATCAAAGAATTTGGAAGTGGTCGTATCTAAGAGCCCCCAAATCATGTTTTATTTTGTAGAGCTGAAACAGGTAAGAAGCTTCATGAGATATACGTACTCCAGTGTTAGAGTTCCACAGACTAAAAGGGACCTGAGAAAACAGGAGACCTCGCCTTCCACAACAGCCTGACTCACCACCTTTTTCTGATTTGCTGGAGGTAATGGAATACAGAGGCTTAGGAAGAAGACAGGAGAGCTGTGCATAATGGGATTTAAATAATCTGATTTTCCCAAGAAAGAAACTGAGAAGCAAAGAGATAAAGGATTTTCTGTACACACACACACACACACACACACACTTCTTTAAAGCACCTTGTAGTTTCCAAAGCACTTTTGTATCCCTTATTAGATATCATTTAATCATTATATTAAAAAAAAAGGCCAGGAGGGCAGGTACTATTATTTACAATTTTTAAGAAAGGGAGAAGCAAAGACATTAAGGGGCTTCAGTAACCTCACATGCTTTGGTAATGGCAGTGGCAGAAGTAGACTCCAGGTCTTCAATTCTAGTCTAATGCTATCCCTACTTACATTCACTTTTTAACTCCACAAATGTTTGAGGGCCAGTTATGTGCCAGGCACTGCCATAGATACTAGGAAAATAAGAGGAACAAAACCAATTAGGTCCTTCCTCTCCTAACATTATAAGTGTCCATACGCCATGTATTTACAATATGTACAGGTTAATATATGTGGCTTTTCATACACTTTTGTATACCAACCAGTTTATGAGACTCATTAAAAATTAAGATCACATATAAATATTTATTATTTTTTAAGAACTGCACTCACTGAGTCAACACAGAACAAATAAACCCAGCCACTCCCGCGTCCCTTCCTTCCTCATTCCTCCACACAGCTAGCCTTTTAAAACAATCTAAGTAAACAGCAAAGTAACATCTATTCAAGTTACACATTTCTTCACATGCTGAGAAAGGGAAAAGATAGCCATAAAAGTCTTCAGAAAAAGGAGAGGTTCAAAATTATGTGGAGAGTATTTTTTAAAGGATCACTTTAAGCACACACACGGGATCTTAAAGAATGCACATGGACATCTTGTTTGGGAAAAGTTTGTTCTTTTTTTTCTTTCTTCTTTTTAATTTACACAAAGCACAATCTTAAAAAGCTGATGGAGGGTGGGGACTGTCTGCTCCCCATCTCTAGGTCTGATGCTGAATGAAAGATCGACAGGAAATTAACGCAGAGGTAGGGAGTTTCTTGCCAAGAGTGAACTCTAAAACAAAAGACCCACTATTGTGTAAGAAAATCGGGCAGCTATACCCTCAGCCATGTTCTAAACTTCAGCAGTCCTTCAGTATGATCTGTGATTTATTCTAAACTATATATATACATATACACACACATATAAATAAAGTGTTGTATTACTCCCCATCTTCTAGCTCCTCCCCAAAAAGATGCAGATTTTGTTTCTTTGATCCTCTCTTCACTCCTTGTTTAATTGCCTTTTAGCCAGCAACAGAGTTAGTCAATGAATTCAAGTATGCACCCTCTTTTATCATCCATGCCAAAAGCACACTACCTTAGAGGCTTACAGGATTTCAATTGCTACCATAATATGTAAGATTATGTCATTAACCTTTGTTGTTTTGGCCTGATGTTACAGAAAATGCTCATTTTCTGATAAATTTGTAAACCTGACATTGTTGGTCACTCCACATTTCAAATAGCTTTTATGGCATTAATACCACGGAAAGGATACCAAAGCATGGTGATAAGTTGCATTCATGATATCCATGAGTTTCATGAGCATGGCAGAAGGCAGTAATCCAAGAACTTAAAGCCCATCCAAATGCTGCTGAGGTAGACCCACTGAGCATGATCCATTTATGAAGTGAAGATAAAAAGTGAGATTAGTTGAGTTATCATAGCGGACTTGCTTAGTTTTATATTCAGTACTAATCTCTCAAATAACTTTTTAGGTGAGTTCTCTTGATTTTTCTTTATCCAAAATGATGTAATCAAAGGCTGTCACATCTTCACTCCTATTCTCAAAAAGAAATTGGGCTTACTTCATTTCAGTTAACTGGTTTACCTATATTGAATCCCTTGCAAAGAAATGTATAAAATGGTGACCTACCAACACAAAATCATGTTCCTCTGTTATTTTAATAGGTACTAATAAAGCCAGAAGTCAGAGCAAGTCACCAAAGTATCAGCTGTAGAAGTTTTCTGGGCACATTCCAAAAGTCTACATCTGCTTGGCAACAACTCAGAAAAGAGATACGGTTACTTATTTTACAGTAACATAGCTTTCCCAGGCTTCAATGTATGAAAAACAGCTTGCTCTGTATCAGAAGAAAATCCAACCATATTTGCAAAAATCACATACTCACTATTCTGCTCTATCAACTTAAAAATTATTGCAATACTTGGAACCAAAATCATAAATGACATGGTTATCATATATTGCCATGTTCACGTGGTCTGACAGTCCAAGTGGGAATCCTATCTTCCTTTTCTTTTTGCAACATAAACACTTAAGCATTTAGTGATAAAATATTAAAAGCATAAGGCTCCAGACTCAGTGAGTACAAGTTGCTGATATAGCACCAACTCCAAAGAAAGGTGTCAGGTATGTTAAAATATGGCTCTGGCTTAGACATTATGAGCCCTGTTCTCTCCCTAATATGCTTGCCTTGTTCCTACCCTCCACAATTAACTATGCGTGTCAGCACTAAAATGTACCCCTTTAAATTCTAAGAAGGAAATTCACATCTGTGTCAATAAACAAAGTAATTGTCACATTTGTTCACCACAAACAACAGGTCTAGACACTTTTTAAAATTATAACATTAATTAATCTTTTGTCATCACTAATTAAAGCAGTAGCATCACATTTAGTTACTTTACTAGCAGGAGTCAGCTTTGGGTTGCTGGAAAATATATTAATGGGTGAATGTAATGGGCAGAAAAAGGAGGATTTAGGAAAGAAGTCATATTATTTTAAAACAATAAATGTTTATCACAGTTGGGTGCCTTTTTACATTTTAATAAATCTGGTTTCTTGTGAAAATTTCATTTGGTCTCTTTCTGATTGAAGTTCATACTACTATTATGTAAAATGTTCTCTCATTGTTGGGAAATTATAGACAAGGAAGAATAGGTTGATGACCAGAAAAGCTACCTTTATGCCTTGAAAAAAAAAAGTCACATGAACCTGTCATAGCTCTAGTCTGTTAGAAATGTAAGGGACTTTAATGGGTATTTTAGTAGAACCCATTTAAAATTAAGTGATGAATTGGAATGGGAAAAGTTATTCCAATAAAAGCAAACAAATTAACTAACCTGACCTTGGTCCACATAAAAGATTCATTTTCTTAATGGAAACAAACTCTTTGCGTCTAGCTCAGGTTTAACCACTGAAGTGTATGTGGAGCCTAAATTAAGCTATAGAAATGTACGCCTCCAGACACTCAGGTGTACATGCACAAGTAGGTAAGAGTTCTTATAGCTGTGGGATATGCTGCTGGCATGGTCTAGTATGACCCACTTCTACAATGATTACCACATGAGTCAGAAACCTGTTAAGACCCAATTAACAAAAATGTTATGCATCACTGATGCATGCTTTGTCCAGAGCTTAATTCCACTATTTTCCTAAGTAAATTCTGCCTTTTCTATTCATTAACTTTCTCTTCCCTTGGGTACAAGTAGCAACTTCGCCCATTTTGTTTAAAAGGTTATGGAAGATCTGAAAGTCCCAGGGCAATGGGATGTCTTTTTGTCCATTACTCTGAAAGAGTAAGAAAACATCTGTCTGCATCACACATTGGGCATCTCTGATGCCGCAAAAACCAGGCATCGTTCTTGTTTCACTAGCACCTGGAAAGATAACATCAATGTAGCCCGAGAACACTGGAAATAGGTTGGTCTTTCCTTTTCTTCCTCTCTCGGCAACCAAAACGATTTTAATACAAAGTGGAAGTAATTCCTGAATTAAGTCATTCTGGCAGCATAAGAAAAGCTTAGACTCTAGACTAAGCCTTAGAGTCTAGGCTGAGGAGACAGGGCTACCATGCTTGAAGCAATCGAAGACAGTGACTTTGGCTTTTTGAAGCAAAAATCAAGTAAGGGTTATTGTACCAATATAAGAACCACAATGGTGAGTCAGTGAAGCCTGGATTCTAACTCTAATGGGGCCCCCAGGAGACAGTTTTGGGGAGATACGGATGTGTTCTGAATGTCTCTCAACTTTCCTAACTTTATTAGGTGTTTTTAAACATATTCATTATCTCTCTACTCCCCGTGGAAAATGCCCGTACTGTGAAATACTGCAAAGAACTAGCAACTTCAGATGAGAAAGTATGATTTTTGTCTTTCTGCAAGCATACCGTACTTGCATAGAAACCATCCTTTAAAACCAAGCTGTGTGGACTTATGTTCTTATGCTGTAAGATAATAGGAGGTATATACGTATAATAAAATAATCCTGGGGCAACTGGGCTACTTCCTATGGTTTAGAAATGACCTTTACTTACTCTTACACTTTCGACATTTAAAAGATTTTAAAAAGAAAAGCATGAGGTAGGCACCACCATTTGCTGGAAAGAGTAATACTGTTCTGAGTGTGCGACCTTAGGAAAGTCACTTCACTACCAGGACCCGAGTTTTCTTATCTGTAAAGTGTTGGAGATTTTATCAGTTGACCTCCCTAAAGTCTCGATGTCTAAAATTCTCTCTTTATGTATGTAAAATCATCCATTTCCATTTCATGGAGGCCAATGCTCATTTTAAACAACAACATATGAGGGGGATATGTTAATCAACAATTTTACTTAGGTTACATATTTTTTACTTCACATATAATAAAGCTCATTATTTTTAACGGAGCTCTTCACTTCTCTATAGATTACATCTCATTATGGTCCATTATTCTTCTTCATTATTTATTCAATTAAGTAGGTGTTCTCTATAACTGCATTTTTATACCATTCACTCAAAATAAAGGCACATGAAATAATGTGGACTTAAATAAAAAACCCACTGCTGGAACACTAAATGACAGGCCGTTTCATCCAAATCATCCCATTCAATTCATAGACCTCGAGAGTCTAGCATTTGCCAGGCAGTTGGCCTAGTGCTAGGTAGTCAAGGCCATGCCAAGGCTCCTGCCCTTGAGGAGCAGCCAGTCTATTGAGGAAGCCAACACCCAGCCTGCAACACACCAGTGGATGTATTCAGGATACTCATCAATGTCCCACCTGTTTTCAACTGTTCCTGCAGAGTAAAGGGTAAAGTTTTAGGGAATACTACCTGGCTTATAATTTAGACCAGGGGTGTCAAACTGGAGGCCACATCAGTCTCGTGATCGCCTTCAAAGGGCCAATTGTAATTTTAGGACTGTATAAATGTAACTACTCCTTAACTAGGGGCAAGGAGTACAGCGCTGCCGCCAGGTAGAAACAAGGTGCCAGACCAGATAAAGCAAGGTGGAAGGCTGGATTAGGCCCTCGAGCCTTGCGTTTGCCACCTGTGATTTAGAACAAAGAAAAATGAAATACAAATGCAAACTCTTTAACATTCATGTATTTTACTTTTTAAAGTACACTTTTTTAAAGGTCCACTTCCTGCTGAATAATATTGCAGTATCTTTTTTATTTTTAAGGGTATAATTATTCTCTTTCAATGTCCAGGGTTATCAAGAGAACACAGGAAATACCTCAAACTTTCATTTTAGCCAGGCATCTTACAAGACCATTTACATGTCTTCTGGACAAAATAACATGGGCTAGAGGAGGCTGTATAAATTTGTCATCACTTTAAAAGCCCTTCTCGAAGAAGTCAGTCAATCTGACCTAGAAGTAGTTCTCTAGTTTGATTAGTTCTTCACTTTTTAAGACAATGGGATCCTTCAAAAACAGTTGTTACCAACCCTCTTCCCAGAAAAATTCACGGATTGTCTAAATTCTGCAAGCAATTTCAGGAACTAATGCATAAACCACAGGCTAACCTAGCCTGTTTGTCCTGTTCACTTTTTATTGATGGTCTGAATGATGGCACACAACAGTGGGTTGAGGAATCGGGCAGGGTGGGATGAAACTAAGGTATCTTTTAACATTCATATTCTCTGAGTCTAGACCTCAAGGATTCACAAAGAGCTCCATATGTTGAAAGGTAAATTGCAGTCAACAACAGGATGTGTGTGTATGTGAGTGAGTGTGCGTATATGTGTTTTAAAGAGTCAACTAAGTACAAGAGGGCAGAGACCATATGGGCAGCTGTGCCTGTCAACATACCTGCATGAGGAAAGAGACAGGATTCCGTCAGCTCTGTGATGTTCCTGAGGTGGAATCATGACCAAGGAGAGACGTAATGAGAGGCAGATTTCAGCTAAATAAATAAAAAGCATTTTCAAACAGCGTGCATTATTAAAACAGAAGAGGCTGCCTTAGGAAAGGAGCTCCCCTTCAACCTGGGAGGCAATTTAGTGTGGTACAAGAAGATGGATCAGGTTCTAATTTCAGTTTTGCCTTAAGCTAGACACATGAGCTGAGGCAAGTTTCCTTATGCTTATATAACTTGGTTTCCTCATCTGTAAACTGGAGGTTATAAAACCCGCACATAAGTCAAATGAGATGGCAAGAAAGTGCCTGCTCCAGTGTACTGCAGACATTAGGTATTCAACATGAGTTCCTGCCAACCTGCATCCCCTCTCCGCCCTCCCTCACTTTTCTCTGGAAGTATTTAAGCAGAGGCTGTTGGGGGTATCACACAGGAGGTTCCTACAGAGGAAGGCGGTTAGACATGATGGCCTCTAATGTCCTTTTAAGTCTAGGGTTTGGTTAGCAAAACTATTCTTAGGTGATATATCTTCTACATTATGTGTATGAAGTAGAAAAAGATT
The DNA here is from genome assembly GCF_004126475.2 of Phyllostomus discolor. Taxonomy (NCBI): domain Eukaryota; kingdom Metazoa; phylum Chordata; class Mammalia; order Chiroptera; family Phyllostomidae; genus Phyllostomus; species Phyllostomus discolor. The sequence goes on along the minus strand of NC_040907.2, from coordinate 44,210,194 downwards.
TACTTTCATCCATCTCTCTTCCTTGAGCAGCCACCTGAAAATCAGAATGAATGCTCTTATTTTTCTTTTTAGGTATTATATGCTTGCTAGCTCATTCCACTTTATTTCAAAGAATTTTCCATAAGCTCTTAAATGTTTCCATATGACACCATATTCTGCAGGTAACCTGAGTTCATACCATTCCCCAAACACGAGTCCCTATAAAACATTCCAGGATCTCTTTGTGTGCTCTGAATAGAATTTGTTAGGCTGCCAAATCACTTGGTCTTCTCCAGATAGCCTTGTCATTCCTAACGTGGTTATCGAAGTCTTTTATCAGCGTCTTTTAATCAAAGCCCTTCAGAACAACAATCTGAGGATTAAGAAATACCATAAGGTCTAAATGGCAAAGGCAAGAGGGTAAACTATAACTACAAACAGGACAAAGGCATAGGGTTACTCTGACTTTGCTTTAGGACACAACAACAGAGGAAGCGACTGTCATCTTAGGGGGAAAAAATGCCAGCTCAAATGTCACATGTGAATAAATTATTGGCCGTTCATAAACAACAACCAAAAAAAGGTGGTTATTCTAGTTTTGTTCCTAACCCATGAGTTTACACAAGATCTTGGCTTAGAATATTTTAAAAGAAGGGAGGCTCTCTTTTGTCAGGAAATCACCATATACCACTCAAAAATTTAAAAAATAAAATGACAAATTAAAAAAGGAAGAAAAGTCCCAGGCTCCAGGCCTCCTAAGGCAGCAGAGACTCATTCCTCTCAGAGTGAGAAGCAGAGACAGTGGGCGAGATCCAGAGTCACAGCTGCTTGGGAAGCTGCCGGGCTCTCCTGTCATTTCAGAAGCCTTGCTGCACACAGACACACTTGGACATGGCCACCTGGATTCCCTCCTCTTGTGGAGGGAGGCCAGGTTGCAGCGGTTCCATCCGCGGCCACTCCCTAGAAGGCAGAAGGCAAGCCTCTCCACAAAGTGTCTGCCACCCGAGGAGAGGAGCGGGTTGAATTTTCAAATAGGGCAGTAATTAAGAGGGAAAAAACTGGCTGCCTCTTCCCCTCCAGCCTCAATTTTATAACTCAAGGAAATCATTGTTTCTTTCATTATTATTTTCTTTCAACCATGACAAAAAAACACTCTTCAGCGAATAACTCATCAGTGGAAAGCTATTCAAAGAATTTTACATTGATAACACTACAAACGTAGAACAGGAAAGAACTTTGTTGATAATTTGTTCTGAATCTCTTGGTATTCAGATACCTGGAATGCCTGCTCCTCGGCTGGTCAAAATAGAAAACTCTTATGAAAGACTCGTAATACAAATCTTCCTATCTACTGCAGACAGAATTAATCGTTCCTTCCTTTGTGAGGCCAATACTCACACACAACACTCATTACATTGTTAAGCTATAATGTCTCTCTCTACTGCAAGACCTTACACCTCTTGAGAGCAGGACCTAGTCTTGCCCACCTATGGATCCACAGTGCCTTGTGTAATGTTTGGCTCAGAGAAAACCCTCATGGTTGCCTCAACAAATGGTTGCTGAATTAACTTAGATCAAAAGATATTAAAGGTCAAGAAGCTGAAACGACTGCCTAAAGAGCACACGGCTAGAACGAGAACTACATGCCCAGCAGTGCTCTCTCTACTCTTCCATATGGACTCTCCCAGGCTAAAAAAGATGATAGTAGTAGCTTATTATTTTATTGCTTCTCAGAACCTAATCATTCTCCCTCCATCATTAAAGCCACTCTTCCTCCCATAAGGTACTTAGATTCAAGAAAAAGGAATCTATTTTGCCTAATATTAAATTATCTGCTAAAAAGCTGGTAAAACAGAAAGGTTTTATACATGCAAATCTGCCCTTGCACCCAGTTTCAATTCTCTTATTTTTCTGATCTATATTCCTGCTCTCCAGATGGACCATCAGCTTTATACCAATGCCAGCAACAGCTTGTATATTGTTTGTTTAAAACAAAGATGATGGATTAAATATCATATGCAATGTGAGGAAAGAGGTTAAGGCTAATACTCCTGTCCTGAAATATATCAGAAACCCAGGCAATGTAGCTTTTTTTCCCCAGTGGATTGGTATAAATAAAGATTTAATTTTATTTTTCAGACTCATAAGAGGAAGCACACATTCATCTAGAATATGGAGCCTTTCCATCGCTCCAGATTTATTCTTGTTCTAAGGCATCATTACCCTCCAAATTATACAGACTTATGTCATTTCACTGAAACACTCATTCACCCATCACATGCCCAGATCCAACAGTAACACTTTTGTTTTAAAATTATGCCAAAATGAGCAAACTTGAAATTCTTTCACCTATATTTGAGTATTCTGCAAAATGTCTTTAATCATCTTAAATAAATTCCAAGCAAAAAATCTACAATTTCAATGTAAAATATATAAATGAAAGAAATTGCAGCAGAGGTCTCTTTTTGTACCTTGTGCATTTCATGACGCTGCTCACGAAGCCGTTGCCAGTAGGGAGGACTGTATATCAAAAGCAGCCCTACTGTGTAGTAGGTTTCCACCATGACTATGGATTCTTCTCTGCATATTTATATGTCATCTCCATTAGAAAAATGACGTAAGGGGAAAAAAAGCAAACACCCTTTTTTAGGAGTCAGAATGGAAGAACCTTGCAAAATGCAAAGCTAATTCTATAATGGGATTTTGATGATAGGCTATCATTTAAGTACACTACCATCACCAAAAGAATACCAATCAGGGTCTAGGATTCCCATGGGGAACAGCTCTAGAAGAAAGCAAAGGTGGATCTCTCCATTTTCTCCTGGCTCCAAGGATGTGTGTACTGAATAGAAATGGGAAGCCCATCTGGAAGAGTCACCAATGCACAGACTAATCCTAGATACTATCCAGTCATCGGTTTCTTTACTGAAAGTTGTACCATTTTTGCCATTTCTATCAACCACTCAGCTTAAAACTTTATTTAAAGCTGGAATTTGGCCCTCCCCAGTTGCACCATGAAAAAAAAAATATTTAAAGAAAGGTGTTTTGCAATTCCTATGTTTGGAATGAGTGATAAAATCTGTAGTGCTACCAACACTTACGAGATGCCAGTTCAATGACATCCATTTTATATGTCAGGACAGAACAGCAGGCAGAATGTGCATCTAACAAGACATTCAGCAACCCTGTACAAACTCTGGGACACACATGAGTTACTCTAAAACTTTAAGTATATGACCCTTATGGCAACTTGAAAGCACAATTAATCCAGTCTTATTGCACTATAACTCCCTCACCATGTGATAATACTGAGTTGCCATTTTCTCTTGCATGCTTGCACATGTGAGAATATTAGGTTAACTGGCACATGCAAGCATCTAGACAAATCAAAAGAAACTATAATAAAAATTAGTATTTAAAAATAGCACAAATATATCATGAGTAAACAAATGAACACATTAATAAATTTAACTTTAAAATATGAAAAAGTCACACTTGCAATTACAGAATATACATTTTTTCTTAGGACCTTGAAACTAAAATTTGGGTTAAATGAAACCTAAGGTCCCTTACAGCTATAACATTCTATGATTCTTTGAGTCTATTTTTATTTATTTGTTCACTTGAGTTTTTTCTTGTTGGAGAAGGTAGTTCTAGCCTTCCTTAGAATATCTTTCCACCTACACATCTTCCTACTGCAATAACACAAGTTGAGCTGAACACACAGTTATGTAACTTTAAGATCAAAAGAAAATGGAAGAGCAAGTTTTACCCCAGGCCCACCTAGTGAACATTTTATTTTGCCAATATACTAAAGACAACACTAAAACATTTCCCAACAGATTACATGAAAAATTCTTCTTTCTTTGGATTTATTGGAGGGGGAAGGGTAGGATCACACCATTGAAAGGTACCTGAATGATAATATCTGCTGCTATAATTTTCTTCACAATGCTGTTAAGGACTGCAGACAGAGTCTCCTACTGTACACATCTACTTATGGAGTGCAAATTCTTTGCCTCATAAAGCAAACTCTGTTTGTGCTGAATGTATATTTACCATTTCCTGCTAATGAGGTAAAAACTGATTCCAGATGAGTAGAAAAATGTCTTAGTTTTCACTGAAAATTAATTCCAGGGCAAAAATGTGCACAAGTTTTTTAAAAACCTCTCATTCTGTTGATCAATTTCTGGTTTCTTGCTTATATATTTTACTCCCTAGATTATTATTCTTTTTGGAGGAGGAGAGTCAGTTTGTGATAACACAATATACTTTTATATTCTGAGTATAAGGTTGCTAATTTCCATCAAGAATCCAAAGGAAACTTATATGTTTTCTTGCCAAAAGAGAACTGTTTTTAAAAGACCTATACAATATGGCACAGAATATCACCTGAAACACGAAGAGTTCAAAAAGCACTGGGAAAAACAGAGTTAAAGTGATCATTTAATCAACCTTAACTCACACTAGAATATTTAGCTATTGCATCATTTGCAGTACACAAGTCACACGCTGTCCTCAGGCCACTCCATTGAGTAACAGACAATGCAATGCTTTAAATTTGATTTCCTAATGTCCTGGAGGTCAATTTAAAACTTACCATTTGTTAATACATTCTTTAAATTTATTTGAGATTTTTAAAACTGGACCTGGTATCATGATTAATAGGTGTTGTTAACAAAATTTATTATAAGGCACCAATTAGACATCATAAAACGCAAAGGACTGCTATTGTGTTTAAGCTTAAACCCAATTTGGGTAGTTACAAACTTAAAAGCATCTTCTGTCCTAGGAGTTTGACTTCATTCCCAATGTTTTCATTTTCCTTAAATTTAGAACAGCTAAAGCATTTAAAATGTAGTCTGTGTAAGAACCTTTTTTTTTAAGCTTGAAATGGAGTTAACATCAAACACCCAAACTGTCGGGACCTAGTACGTGTTACCTTGATCACTTTTAAAGACATGCTCAATAATGTCCTTTGAGATGGGAGCAGAAATGACTCGATTACTTTCCCGAAGGCTTCACTTATAAATGCATCACTCGTTTAATGGCAGGTTTGTGTTACTGAAAACTGTCGCTGTCGTGGCAGATGTGAAATAAGTGGACATAAAGAATAACACCATTAAAAACGACCAGAGTTTGCCTGGAATGCCCAACCTTGTGTAGCAACAAACATTGATTTCGCTTCTAACAATATTTTCAAACAATCCCTAAATCTGGCAGACAGAAAGAATACTAATCACCTAGATAAATGTGTTTCTTCTACATTCTGGAGAAGCGCCACACGAACATATCAAGTTTAGTAAGCTTATGTGAGTGAAGCACTGTCCCACTTGGCATTACTTATTGAATTTCATATTATTTTATTAGAATGTTGATACAGACACTATGTGAAACTCTATAATTAGGTTAATTCAATCTTGTTATCTCACATAATTACAAATATTACAGAGCCCAAACCAAATCTATGGCCAAGTGTATTACCCATGATTTAGGCCAAAGTAATATGGTTTGATCTATACAAACCCCAAAATTAAAGTAGAGGAAGAAATTCCTTTTCCTTAGTCTTGATGATCCAAATATGCTATCTATATAAATCAGGTTCCCTTTGAGATGTTGAGTATACTCTAAGTGGAGGAAATAAACTACCACCTTCTAAATATGCAAACTTTTTCCTTCAAATGTTTAGTTTTTAAAAAATGTCAGCCCTGGCAGGTGTGGCTCAGTGGATTGAGCGGGCTGAGTGCTGGCTTGCAAACCAAAAGGTCGCTGGTTTGATTCCCAGTCAGGGCACACGCCTGAGATGCCAGCCAGGACCCTAGTTGAGGGTGGTGAGAGGCAACCAATCTGTTTCTCTCACACATCAATGTTTCTCTCCTTCCCTTCCTCTTTCTCTAAAAATAAATAAATAAAATCTTTAAAAACAAATAAATAAAATAATATTAAAGCTGACAAGTTGTCAGATAAGATGGGCAGAGGTGATGCCATTCAAATTCAAGGACATTAAGCATAATTATCCACTCACAGGTATAAATATGCTATTGGATTACTGATTTTTCATTGAAAATTTATATACTTTCATGATATACATTTCTTCCCCAAAATGCGGCAAGCAAACATTAGATGGATATATATTTCCACAATATTTTCAGTTATAATGAAGGGCATAAACCTTCAAACCTAAAAATTGGATTTTTAAACTTTCCAGAGTCTTAGTCTAAATATGTGTAAAAATTTAGCAAGAAGTATCAAATTATTTCAACCATACAAATTATTTAATGAGCACCCACGAATCTATGCCAAATAAGAATGAAGAACACAGTCCAATGCCAACTTCTCTGATTAATGCATCCTCAGCTTACATTTCCATACAGTTTCTCTTAATTAAAGACAAACAGAAATTTCCTCTCACTAAACACTTTTAGGTTCAAGTTTACTTTCTAGAGCTATTTCTAAAAGTGTATATCATTTGTTTTGCTGAGTAACTGAATTACTTCATATGATAAAGCCATTAATTATGTGGACCTGGTAACAAAGGAAGAATGCTTGGCACAGAAACAGAGGCTGGAGAGTTTACTAGTGATGTGGATTTTGGGAGCTGGGTAAGCAGGATTTCATAAGTGTCATTATGGGTAAAATACCCAAATAAAAGCAAAAATCACTAAATTATCTGCATGAATATTTAAGAGTTTATGGGAAATTTTTACCTAATAAAAAGTTTATGTATGTTATTTCTCTCAACTGGCTATCATAATAATTTATCTAACAATCAGCATGAATGATTTCCTGCTTATAAAAGGAAAAGACCTGTTATATTTTTCATATTCCACATACTTTTTCAAAGAATCCTGAGATTTCTTCTAAATCAAAGTGATTTTCCTCCTGTCTGGATGCCTGTAGCAATTATTAGCTCTCCTCCTCTTTGGCACTTACCCTCTGGTGTTTGCATCAAATGGTAGCACACCAGCACAGTCTGGAGTCAGACAGACCTGGGCCCAAGTGCTACCTTTACTACCACAGACTTGCTGTGGGATCTTGTAGCAAGCAGCTCTTTCTTCCTGGAGAAACTTCCCTATCTCTCTTTAGACCACTTTCTCCTAACACACCAGTGTCCAAACACAATGGCCTTCCTTTCTTTAGCCCCTGACACACACACACACACACACACACACACACACACACATTCATCCCCCACCAAGTTCCTTGTTCCTTAAGGAGACAAAGTTGTCTCTTTCTACTTTGATGCTTAGAGTATGTATGGCTTTATCCCCCACATAAAGCAGGTCTCCTCCTTTATTCTCTATCACTCTGTTTCCTTTAGAGATTTATCACATTCACAAATTAATAATTGTAACTGTTTACCCACTCCCAAACTGTAAACTCAATGAGAACAGGGCTCTATCTGCCTTGCCCACAGGTGCATTTCCAGTACCTAGCACAATGCCCAGCACATAGTGGGCAGCCAATAATAGTTAGCTGAGTAAAAGTACAATATTGATTGAAGGCATCATTACACATAAAATTATTTTCTCCAATTTTATTCCCAGAAATGATGTTACTGATTATAAATTTCTTCCCCTTTCTTTAACCAGGGGAAGTTTCATAGTTTGTGGCCCACAGGCCTTAGGGACACAGGTCTATTTCCATCACAAGATGACAGGCTATTTGAGATAGAGACTATGTCATATGCATTAAGCTCAGAGCCTTATACACAGTAGGTACTCAATAAATATATTTGAGAGCTTTAATACCTAAATGATAAACTGCAGTCTGTCATGACAATGAATTATTAAGCAACTGTTATTAGTATGGAATATGATGACCTCTTAAAACATTCAAGTTATATCTACCAAATAATATTAAGAGGAAAACACAAAATTATATGTGCTGTATCATTACATAACACAAAAACTATATCTATGCATGAATCCATATATTTTCCTGTTCTTACCACTTTTACAGACTTGACAACAAAGGATTAAGGAGAAATGAGACTATTTCCTAAATATAAGACCTTAAACTTTTAGGTAGGAAAAAAAATGGTATTAGGGAGACCAACTGAATCTTCTATCACCACCCAATGATTCATTACAAACATTCTTTTCTCTGGGGCTCATTCTTCTATCACTATGGAGGGATTTATATCCATAACCTCCATTAACATTAATGGAAGGTAGCCACATAATTTCACCAGAAGTCCACTAGAGAATCAGGCCTGTAAGAGAAAAGGCTTTCATTTATTAAGTTTATAAAGAATTCCTAATATAACACAAATATATAACAGGTGCCTCTGTTAACTGCCATTGATGAGTGCAATCATGCTGGAGAGGTGAAATTAAACAATTAAATTAAATCTGCTATATTCACAGAAAATAGAGCTCATAAAACTACATGCTTCTCACACCTTACAGCCTCCTCCACTCTCCACTAGAGACTATCCTTTGATGCTCTACTGTAATTCCGAAAGCAAATAGTATTTTAAAGTACTTCTTGTCATTGAAAAAACCATCTTTTAAAATGAAATGTTCCAACAAAATACACTCACACGTGCAGGAAATAAGGAATTTACAAGCCAACACAAGGTCATTATTTAATTTTTAATTAGGTTTCACCTAACAATGGAAAACTAAGTCTTCCTTCATCCATTTAACAAAATGCTCATTTAGAATACTCCATGGCTTAGAAAGCTTCCGAACAGATGTCTAAAATGAGAATTCAAGATTCAGGAAAATATGAAACTCACTTTACTCCGTTCTCAAGTGATCTGATAAACAAACAGCCTCACCCACTGCAGTCATGGTTGATAATTTATTTCTAGAGTCTGATGACTCTATGGCAATTCACTTTGCTGATGAAACATTCTTTATTTGGGTGGGATGCACACAGATAGCAACTTAACGAATGTCATTCCCACAAGATAATAGACCATAGAGAAGATGCATGCCAGGCAGTGCTGCATCAAAAAACCACTTTTCACCTATCAGAAGATGCCTTAACAACTGACAGTGTTTATCAAAGTCAGAAAACCTCATTCCTGCTAGGCAGAGTTCCAGAGCCAACTTTGTTTCTTCATTAAGGTCATCTAAACTTTCTAATATCCATGTGTTCTACATATTTGCAGTTACCAAAAATCCTTACCTTTGCAATTATTAATAACAGCACTAGCAGTAGCAGATATGTACTGCGAAGTTACTTTACTTCCTTTACTTACTTTCACTGTTTATAAAGGGTTCCTCAAATCTATAAGACAGTTTTCCTAATAACTAAATAATTCTTCTCCAATGTTATTTTGAGACCTCTACTTTGGTCCTTGCATTTATAACATTGAATGCTGTTGTAACTGGACAGCCCCTAAAGATAAAAAAAATCAGCATCAACTCAAACTCTCTTGGGGGTGAAAAAGAGGACTCCTTAAACCAAGGAAAAGACAAAAGATATGGCAACTACTCTTTAGTTCATCCTTGGAGGGAAGGCAGAACCTAGCTGCAAGTGGAGAAAGGGAAAGAGCAAGGAGAACTATGGTCTTTACCACCTGTTTATAGGTTCAAAATTTTCATTCTTTGGTTAAGGAAATGTCAAATTTTAGATATACACTCAATCTAAACCCTAATTATGCCACAGGATCATATATCAAAGGAGCTGTATATGGACTGTCTCCCTCTTTGGGGCAAGGGCAACTGGATGAATCCTTTCAATTTTGTCCATGATAAGTTGGCAGCTTCCTCTTGGGTAGTCTGGTTCAATGACTGGCATAAGGTAAGGGGTGGGTACTTGCTGAATGAATGTGGAAAGAAGATATCGTACACACTAACACACCCTGTGCTCCATCTCAACTGCATGCCATTTCCAGAACACGTGCCATTCAGGCCCATTGCCGTGCTCTGCCCCTTCATTTCCCTTGCCACACTTCAAGGGCCTGCTTTCATATTATCTCCTTCACAAACATCTTTCTCATTCTCCTTCACTCTGAATGAATACTGTCCTCTCTTGGGCCATATGGGTCCTTTGTATTCTACATAGAACATAGCACTCAACATGCCGTGCCTCCTCCTAACAACATCTGAGCATCTGAAAGGGAAGAAGAGCTTCTCGACTCTCTCTGTTATTATTCTTCTATGAACATATTACTTATTTCTAGTAAATGATAAGTACATATTTGTTGAATGTTTAAAATGAGTACTTCTACCTAAGCCAATGCATCCCACCTTCCAGTCTGAATATAATACCCAATTTTCTCCTGATTACATTAAAATACCTAAAATGTGGTGCCTGAGGCCTACTGTTTTCTAGCCTCTTGAAGGCACTCTCAGATTACCTACTATAAGCAAGGAAAATAAAGAAAACTGGCAAGAATGAAAAAAGTCACCATGTATACATCATGTCCAACCTCATCAAACATAAACTTTTAAAAGATAAGAAGAAAAGTCCAGAATATTCTCCTGAGTAACTTGGACATGCCCTCAATTTCCAATAAAGATCAAATACTGACAATGAAAAATTTGGCCAAATATAAAAGAAACAGAAATGTGTTCTCTTAAAATCAGATTTTTAAAAAATAGATGGAAATAATCTGGAAATCATTTTCCTTTGAAAACAGAAAGGAAACATTTTTTGTATACATTTTTCTAAATATACCTCAAATTAATCACTATTAAAAATTAAAAGAAGTAAAATCTTTTATTATGTAGAAACATATTTTTTAATTTTTAAGTACCACCTCAGAATCAGAAATCATTTATTTTTTCAAAAACATCCTTGACATTATATATATTTAACTCACTATATTACTCGGGGCAGAGGAAAGAAAAAACACTATGATTTACAATGTTATGCCAAGACAACTACAAGAGCTACTGCCCACTGTCCCTAACTCGACTCCATCCTCCGTTCCAAGGCTCCCTGCATGTGTGCCTCACAATCAATCTTGCCAAAACGCTTCCTGAAACATGTCTCTCCCCTGTTCAAAAACCCGCATGATTTTCTGTTGCCTAAATTTAAACAGCCACTCAATGCCCTGCCCTACATAAACCCCCACTCTAATCAAATTTGTCAACTTTTCTTGACCTGCACTACACCTGATGTATTCCTGCTTCTGCACTTCCATTCCTGCCTTTCCCTGGCTCCCCAGGTCTTCTCTCTGCTACTCTGTATCATCGCCTCTCCTCACCATCTAGTTTCCAAACAAGCCTTCAATCCACAACTCAAATTTAGTTTTATCCAAACCATTCTAGACTGTCTGAATGCTTCATAAATTCTCTTCCAAATTTCTATAAAACATGTTCTTCATATATACATATATATATGTGTGTGTGTGTGTATATACATACATATATATATATACATATATATATATATGATTATATCCTCCACCAGACCTAGCACACAATGGCTCACAGGCAGTCGATATTCAATACGTTTTTATAAACTTACTAATTATCTCTATGACAGTAATTTATAAACTTTACATTATGAGACCAAATTAAAGAACATATTTAAAGTAAGACTGCAATAACTAAACTGTGATAAACTTTGTATTATAAACAAATAAAATACTTTCAAGAAATATTTTAAAGAGAAACTTTCATTCTGATCTCACTCCTGATATTACCACATTTTTAAGGGTTACTAAAACATAGAAAATTCTAACTAAGCAGGCTAATTTTAATCCCTAGACCCAAATTACTATGAAAATAACAATAAAATATCTTAAATTCTTCTGGTGACATTAATTATATGCACAATATAATTAATGCAAGCTCAATGGTAACAATAACTGCATATGAAATGAATGAGTGTGGGACCCACAAAGAAGAGTACAGAAGAGTCTGAATGTTAGTATGAAAACTTCATTAATCCACTGCATGTAAACATGTCCGTACTTTTAAATGGGTTTTAGAGAAGAAGATAGTTTACTGTACGAAATCACACCCTAGTGTGTTAACTGTATTGGGGAGGCCATTAAGAAAAAAGTTTTCTGACTGGAGATGGGAGCTATCCCAAATGTGGAAGACCTCAGTAAAATGCCTTTAACATAACCTTCATCTACAACAACAAAAAGGCAAACACAAGGCATTGAAAACACCTGGACAGTCTGAACGAGACCAGACAACACTTAAAAACTGACCATGAGTGAACTATGGAGGCACTTTATAATTTACAAATTCCTACACACACACACACACACACACACACATTCTTCATCATACATCTAGAGTCATGGTACTCTACCACTTAAAAATACTACTGTAAGTTGATTTTAATTTAATGTCTTGTTATTACCGATTTGGGAACCAGAGTTCACTGCTTTATTTTTCGAATTTTAAAAGTATACTAAAATTGGGAGGTTCTAAAAGAGATAGAGAAATATATTCTTAAATAACTGAAAGCATTTATTTTTTAAATGGCACAGCTCAAATACTAAAGACATACTCAAGCTGCCAATTTTTAGTGCATGTTTTTTTTAAAAAAATCTTTCTATTTTGGACAAATAGGATTAAGCTTCTTAGACAATTCTTTGTTGTTTTGACTTCAACAATTTATGCAAATGAGATGTTAATTAGTGTAATTGTAACTTAAATTATGCTTGTGTAAACCTCTCCATTGGTAGAAAAGTGTGGGAATCTACACAACTGGTATTTAAAGTGGCTGTACTAACTCCCTTCTGAAAGCCCAGCATAGCAAGATCACTTTCATGTCTTTACAATTTGTTTTTATGAGGTGATAACATTTTTACAAATACCATCATTTTTGGTTTTTTATATTGTAAGTGACAGTCTGACATTTTACAACTGGCTTATTGAAAACAAGAATTGAGCACTCTAGCAGTAACGGACATTAACTGCTGAATAGAGATTCAGATGCTAATGAGGTGAGAGGGGCTCCAGAAAGTTTTGATAAATGCTACACACACTCTAACTAGCTGTGAATGTGGGTTGACAAAGAACATCTACACCAGGGTTCAATAAAATGTAACCCTTTAAATTAATCATACTGGCAGTATTTAATAGAATGCACAACAATCTCCTTTTCTGTTGGCTATAAAGCTGGAGAAATGCAAAGTCTTCACAAATGAATGCTCCCACATTTCCCACTCCACATTGCTACTTTCATTTGAACGTCTACAGCTGTTCCAAAAGTACTTACTGTAAATAGCAAAGTATAAGCAGATTTCAGAGTCTGACTCTTTCACAACATAGGATATAAGTGTTTTTTTCTTCATTTTATGCACAGATTTAAACAAAAACTCCTAAGTAAGAAAAAAATTGAAGATTTGAGTGTTTGGTTTAGCACACAGTAGGTTCTCAATAAAGGATGGTTATTGTAATAGGAAAGATCTGGCAACTTATAAAAAGAAAAGCCATCTGCTCACACAGGAAAAAATAAGAAAATTCAGGAAGTAAGGCCTTCTGTCTTCAAATTCACAAACCTAAAGTAGGCCTTTGTTCTTCAGGGGCTGTTGGGAAACGTATTTTACTGCTTTTGTAAAGAAGTCTTCTTATACAGAAGAAAAATAATAATGTCCTATTTAGTAAAACTATAATGAGCCTTATTATCACAAATGACTTATTTTATTTAATTTTTCATGCTCACACTAACCAAAATCTAGTACTGATTGCAAACTTGTAGATTTCAACAGACTACAGTCCAAGAGATCGCCCTTATATTTCTTCAGCAAACACAGAACATTAACATGTTATTTCTTTTTAAAGTGACAATCCCTAATATCCTTTTTGGTTTTTGCCAATTTTAATCTTGGCAGGAAGTGGAAATCTGTGCACTCAGCAACAGTGCAATCTTGCTGGCTGTCAAAATTATGTGTCAGCCAATGCCTGAGTGGTATTCTTGTCATTTCACCATGGTAAGAAACTTATCAGCCTGACATATAAAGCCTCTAAAAGTAGTGATTTATGCCAAAATGTAGATGCATTTATATACTACCTAAATTTCATTTTTAAAATTGCTATAATTATTATAACTCCCCTCAAGTGTATGTCCAAATTGTAGTTATATCTTCAAGGATGCTTTTAAAAATAATTCAAGGAATAATTATTACTGAAATTGTTTTGGATTAAAGATAACTAAATTTTAAAATGTATACATGTGTCTATGTAGACACATGTATGCATACACTTTGTTAATATGTTTGCTTACAGATACTGCAAACTTTTTAAAAAATCATTTTCTCCCTAATAGTATCCATGTGAACTGCACATTTCCAAGCCAACAAACTAATCACTTCTCAATAGACTGGATAAAAATGATACTTTTACCCTTCAGCGAGCACTGGTTCCTCTTTGACTTTTTAAGACTAAAAACTATCACTTAAAAAAAGTGAACAAGTAGAGAAATGTGTGCTATGGTTTAGAAATGGCCATTTAGCCAAATTGCATACCTGTGCTGCGTCAGCGTCCTGGCAGGGCCATCTCATTCCACTGGTCTAATGGATGGCAATTGAATTTAATTAGCAAAACTCCTTTGACTTAGTTTCATACTGTGCTGAATGTAATGGAATCTCTCTCCCTACCTCTCTCTCTCTCTTCCTCCAGCTTTCTCCCTCCCTCCTCTTCTTGCATTTAACTAAAAATGTCCTTAACTGCCACCCACTTTAAGAATATTAAAGGCTATACATTATATTTAAAGATATAATAGTCATCTCCTCCCTATGACTTAAATTTAGTTGCTGAATTATATAACATAAAATAATTAAAAAGATACTTTGATAGTGATACACAGTATAGATTCAATTACCACAATGTATCCATTAAAGGTACTTTTATTGTATGAATAAAATACAAATCCTCTTTATGGATCAATACCAGAACATAATTCTATTCTTCCTCCTAAAAAAGGAAGTTAACCATTATAAATCATTTTCACATGAAAATGGTAAAAAAAAGGTATTCCTTTGAAAGTGTTCTGTTCATCTCAATATATTAAGAACATTCCTTTCTCTGTTATACTCATTTTGAAACTGTATGCCTAAATTCCAGCAATATTTGATAACTGATTAACAGAAAACTTATTTACCATTCCTTTTTGTATTTACATAAATGTCTGACATTAAATTCAGAGACAGATTTTCATTAATTAAATAATATTTTCTAAATAAATCAAGAAAACACAAAAAAATGCTCCTAAGGGATTCTGAGTAAATATTACTACTCTGCCTAACTTTTGCCTGGCTGGGCACTCTGAGACAAGTTCCTATGATTGATTATTGTGGTATCTCTGAATCTTTGACTTTGAACCATAACCTTTTTTTGCGAACAATGACAGTTGGGACCTACCATTTGCCATCTGTAGAGATGAAGGGGGGAAAAGGACTTCATGTACATTAATCAACCAATTAAGAACAGTCTTAAACAAAACACTAAAGCATAATAAACCCCTGACTGCTAAATAGCTTTCTACTTTTAATAGTTGTCTTCCTGCAGTCTGCTCACAAGATTAGGAGTAATCTGCTCTACTCTTACCAAAAATTGCATGAGGAAAAGAGAAAAAAGCAAACCTACCCAAACGATGAATTTTAAATTGTGAAAAACGATACCTCAGGATTCTGTATTTCAAATCAAAACTTAAGAAGCTGATCCACATACCACAGTTTCAAAGAATCTCACATCCATAAAAAAATATGGTACTTCACAGAAATATCTAAAATTATTAGTATATATAAATGTGCCTCTTATGTTGAAATATTAAATGACTACATTCTCTAAAATACCACTCACCCAATAATTTATACTATCTTACTGTGCATAAGGTAATATATCAGGAGAATTTGAGGTTTCAATTACCATAACATAAAACAAACCTACTAAGGAAAACTGAGGAAAAATGAACAAAACAAGGTAAGGACTTGCCCTTACTCTAATTAAAACATGATCAGCAAATGTAATATTTAAGCAGTAAGGCATTAACTTAGTCTTATTTGTGAATTAAAAAAAATAAATAGTAAACCAAGGAACAAAAGTCAAGGATGCCCACACTCACAGGTTAACTTACACTGAATTAATTGGAGGTACCAGCCAGTGCCAGAAGTGTAAGAAAAATAAACATAAGACTGGAACAGTAGAAGTGAAAGTGTTATTGTTTGCACTTGATATGATTATCTACACTGTAAACACAAATTAATTTACAAATTATTGGGTGAAAACATATAAATATAGCTGAATGTAAAATCATTATACAAAATTTACTGTATTTCTATACTAGAAACATATTTGTAGAAAATATACTTTTAAAGAAAACAGTATCAAAATAAAAAAAAAACCAACTGTATGGGAAAACATATTTGCCAATGATACCTCAGACAAGGGTTTAATCTCCAAAATATATAAAGAACTTACACGACTCCACTCTAAGAAGACAAGCAACCCAATTAAAAAATGGGCAAAGGACTTGAACAGACACTTCTCCAAAGAGGACATACAGAAGATCCAAAGACACATGAAACAGTGTTCAATATCACTAGCTATCAGAGAGATGCAAATTAAAACCACAATGAGATACCACTTCACACCAGTCAGAACGGCCATCATAAACAAAGCAACAAACAACAAGTGTTGGAGAGGTTATGGAGAAAAGGGGACCCTAGTGCACTGTTGGTGGGACTGTAGACTGGTACAACCATTATGGAAAGCAGTACGAAACTTCCTCAGAAAACTAAAAATGGATCTGCCTTTTGCCCCTGCAATTCTACTGCTGGGACTCTATCCTAAGAACACTAAAACACCAATACAAAAGAACTTTTGCACCCCGATGTTCACAGCAGCACAATTTATAATAGCTAGGTGCTGGAAGCAACCTAGATGCCCATCAGTAAATAAATGGATCAAAAAACTATGGTACATTTACACAATGGAATTCTATGCAGCAGAAAGAAAGAAGGAGCTCCTACCCTTTGCAACAGCTTGGATGGAGCTGGGGAGCATTATGCTAAGCGAAACAAGCCAGGCAGTGAAAGACAAATACCATATGATCTCACCTTTAACAGGAACCTAAACAACAAAACAAAGAAATAAGCAAAATATAACCAAAGACACTGAAATAGAGGACAGGCTGACAGTGACCAGAGGGGAGAGAAGAGGGAATTTCAGGGGAGAATGGGAAGGGTTTACAGGAACAAATTTAAAGGACACATGGACAAAAACTAGGGGGAGGGTGGTAATGGGAGGGAAGTGGGGAGGGTTGGGTGGGTGGGCTGGAATGGGAGTAAAATGGAGAAAACTGTACTTGAACAATGATTAAAATAAAATAAAATTAAATTAAATTAAAATTAAAAAAAGAAAATATACTTTTAAAAACACAATTTATAAAAGCAGCTTCACAAAAAAATGTCCGAGACCTGAATAAAAAAATAATGCAATATATCAAAATATAACATCTAAATAAATGGAGAGACATACCATGTTCATAGATGTACTAAGATATAATAGAAAACAGATGTCAATGTGCCTGTATATCCAACATATTTCTGAACAAAATCCATACAGAATTTTCATGAAACTTAACAATATGATTCTATTACCTCACACATGTCAGAATGACTATTATCAAAAAGACACCAAGTAACTTGTGTTGGCAAGGATATGGAGAAAGGGAACCCTTATTCACTGTTGGTGGGAAGCTAAACTGGGGCAGCCACTGTGGAAAACTGCATGGAGTTTCCTCAAAAGAAATTAAAAATAGAACTACCATGTGATCCAGCAACTTCTGGGTATTGATCTGAAGAAAATAAAGTCACTTACTGGAAAAGATAAATTCACCTACATGTTCATTGCAGCATTATTTATAATAGCCAAAATATGGAATCAATCAATCAACCTGACTTCCATTAATATATGAATGGATACAGAAGTTATAGCATACACACACACACAACTACTTGGTTATAAAAAGAATGAAGTCTTGCCATTTATGACAACATAGATGGAAATGGGGAACATTATGAAAAGTGAAATACCATATTTTGCTGTGTATAATATGCACTTTTGTGCCCAGTTTTTTGAGGGGGAAAATAAGGATGTGCATTATACATGAGTAACACCTGAAATATCTTGCATCTGTTCTTGTTTTGTAATTATTTGTTACATAAAATGTCTTGTACCCTAATATGTTAAAAAATAAATGCTAAAATTCCTCTATAATATAAAAATGAAGTATCTAAATATAAATAAATAAGTGAATGAATTAAAAAATTAAAATAAAAGATTTTTTTCCTGAAAGTTCAGGCCCAAAATATGGGTGCACATTATACACAGGAGCACATTATACATGGGAAAATATGGTAAATCAGACAAAGACAATACCATGATTTCTCTTGTATGTGGTATTTAAAAAAAGAAAAAGCTCATGGATACAGAGACTGGTGATTGCCAGAGGTGCAGGACAGAGAGGGTGGGTCAGAAGTGAATGAAGAGTGTCAGAAGATAAAAAATAAAAAAGGAAATTTGATATTAAAAGCTTATTTCAAACCATAGCTCTGAGATCCAAAGTGGCAGAGGAGTGCGTAGAAGCTACACTAACTGACCTCCTCCCAAGACCAATCAGGAATTACAACTAAACCTGGGGTGTCAAACTCATTTTCATCGGGGGCCACATCAGCCTCATGGTTGCCTTCAAAGGGCTGAATATATTTCAATTCCTTAACAGTTGAGGCAGAGCACTTCACTCTGGCATCAGCCTGAGGGGAAGCAATACTCTCCCACAGGAATTACTCTGCCCCACCCTGTGGTGCTTAAGCCTGACTGCTGATCACAACATGATTAGTTTAATAACTGATCAGTTCAATGGCTGATTAGTTTAACAGCTTAAGGGTAAAAATACAAAGAAGCAGCCAAAATGGGAAGACAAAAAACCAGACTCCAAGGGAAAGAACAAATGAATTGTACATAAGAACTACATTAAATGGAGGCAAGCAATTTATCAGATAGAGTTTAGACGAATGATTATAAGGATATTCAACAATATGAAAAAAGACAAAGAAACCATAAAAAAGGACCAGTCAGAAATAAAGAATGCAATATCTGAAATAAATAACATACTGGAAGGAATAAACAGTAGGTTAGATGAAGCAGAGGCTGGAATCAGTGATTTGAAAGACACGGAAGGAAAAAACATCCAGGCAGAGCAACAAAACGAAAAAAGAATTTTAAAAAAGGAGGGGAGTTTAAGAAACACTTTGGACAACATGAAGCAGAAAAACATCTTCATCGTGGGAATACCAGGAAAAGAGAGAAAGCAAGGGATCGAGAACCTATTTGAAGAAATAATGACTGAAAACTTCCCTAACCTGGTGAAGGAAGAAGTCACACAAGTCCAGGAAGCTCAGAGAGTCCCAAAAAATTTGGACCCAAAGAGGCCTACACAGAGACACATAAAAATTAAAATGACAAGACTTAAAGACGAAGAGAAAATCCTAAAAGCCACAAGAGAAAAGCAGGTAGTTACCTTGAAGGGTGCATCAATTAGACTGTCATCTGATTTCTCAACAGAAACATTTCAGGCCAGAAGGGAGTAGTGCGAAATATTCAAGGTGATGAAAAGCAAAGACCTACAACCATGGCTACTTTACCCAGCAAGAAAATGGAAGGAGAAATAAGAAGCTTCCCAGTTAACAAAAAGATAAAAGAGGTTGTTAACACCAAGCCAGTACTGCAACAAATTTAAAAGGACTTCTCTGGAGAAAAAGAAGAAAACCAGAACAAAAAACCCCTGAAAAAAATAGTCTAACAATAAAACAGCACCAAATACATACCCATAATCACCTTCAATGTATAAGGCTTAATTAAATGTTCCAACCAAAAGACATAGGTAGCTGAATGGATAAGAAAACGAGACCCAACAACTAGGCTTCCAGACAAGATGGAGGCATAGGTAGATACATTTTGCCTTTTTGCACAACCAAAAGAGGGACAACAACAAATTTAAAAACAAAAACCAACCAGAGCTGCCAGAAAATTGAACTGTATAGAAGTCCAACAACCAAGGAGTTAAAGAAGAAACATTTATCTAGACTGGTAGGAGGAGCAGAGACTGGCAACTGGGCAGAGAGAATGCATAGCAAGGAGGTGGCTGGAGGACCAGGTGGGTGAGGTGGCAGCTGGTGGACCGGGTGATCCCATATTTACGTGTGGATAAACTGGGAAGAACAACTGGGGATCAAGACAGACAATGCAACCCAGTGTCCCAGCTTGGGAAATAAAGCCTCAAAACCTGTGGCTGTAAAAACCTATGCAGACCTCGGCAGCAGGAGAAACTGCCAGCCTCACAGGAGAGTTTGTTGGAGAGATCCACAGGGTCCTAGAGCATACACAAGCCCATCCACCAGGGAATCAGCACCAGAAGGGCCCAATTTGCTTGTGGGAAGCAGGGGAAGTGACTGAAAGCCAGCCAAGAGCCAAGCAAGTGGCATTGTTCCCTTTTGGACCCCTCCCTCACATACAGTGCCACAACACAGTGATGCAGGATGCCATGCCCTGGTGAATACCTTAGACTCAATTCCTTAAAATGTAACAGGCATGCCAAGACAAAAAAAAATGGCCCAAATGAAAGAACATATTAAAGCCCGAAAAACAGAACTAAGCGATGATGAGATAGCCAACCTATCAGATGCAGAGTTCAAAACACTGGTAATCTGGATGCTCACAAAAATGGTTGAGTATGATAGCACAATAGAGGAAGAAGTAAAGGCTATGCAAAGTGAAATAAAGGGAACCAACAGTGAAGGGAAGGAAACCAGGACTCAGATCAACGATTTAGAGGAGAGGGAAGAAATAAACATTCAACCAGAATAGAATGAAGAAAATTATTCAAGAATTCAAAAAAATGAGGAGAAGCTTAGGAACCTCTGGGACAACATTAAATGTTTCAACATCTGAATCACAGGGGTGCCAGAAGGAGAAGAGGAAGAACAAGAAATTTAAAACATAATGCAGGAGAACTTCCCTTCATTATGGCAAAGGAAATAGACTTCCAGGAAGTCCAGGAAGCTCAGAGAGTCCCAAAGAAGTTGGACGCAAGGAGAAACACGTTAAAGCACATCATAATCACATTACCCAAGATTAAAGATAAGGAGATCATCTTCAAAGCAGTAACAGAAAAGGAGACAGTTGCCTACCAAGGAGTTCCTGTTAGACTATCAGCTGATTTTTCAAAAGAAACCTTGCAGGCAAGAAGGGGCTGGAAAGAAGCATTCGAAGCCATGAAAGGCAAGGACCTACATCCAAGATGATTCTATCCAGCAAAGCTATCATTTAGAATGGAAGGGCAGATAAAGTGTTTCCCAGGTAAGGTAAAGTTAAAGGAGTTTATCAACACCAAGCCCTTACTATATGAAATGTTAAGGAACTTATCTAAGTAGAAGATGAAAAATAACAACAGTAAAATGACAACAAACTCAAACTATCAACAACTGAACCTAAAAAAAAAAACAAAAACAAAAAATGAACTAAGCAAACAAC
Source organism: Phyllostomus discolor (assembly GCF_004126475.2). Lineage (NCBI taxonomy): Eukaryota > Metazoa > Chordata > Mammalia > Chiroptera > Phyllostomidae > Phyllostomus > Phyllostomus discolor. The sequence continues at coordinate 44,188,754 of NC_040907.2, read as the reverse complement.
CAGAACAGGGACAGATTCACAGAAAAAGATATCACATGGAGGGTTATCAGTGGGGAGAGGGAGGGGGGAGAATGGGGGAAAAGGTACAAGAAATAAGAAGCATAAATGATAGGTACAAAATAGACAGGGAGGTTAAGAATAGTATAGGAAATGGAGAAGTCAAAGAACTTACATGTACAACCCACGGACATGAAGTAAGTAGGAGAATGCTGGTGGGAGAGGTATGCAGAGTGAAGGGGAATAAATGGGAGAAAAAAATGGGATGACTTGAATAGCACAATCAATAAAATATATTTAAAAAAGGAAGTTTACAGCTAAAAAAAAGAAAAAACAAGACCCATATATATGCTGCCTCCAAGAGACATATCTCAGATAGAAAGATACACACAGACTGAAAGTAAAGGGATGGAAAAAGAGATTTCACAGAAATGAAAAGGGAAAAGAAGCTGAGGTAGCAGTAATTATATCTGACAAAATAGACTTTAAAACCAAGGCTATAGTAAAAGACAGAGAAGGATGCTATATAATGACAAAGGGAATAATCCAACAAGAGGATATAACCCTAGTAAATCTTCATACACCCAGCATAGGAACACCTAAATATGTGAAACAAATTTTTATGGACATAAAGGGAGAGAGCAACAGAAGTGCAGTCATAGTTGGGGATCTTAAACACCACATTGACTTGAATAGATAGATCTTCCAGACAGAAACTCAAAAAGGAAACAGCAGTGCTAAACAACACACTAGGTCAAATGGATTTAATTGACATCTTCAGAGCATTTCATCCCAAAGCAGCACAATACACATACTTTTCAAGGGCACAAGGAACATTTTCTAGGATAGACCACATGTTATGACACAAAACAGGTCCCAGTAAATTTAAGAAGATTTAAATCATATGAAGCATCTTCTCTGGTCACAATGCTATGAAACTAGAAATCAATCACAAGAAGAAAACTCAAAAACACAGAAAGACATGACAGCTAAATAACATGTTATTAAACAATGAATGTGTTTACAATGAGATCAAGGAAGAAATCAAAAGATGCCTTGAAACAAATGAAAATGAGGACAAAACAATGCAAAATCTGTGGGACGTGAGGAAAGCAATCCTAATAGGGAAATTCGTGACATTACAGCCCTATCTCTAGAAAACAAGAAAAAGTTCAAATGAACAATCAAACTTCACACTTAAAGGAACTTGGCAAAGAACAAACAAAGCACAAAGTGAGTAAAAAGAAGATAATATTAAAGATTAGAGCAGAAATAAACAAAATAGAGTCTAAAAAAGTGATACAAAAGATCAATGAATCCAAGAACTGGTTCTTTGAAAAGATAAAACAAAATTGACAAACTTTTAACCAGACTCATTAAGAAAAAAAGAGAAAGGACCCAAATAAATAAAATCAGAAATGAAAGAGGAGAAATAACAACTGACACCAAAGGAATACAAACGCTTGTAGGAATACATTATGAACAATTATGTGCTGACAAACTGGACAATCTGGATGAAATGCATAAATTCCTAGAAACATACAATCTTCCAAAACTAAATCAGGAAGAATCAGAGCATCTAAATAGACAGATTATACCTAACGAAATTGAAGAAGTAATCAAAAAACTCCAAACAAACAAAAGCCCTGGATCAGATGGTTTCAAAGGTGAATTTTATCAAACACTCTGAGAAGAAATAACACCTCTTCTTCTCAAACTATTTCATAGAAGAGGAAAGGCTCCCAAACTCATTTTATAAGGCCAGCATTATGCTAATTCCAAAACTAGATAAAGACACCACAAAGAAAGAAGATTATAGGCCAATATCCCCAATGAACATAGATGCTAAAATCCTCCACAAAATATTAGCAAACTGAATGCAGCAATGCATAAACAAGATTACACACCATGATCAAGTGGGATTTATTCCAGGAATGCAAGGTTGGCACAACATTTGCAAATCAATAAATGTGATTAACCACATAAACAAAATGAAGAATAAAAACCACATGATCATATCAATAGGTGTAGAATAAGCTTTTGATAAAGTCCAGCATCATTTATGATCAAAACTCTCAGCAAAACAGAACTCTCAGCAAAAGAGAAATACCTAAACATAATAAAGGCCATATATGACAAATACACTGCCAGTTCATACTCAATAGGTAAAAACTACAAGTGTTCCCCTTAAAATCAAGAACAAGACAGGGATGTCTGCTTTCATTTCTCTTATGAAACACAGTACTGGAAGTCCTAGCCACAGCAATCAGACAAGAAGAAGAAATAAAAAGCATCCTAAATGGAAAGGAAGAAGCAAAACTGTCTTTATATGCTGATGGGATGATACTCCATACAAAGAACCCCAAAGATTCCACCAAGAAACTACTAGAACTGATAAATGAGTTCAGCAAAGTAGCAGGATACAAAAATAATATCCAGAAGTCAGCTGCATTTTTATATGCCAATAATGAACTAACAGAAAGGGAAATAAGAAAACAATCCCATTCACAATTGCTTCAAAAAGGATAAAATACCTAACAATAAACCTAACCAAGAACATGAAGTACCTGTACATGGAAAATTATAAGAAACTGAAGAAAGAAAATGAGAAAGATACAAATAAATGGAATCACATACCATGTTCATGGGTAGGAAGAATTATCATTAAAATGGCAATACTACCCAAAGCAATCTATAGATTCACCGCAATTCCTATCAAGATGCCAATGATGTATTTCAGAGAACTAGAACAAATATTTCAAAAATTTATATGGAACCACAAAAGGCCCCACATAGCAACAGTGATCCTGAGAAAGAAAAACAAAGTTGGAGGAATCGTGCTACCTAATATCAAACTTACTACAAGGCCATACTAATCAAAACAACCTGGTACTGGCATAAAAACAGACACATAGATTGATGAACAGAAGAGAGCCCAGAAGTAAGCCCACATCTTTATAGTCAATTAATATTTGACAGAGTATGCAAGCACATACAATGGGCTGAAGATAGTTTATTCAATAAATGGTGTTGGTAAAATTGAACATACATGTGCAGAAAAGCGAAAGTAGACCACCCTCTTACACCACACACAAGAATAAATTCTAAATGGACCAAAGACTTAAATGTTAAACCTGAAACCATAAAAATCCTAGAAAAAAAGCATAGGCAGCAAAATCTCAGTTATTGCTCATAGGTTTTTTTTAACAGATATATTTCCCCAGGCAAGGAAAACCAAACCAAACCAAACCAATCCAAACCAAACCAAACCAAACCAAAACAAAACAAAACAAAATAAACAGATGAGACTACATCAAACTAAAATGTTTTGCACAGCAAAGGAAATCATCAACAAAATCAAGACAACCCACAGAACTGGAGAACATATTCACTGATATACCTGATAATGGGTTAATACCCAAAATTTATAAATTACTTACAAAACTCAACACTGAAAAAACAAACAACCCAATTAAAAAATGGAAAAAGGACCTGAATAGACACTTCTCCAAAGAGGACATACAGATAGTCAATACACACATGAAAAGATGCTCAATGTCACTAACCATCAGAGCAATGCAAATTAAAACCATGAGATACAATCTCATACCTTTCAGAATGGCTATCATCAATAAATCAACAAACAACAAGTGCTGGTGAGGATGTGGGGAAAGGGGAACCCTTTTGCACTGTTGGTGAGAATGCAGACTAGTGTATACACTGTGGAAAGCAGTATGGAAATACCTCAAAAAATTAAAAATGGATCTGCCTTCTGACCAGCAATCCCACATCTGGGAATATATCCTAAAGAACCCAAAACACTAATTTGAAAGAACAGAAGCACCCCTGTGTTCATTACAGTAGTATTGCAATCACCAAGATATGGGAACAGCCCAAGTATCCATCAATAAGTGAGTGGATAAAACAACTATGGGACATTTACACAAAGGAATTCTACTTGGCTGAAAAAAGAAGAAAATTTTACTCTTTGCAACACTATATATGGACCTGGAGAACACTGGTAAGTGAAATAAGCCAGTCAGAGAAAGACAAATACCATATGATTTCACTCACATGTGGACTCTAATGAACAAACTGAACTAACAAGCAAAACAGAGACAGACTCGTAGATGGAGAGCAGATGACAGCTAGTGGAGGGGGGAGTTTAGGGAGTGGAGGGATTGAGCAAAAAGGAAAAAGGACTCATGGACATGGACAACAGTGTGGTGATTGCTGGTGGGAGGGAGTATAAGGGAACTAAATGGAAATGAAAAAAAGTATAATAAAGATTAAATTTTAAAAACTATAGCTCTGTGGCCCATTTTGATGAATAAAAAATAACATTACAACAATAAATAATATATATGCAATAGTAAAGAGTCAAGAATAACTAAAAAACACTCCTAAATAAAGTAGGAAGAATTTGCCTTATCAGATATCAAAAATAATATAAGGGCTTAATAAGTGAAACAACACAGTGTTGGTTCAGGGTAGACAAACTGATTATTGGAATAGAGCAAGACTGAAACAGACACACACAAATAAAAATGACAGAGGTGGCCCTGAAGAGTATTTGGGGGAAGAAAGAAATTATTCAACACATAATGGAGTGAAAACTATTATTCATGAAGAAAAATAATAAAATTGGACCCCTCCCTCATACCATACATAAAACTAAATTACAATTGGAATATAAACTTAAATGGGAGATGAATATTCAAAGATGTACAAAAAATACCATATATTTCTAAACTTAGAGTAAAAAAGGATATTTTAAACAAAATATAAAAGCACTAATTGTAAAAGAAGATTAATAAACTTTACTATATTAAAATTAAGAATTTTTGTTCATCAAAGTTACCTTAATGAAAATGAAAAGACAAACCACAAACTATGAAAAGATTCTGCAAACATATAATGCAGGGAAGTAGAATCCAAGGTACATGAAGAATTCCTAACAAAACAACAAGAAAAAGACAAGCAACAAAATTTTAAAAATGAGTATTTATTTCACAGAAAAGGAAAGTTAAGACAAAAGATATTTAATCTAATTATTAATCAAATGGGGAATGCAAATTAAGACCACAATGAAATATGATTTTATAGCCACTAGATTGGCAAAAAAGTAAAAATTTGTCAATAGTAAATGTTGGAAAGGAAATATAGCAACATGAGTTTTTCTTTTCTTAAAAGATTTTATTTATTTCTAGAGATAAGGGGAAGGGAGGGAGAAAGACAGGGAGAGAAATATCAATGTGTGGTTGCTTCTCACGCACCACTAACTGGGGACCTGGCCTGCAACCCAGGCATGTGTCCTGACTGGGAATTGAACCAGCAACCCCTTGGTTCACAGGCTAGCACTTGATCCACTGAACCACACCAGCCAGGGCTCAACATGAATTTTTCATACATTGCTACTACTAGTGAGAGTGAAAACAGGTACAACTACTTAATAAAATAAAATAACATTATTGTTTATAAAACTAACATTTACATACTCTGTGAATCAACAATTCCATTTTTAATATATGTTCTAAGGAAATTCTTACACACGTTCTCCAGAAGACATGGTATGATTCATAACACTTGCTAGTAGCAAGAAACATGCCATCACACACTGGCATATTATACAAGAAAAAAGAATAAATTACAGTACATGCGGCAATATTAGAAATATGATATTAAGTGAAAGTAAGTTTCCAGAAGCATATATGTATGCATATATATAAATTTTATAAAACTTAAGCAAAATCAAACAATATATTTAGTATGCATATATGTCATGGGAACATTTCTTTTATAGGAGGGGAATGATAAACACAGTAATCAGGATAATGGATAATATTTTCAGGGAACATAGGTGTAAGTGCAAAATATTGGTAATGTTTTCTTTTTTGGGTGGGGTTATAGGGTCCCAGATTTTTACTTCAGTATCATGCATTATAACTTGCATATATTCTTACATTGAAAAATAAATTTAAAATAAATTAGAAATCAAGCCATCAGTGTTTATTAAAACAAAATTATTTTTAAAAGATTTTATTTATTTATTTTTAGAGAGAGGGGGAGGGAGAAAAAGAGGGAGAGAGACACCAATGTGTGGCTGCCTCTCGCATGTCCCTCACTGGGGACCTGGCCCTCAACCCAGGCAAGTGCCCCGACTGGGAACCAAATCAATGACCCTTTGGTTTGCAGGCTGGCACTCAATTCACTGAGCCACACCAGCTGGGACAAAACAAAATGATTTTTCACAATATCCTAAAACCTTCCAGCAACAGGCTTGAAAGGATTGAAAAGAAATACATTTGATTTTTCTAGTTTGAATTATTTTAATAATGCGGTCCATTTTTCCCTAAGGAAATATGTGAATAGTCAAATTAGGGGAAAACATCTTTATTCTTTTTTACTTGACTGATGTGGATAATATTTATTTTAAGTCCAATTTTAGTTCCCCATGCAAACAGGGGATATAGCCATGTAGGAGGTGACTCCAGTATGGACAAATCCAAACAGCAGATAATCCACATTGCTGTTTGGCTTAAAGTGTTATCCTTCAGTCTTTTAACATTCCATGTTATATCCTATATATGCTCAGTTTCAAAGAAACTTCTATTCCTGGCAGGGGGCTTAAAATGGATGATCCAGGTTTGTTGTAAATAGCCAGCAGTAACACATATACACACACACATCATATCATGTATCATATATCATGGATCACATATATATGAGGAGAAATCAACAAGGTGGGATTTTTTGCGGTTTGGCAGAGAGACGATGATAGATGAGTATAGAGTCCTTTCTTCCAATGATAATATTCAATATGTGGTTATAGAACTGAATTTCTATGAATAATTTCCAAAAGAAAATTTTTAAAAACCTGGCTGAATATGAATGCATGCAGTACTCAAAGATGAACTTAACTGAATTGAGGAGCTTCCTACTTCATCACAAGCCCAGTCAGAACTTCACTATATCCACTTTGGTAAATACAGTGATGTGCTATTCTTTAGAAAAGGTGTTCTATTTCAGAATGCCTTCGTAGGTATGCTGGACTTAAGAAATCAAAATAGCAATATCTGTGCATCCATACTTTGACAGAATGAAGGTGATCATCTTCTCTCAGATACAAAAATATAATAAGAGAATTAAGTAATAAGTAAATGAGTTAGAATTTCACTGATAAGCATTATAGTGGCTGCTATAAAGTTACTCTGTACCAGTCAGGATCTCTCCACTACACGCCGTCTAAACATACTCTCCTCATAGCCTGAGAGGTGTCTGGCCAACCGCACCAGACAAAAGATGAGTGCCAAAGGAAAGACCATAGCATTAGCAACATTATAAAATTAGAAAATAACCATTTTTTACAAGATGCTATGATTTCGCTAAATATCTCCTTTAGAGATCAATAATAGTCTATGAAAGAGAAAAATTAGAGTATTTCCTAATTCAAATTCTTAATATTAAACATAATTCTGGCATATTTTAAGAAAGGAAAAGTAAAACATTTACCTCTTTAATATCTGATTAGTGTTTTTTGTCATTTAAATTTCTAAGTTATTGTATGAAAATCCACATCTGAACACATATTTCTCCTTCCCAAGATTCTTATTACCTAATAAGCAATTAGCCATATAATGATCTTGACCTGAATCTTGCACTTTAGAAATAAAACCAGAAGGAATTGCAAGAAGATATATAAGAAAATGCAAGTTTTCTATTAGCGTAAACAGTTGTAAGATGTCCCAATCTAAAGCAGCACCCTGGGATATCCCATGCTTTGTACCACTTTGCAAAGTCAGGCTGGTATGCTCTCTTCTTTGCAGCCTTGAGATTCAATTTGAATGTCAGTAAAAAAAAATTACATTCTAGTTTTCATTACCTACTGGAATATTTTTGGTGGCTGCTCACCAAAGAAGATGGCCAGAGGTTCATCCCTTCTAGCATTCCATGCAAGTACAGAAGAAGACTTTTCTCAGTCTTTTTAAAGCAAGTTAATTTTCATTTGATTTTGTTTTTACCATTATGTATTTTTAAGGTTTTAGTAAAAAAAAAAAAAGGAAGAAAAAAAAGATATTCTGTCAAAATGCTTCCATTGTCCTTTGCTGAAACCAGTAGGAGCATTTAGATGTGAAAACGGGGCCAGACGGAAGCAGATTTATGGGAAAATCTGCAGTGGCACGGTTTTGATAATGAACATGCCTAGAGAAATAAAATCATGAATGCTGTATGTGTTGGGGGAAGAAACTCTTATCTTCAGTTGGGTTCTGTTTCCCTTAGAGAGGCTTATGTTACCTACAATCAATAGGTCTCCAATTAAACAAAGAAGATTTACATATGCTGGTGCATTTTGGAGCTAATGAAATTGGTCTAACAGTTTTAATAAGAGTAAAGCACTGGAGGGGGGGTGGCTTAGTAGTTCACACTATAGAATTGAGCTCAACTCCTTAATTCTAATTTTTAACTTTTCTATTACTATTGCCTTAGGACTGTCCCAACTTAGGATAAGTAACTATGCCAAAATACACCCTATTCAGTGAAGATAGACATACAAACCTGCAAATGCTCTCCAGAGATAAGGATATGATTGACACCTTCCCTTCAGAGCAAAACAATATGTGATTCAAAACCCAAGGGGTAAAAAAAAGATGTATCCATCTTGAGGGGGTTCCATTGTTAATCAAGATTATGCTCTTTAAAAATTTAACAGCATTAAATTAAAATCCTTTACAACCCCTCCTAGCTGAGTACCTAGCACACAGTAGGTACTTGAAAAGTAACTGTTGATATAAAGATGATTTTCTCACATAAGCGGGAACAATGGCTATCCTACTTTTTACCTTCCGTATCCGCGTCACTAGGTAAATAGTTCAAATAGAGGTCAAGGCCAGGATCTTTGATGGAAAACAAATAGCCTGATAGTTTTCTACAAATAAGTCTAGCATCGCTTAACCTTCATTTTCCAAATTATAGTTATTCACATGTCAATAACCCCTTTAGGTTAACATGAAACTTTGGATTTTGGTAAAGAAACAGAGATCAATGAACTAATAGGGTGAAAAGGAAAAATCATTCTGACGAAAAAAATTTAGGCTTAAATTCTGTCCTGAGGTGAATATCCAAAACCTATATAATATATCACCTAGTTTTAAAATTCATACTATCGGCTTCTCACACTTTTTGTTTTGTTCACTCCATATTCTCCACTTAATCCCCAGCTCAACTAGGATACTGAGTATATACCAAGTGCCAGGCAGGCCCTCTGCACCCTTATGGGGGGCGGTACACAAAAAACTAATATAATCCAGCCCCTGTTCATAAAGAAACCACAGCCCACTCTGGAAGACAGAGCATTTTATCATGATACAGGAAGAGCTAATGGTACGTACTAACATAGTACTACCAGGAGGCTATGGAAATGTAGGGGAGGGGCCCTCACAAACCAATGCTGAGGTGAAAAGAAGGCTTTAATATTAGCCAATTAAAGGTGGGTGAGGACATTCCAAGTAGAAGGAATAATACAAAGAGAGAAAAATACACATACACACAGACATTACAATACAAAGCAGGGGCAGAGACTCAGGGGAGGCAGGAAGAAGACAGGGTTCTCCTGTATGCTCCATGCACCAAAATTTTCATTCATGTCTTTGCATATGCTGAATTTTCATTCAGTTTCAAGGTTAGTTGTGTTAACCAGTTAACTCCATCCAGAAAAATAATTTAATTACTTTAATTATTCCACATTTACCTAAATATACCTTACCCTTGTTTAAATACTGTATCTGTCATCTTGATTTAAAATAAGAACATTCAAAATGACGTCCAGCACTGTGAAAGAGGATTTGCCAGAGGCACGAGACATTCCATAGCACTAGTCAGTTCCTTAAGTCCTGAAGCCCCCCCGTCGAGACTTCAGCTCCTACCTCTGAAAGTTCAAGGATCCAAGGCTGATACATTCGTTTATTGAAACATCACCCTGGTGGGAATCTACAACTGGGGATTCATTCCAAGTTTAAAGACAAGCAATCCTTTTACCAGATGTTGGACTTACTTAGACAATGAGAATACTCTGTAAAAATTTCCTTCTAAATAATGACTAAAAAACAAAACAAAACTGAAAAAGGCCGTTACATGGCCGTTACATTGAAGACCCATAATTCTAACTTGAATATTATAATTTTAAAATGTATAGCATCAACTAACACTATATATTGTGCTCGGTTTTATTCTTATTAAATTAAAAATAAGAGATCAAATAATAGAGAATAAAACCAGATATGTAAAAATGCTGTTCAAGATTATAAGAAAATAAGATACGGGGGGAAAACAGGAGAGGGAGATTAGTAGCAAAAACAGAGATTTTCAAACTTTTTAAACTTTTGTTACTTGTAAATAATATACTCTTAAAGGAAACTTCAGATATTGCTAAAATCATCAGGTGAATTCTGATATTTGTATCCATGTGGCTTATTTAATTACATTCCCTGGCGGAACTAAACTGCTAACATCCAATGAACTCTATAGAGTTCGCCTCACTCCTCTTACTGACTGTAAAACAAAGAAATCTGTCTTGAGTTTCATGATGTCCCACATGTTACTGTGACTAATCCCCATCCATTTTTATTTACAGTGTGCAGATGAGTTTCTGTGACAATCCCATGCCATTCTCAATGCTACACACACATTTTCTGCTTTTTGAAAATAATTACTGAACGAGTCATTTGTTTTATTCTCTATACAAAGAAAAGCTCACATATTTAATGGTTGGAGAGATAGGCTTCATTTTTAGATTAAACAACAGGCAGATAGAACAGAGAACCAAAAAAAATCCAATATCCACTGTTTGGGGCCACCAGATTGTTGTTGTTTGTATTTCATTTATCAGACATGCAAAAGTTCTTCTCTTTCCCATCACCATCTGCACATACTTTCCCCACAGACCGTCACACCTGTCCCATTAACACACAAGCACATACTCACACATACAGGACCTCTTCCATGCTTCCTGTCTGAATGTATACCCATATCTGTTTTCTTTTAATAGAAAATAAGGCAAAGCAGCTTGAGACCTCCGACCATTTAAAATTCACTTCAGTGTAAAAGTCTCAGGATTGCTAACTTTCTTTGGAGATGGAGCAAAAATAGAGATATTAGGTTATACTACTGGGACTCGACTGTTTTAGGAACTACTACTAACTGCCAAATGAATTCACCACACTTGCTCTACAAGGCCTTCCCTTCCTTACTGATTTCACTCCCTCATTCTCCTGCTGTTTAGTTTTCTATAACCCTGTTTTATACTTCAGCATCACTAGAAAGATGTTCTTTAAAAAAATAACACTTTTTTTTGCCCCACCAGCTTTCTTTGGAGAAAATATGCTACGGTGAACTATCAAATAATAGAAACCACCTGTCCATTGTCCTGTGTCTGCTTGGATTTGCCTTCCATTCACACAGGCATTTTTGACATAAGAAAACAAAAAAATTAACACTTAGGAGAAGTATCAGATGATAGAATTCCTCAACATACACAAGTTGCACAGTAAAAAGGCAGTATCAACAACGGGTTCTGCAAATGTTTAAAATCTCATATGGGCTATTGGTTGGAAGGACACTAATTTTAAAATAGCAATCTTAATTTCTGAGGAAATAGCATCTAAGATGTATCAACTCATTCTGTAGTATTTTCTTTAGTTTTGTATAGTTGGCACCTGGTACACAGTTCCTAATGGGGAGCAAGTGCTCAAAACATGTTTGCTGAACTGAGTTGCCAATGACACGGTAGAATTTGTCATTAAAGGCAACCAAAATAGATCTTCTATGCCAACTCCAAACCAAAAGCATCCACCTTGATGCGAATGATAACAACAGGCTACAACTGCTCTCCATTATGCAAGAATTTTCTATCTCTAGAGTTCTTGGGATGCATGGTCCTTGTTTCCTCACCTATAAAATGAAGGTGTGTCCTCCAGCATGTAAAATTCTAAATCTAGTAAAAAGCCAGAAAAAGCTCTAATTTCTCACTACTTTTTAAACTTCAGAGTAAACAATGGCTTTCAGCACTATTATATACTTCCAGAGAGCACTTTTGACCCCATCCACAAATTCAGAGGTGGAGCTTAGAGAGTTTGATATATTGAGAAACATCTTAGAGCATGAACACAGGCCAGAGAAGAGTATGGCCTAGTTACCAGCCCCAACCACTTGCTAACCATGTACTGTGGACGTGGTGCTCAGCCTCTTCATTTCCTCACCTGCATAAAAGCAACTATAAAACTCCCCTACCTAAAACTGAATGTTTATATGACAAGCTAATAAAATAATGTACAAGAAAAGCCAATTTAAATATTATAGATGTTAACCATGTGAGTCTGAGGTTTGACAGATCTGGCTTTAATCCTGGCTTCGCCACTTACTATTGGTATGACCTTGAGTGAGTTACTAACAACACTCTCCAAACCTTTGTTTCCTGAATAACAGAAGTAACCCACAACAAAAGTCACCAAAGATCCCTCCGTGCCCCACTACCCAACTTGAAAAATTTTCCAAAACTTGGAAAAGTCCAAAAGAAAACAAAAGAGAACACAAAGAAACCCACATATAACCAAAAAACCCCATATCTAGAATTTAAAAAACCAACAGAGGCAGTAGAAAGAGCACCCAAATACATAAACTCCTTAAAATGGCCCAAATGTTTAAAAAGTTTGTAATAGACTGCCCTAGTACAAAACCAAAATCATTGTCACAGCTGCTCTGTCCTCACTTTTAGACAAAGTTATTGACAGGAAAGGTCAAAACAGTGCATCGCTAAATGTGAATCTGTGCTTCTCTCCAATCTATCCATTTCCCTTCAATTCTGCTATCCCCTGACATGTGTCATGGCTTATTCAGCATCACCTACCCCAGCACTCCTGAGCTTCAGTTGCAAATAAAGTAAAAGGCTATGTACAGAGTCCAGCACAAATAAGGCCCCCTTTTTTATTTCAAAATCATAAGAATATAATTCTGTAATATAACAATATCACACTCAGGCACAGCATGTGACATTTTAGGTGAAATGTTCAAATTAAAATTATAAATTATTACACCCATATTATTACCCTACCAACCACACCAAGCAGGCCAGACCCTGCATAATAAGTCTTTATATAGCAAAATTGAAAATGTCTCTCTTTGAAGAATTACAAAGCTTTCTGTCTGAAACCTCTGACCTTTCTAGAGAAATCAGAGTTACTGCAGTTTAAAAATGTAGGTGGTAAAAGTACAAAGGATTACATTTATCCATTTTGCATGTTTGCCATCTTTTCTGAAAATGAGGGGTAAATATCTTTGGAACAATTAGTTCTTCAACCCTAACATTTCAGATTGCAATATTCTCATTTTCTAAAGAACCATATGCATCCTGGGCCCAACGAGATGGTACTTTTCTGTTAATCTCTATTCCTCCTTCCTTGCACAGAAAATCTAAAATACATGAGTCCCAGAACTTTTTTTCAAAAAGTAAGACTTATTTCTATACAATGAACAAGACTAGAAAATAATAAAAATTCATCTGAATATTCTTAAAAACCCCTGTAATTCTTGATTAGCTAGGGAGGAGGAGGGACTTCAAAAAGTACATATAAAAGGAAAAATAATTCTTAATAAAAGTCTTTGTCACATATTAAGAGGCCATACAATAAAAGTATTGCAAAGACTATCTTTTGCTGACAGGAATGTACAATAGTTATGCTGTTAAACAGCATCGAGTTACAAAGACTTCATTCTCAGAAGTTACTTGAAACTACTCTCCAAAAGAGAAGCTCTAACATTTAAAAGAAGGGGAGAAAAAGACAACTAAATGAATCAAATGAAAACTTTAGTAACTCAGTAATGTTTATATAATATGCATCCATACAAAATTTGTGCCACAGTCACACAAAGATGCAAACAAGCTTTTGTCAAATCCTTATCCAGAGTCCTTGCTTCATCTTACATGTTTGCAACCCACTGATCTTTAACTTCCCATTACTTAATGCTAAAATACATTCTCGGGTATATACATTTTTCCATCAACAATATTTTAATATTTAATATTACGTACAAGTTTACTCTTTATAAAAGATATTTATAATTTTTCATCATTAATTTGCTCTTACAGCTGTGTCCATACAATTCTATTTAATAGAATGTTATGGTTTGCGTGCACATATACAATATCTTAATTACTCATTCTAGAGTAAGCTCTTTAAGTATCTCCATTCTTCATTTGTTTGTAATGTTTAAAAATGACACAAAGGAGGGCTTGATGTCATCCCAACACTGAAATCCATCTGTCTATGGCCCTCCTTTGACTTTCCTCCTTCTGCAGCCAAAATTTTCACAAAAGTTGATGAGAATTTGTCAACCTAAGAACTTGTAATGTCAGCTCCTTTGAAAAGCAACGGAATATTTGGAAGTGACAACGATGGGATCCTGTAGGTACAATATTCATTTCATGTAGAATCTTAAAATCAGATAACTAATCCCTTTGGCATTAAAATACACAGAATTCTCAATGTTTCCAATAGGGAAAGAGGGAAGAAACAGGCACATAAGACAGAAGAGATAGTTCTTGGTTTCCCATATTAAGTAATGTGTCCCTAATTTTGACAATTGAATGAAAATTGATATTGTAGAACCAGTTTCTGCTGGATAATAGAAATTGACAAATTCCTTTCCCTACCAAAATATTACCACTCAGATCAAGCTATATGACTCACCACAGATGTATCTTCCCCAACAGCATGAACATGTTGCACGACCCAATCATGGGCTGGCAAAATTACAAAATGAAATAAAATTGCCCAAACCATAGCAACAAAGACAACAGCCTGATAACGGCAGATGCTACACAGATATACACACAAAATTTTAAGTAGCATTCACTTTTTAAATGTTTTACTGTTACTTTTATTTCATCTCACTTTTTAACCCATACAGTATTTCAAAAATAGCAATTAAAATATTTATATAAATTGTACATGTTATAAAAACTGTTCCTGCCTGGAAATTCAGAGGTTATTGGGATCACCATAAACACCAGAGGCATCAAAAGGCAAGCAGTGTGTGGAAAGGACAATGAGCACGAATCCTTTTTTAAAATTCTAATCCTTTTTTGTTTCCAATTTAATCATTTTTATTCACACACTTGAATTTCCCTCTTCTAACATAATGATACTCAACAACTCTAAGATTTATTAGCATTTCTTAAAAGAAAGTTATATTTCTATTTTATTCAATATGAGTTCTAGTTCAGCAGCTTTAAAAAAATAAAACCTAGAAGAATTAATATGTAGAAAAAAATTAATGTAGTATAAATTTACCTTGCTGGTCTTTTTTTTCTATTTACATATATAAAATTCATATTGAGTGAGGCTTTGAGTTTTTGCCCTAAAGCCATTAAGAACTAATTTTGCCTAAGTTTAAAGAAATAGATATAAGGACATTAAATAAATCCATCAACAAACCATTTAAAGGCATTAAGATAAAGCTTGTCCTTATTTTCAATTTTTCTCCTTCCTATTTTAAATTTTTTAAACTTTTAACTAAAAAAGCTATTTTTGCTTTCTTTCAAATAATTATACACAAGCCCATAATCAAAGGATCTTTATGGAACAAAGTAAATTTTAAATATTTAAATCTAATCATTAAGGGAAGTTATAAATGTATATATATCATGCATATAGGTAACTGTTTTAAAAACCCACCTAGTAAAATATTACATGCAACTCTGATTTTTAATTCCTAATAGCTTCCCAAATTCATCTAACTTTGCCTTACTAAAACAATAAAAAATAAAAAATTCTTAATCCTTTGTCATAATGCTTCTTTTCATTAACTTTAACTTCCTAAAACACAACAAGAACAAGTCGTTTCAGAGTTTTGACCCCCAGCACTGACAAGCCCAAGACCATGTCTCCTTCTGACCAAGTGCAGCCTCATTCTGTGGCTAAGAACTGAACTCCACTGTAAAATATCTCCGTGGGAAGGGTTTGGATTTTGACTTTTTATTTCCCCTTTAATTCAAGGTAGGTGTGTGATACCATTTAAATGACATCCAACCCCAGGCAACAGGATAGAAAGGATATAAAATGAACCTGGATTTTATTTTTAAGAACAAAGGATTTGGAATCAGAAGGCCTAAGTTTAATCTTGCCCTGCACAAGTGACTTGGCCATTCTGAGACTTTATTTTCACCTGTACAAATAGAGAATGTATTATTTAGTCACAATATTCTACAAAGTTTTTTTAAAAAAAGAAAGAAGAAGCAAAAGGGAAAAAAGAAAGCTACAATGAAGGGCAAAACTTAATACAGTGCTTGCCATAAAATAAATACTCAATAGAAATTATTTGCCTTCCTTCCTCTCTTCCTTCCTTCCATCTACGTCTCAGTCAAGGTCCAAAATATCTACCTCTAGGAAGGTATATAAAAGACACAAAGAGAAATAAGTTTAAAGTTCACAAAGAAGATTAAGCTGCTCCACTTCAATCTGCAATTATTATCATCATCACCCTAATCATCTCTGGGTTTGGGATGAGCAATATATACTACACGTCGAAGAACACCAACACTTGCCAAAATACGCGACGCAAATGAAGTTCTTTCTCTCAATTTTATCTTATTTAGCTTCTTTTTACAAACAGAAACAGCAAAAAATATCCTCTGCCGTGGAGTTGCCGCAATTTGTCATTTGTGGATTTATTTCTTTGACTCATAAGCCATGTTTATTTCACTAAAATGGGAGGACGGATTCTGTTAGATAAAATGCAGTTTTACATTGTGGAAGTATCATAACAAAACATATAGCAGTGTTTTCTAATATTTGGGGGGAAACCCAGGGGAAAAAGTAATTTCCGTCTTTGTAGCGGGTAGAGAATTCTGGTTATGTTTAGGGACACTAAAGTTTGGATCAGTAATTTGCCTTGGTGACAGACAGCAGCCAAAAAGTTAACATTGTAAATTGTCACCTTAAAAGGCAAAATGGTAATAACATACATTCTCAATAGCCCCTTTTCAAGTTTATGCACGCTACAGTGTCCCTAATTGGACGCCTAAAAGCTAAAAAGAATTTTTGTGAACCTTTTCTTCCTAAAAATCTGAACAGAAACTCCAAAAGCCACCAATAGTATCTTAGTCTGAAACAAACTATGCACAAAATTATGGGGAGATAGATTATAAAATCCTCCTCTTGATATCCTGCAGCTCATGATCCTCTTACAGTCATTAGTTAAACCAAAACACTTTTTAGAGCATCTCCATTTTCGATGAAGTTCACGGTTTTATGTTTCTCTTAACAAAGCATGCCAGTTCATTCATTTTCTTCCTCCTCCACCTGACTTCTTCCTTTTCTTTACCTGACCTCCCAAGGATTTACAATTTATAATATATTTAAGAGCAATATGTAACCTCTAAATAACCATGGAGAAACTGTTGCTGAAATGATAAGAAACCAGTGTTCAGCACATTCACTGCATTCAATCTGTATTTCCCCTATTCTAATCCTCAGAATTGTTTTCAATAATCTATATTAACATTTGTGAGCA
Organism: Phyllostomus discolor; assembly: GCF_004126475.2. Classification (NCBI taxonomy): domain Eukaryota; kingdom Metazoa; phylum Chordata; class Mammalia; order Chiroptera; family Phyllostomidae; genus Phyllostomus; species Phyllostomus discolor. The sequence continues at coordinate 44,171,192 of NC_040907.2, read as the reverse complement.
ATTAGAATTGTTGTTGCTTCTGTGCAAGTTTTAAAAAGCCAACAGGCTGTTCTGAGTCTTCTGGAAGCAGCTTGAGGCCTTAACCGAGTGAAACACCCAGTCCTACTGTGTACAGCAGTGACCACAACAAAGGCTGTGGTTTCTCCCACACTAGCCCTAAATAGGTTTAAATTAATGCTATTCATCACTGGGTGGAAAAGAAGACAAGGCAAATCCAAGCCAGCAGCACTGAGAAATTTTTTACCAGCACTCAAACCTCTTAGCCATAAATAAGCTGACCTCCTCTGTTCATAGGTTTACTCCAGAAAAACTCTTTCTTCTTATTCCTACACATTCTCTGCCTTTGAATTTCCCTTTTTTTTTCACTACATTCTAGATAGAGGATATTGTTACTACATTCTAGATAAAGGATATTGTTACTATTGTCAAGTTACACAGAAAACACTCAAGTTCGGGATATAAAAGCCATGCTTATCTCAAATTGATTGTTAGTGTTATCTCCTTTGAAGATGTGAGAGACAAATAAAAAGATAAATAAATTTTTCTAAAATTGTGTGCATATACTAATGGTTTACAGTAGATCAGTCAGCCACAAAAAATTTATCATGAGTTTAGGATTAGAGTTGGAATTTGAGATAGGGTGGCATTTACTCTATAAATTTTAAATATCACTGTATATTAGTCTTACTCCTTCTTTTTTCAGACATAGTTTATTATTATAAATCACAGAAACTAACCGCACAACTTTCCTACTAGGGAGTTTTTATTAAGATACTGACGAAGTTTAATTACATAATATCTAGTCCTAGACTTGAGCATAAACACAGACACACATACACTTGCTCACAGAACATAAGGCATATATTTTAGATATGCAATAGTGCCATAAACTAATGTGCTTAAGTTACCCCCAAATTAAGAAATTATTGTGATTAATTTGCATAAAATTATAAACTGTAACAATCTGTACATTAGTAATTTAAAATTTTTTACAATAATCAATTTATATGCATTTATAAAGTTTATGTACTTACATGCATTTATAACTTTATATATATAGTTATGCTCTATTTAAAGTACCAACTTTATTTTTAAAAAAAGAAATTATTCCCAGTGCTCTAAACAACACTCTGTTGCAGCCTGAATGTGCACACACATGCACATGAAGCACACACATGCTCATACACAGATACTCCTAATCTTACACCTGCTCTGAAGCAGTAGGAAGTGAATTCTCAACCTGTCAACATGACCATCTGGTCTATCTGCATATCACGGCTTTCTCTATGACTCTATGAAGGAATGGCAATCACGAAGCCAAAATAAAACTAAAATGCACCTAAATGGGAGTCTCTCTCTCTCTTTGTTGAAATGGAATAATATGTGGCATAACAGAGCAAAACTCACAGTAATGTAAATAATTTAAAATGAGCATCCAGGCCAGCATAATTAAGTGAACAATATGGTACAGGTGATGTGGTAATCAGTTATACTTCTGTACAGGTTTACAGGACAGGTACCAGAATTCCGAGACACTGCAACAGCTCTTTCAATGAGTGACAGGACCTTTGCTATTTCTAGTCCAAGCAAAGCTAAGTAAAGGTAGTAACAGGGGTAACATGAAAGCAATCAGTAACTATTGTACTAAAACATCACTGTGCACAAATGTTCACTTCGTAACGTAAGTGCTTGTGCTACCATTAGGACAAATTCAATTTTCTCTCTCACTGGTTAATTAACAATCACAGCAATTACCTGACAAATTTTGGTCATTTATTGGTCTTTCAAAGTGAATTTAAAGACTACTAAAAATACTTCCAATCTTAGAAACTTCATCATCTGCAAAAAGTGAAGGTGCTCATGTGATTTAGCATTTAGGCCCAAGGCCACTTGAAAACTAGCACAGGCCTAAATTGAATTAAACATAATTCTCTTAATTTTGGGTTTTAAACATCTCTACACAGCTGCCTTAGAGCTTTCACTCTACCCCACAGCAGGTAAAAGCTATCAAAAATATATTGTGACAATGTCATTCTATGGCGTAGATAAAGCAACCTACCTCTATCCAAGAGAAAAGTTCTGAAAAATCTAACCTCTCACAAAATTTAACAAACTCAATTAAAAATCTTCCTAAAATCTGATTACATTACCAGAAGTTATACAGAGCAGTTTAAAAAAAAAAACTCTCCAGAAAGTTCTCGGTTGAGTGCCTACTAATGAACAAAGGTTAACTTTATCTAAAAGGTCAAATGCCTGGTGGCTAAGGTTATGACCTTAACAACTTAAATTGTGACCTTGCCACGTGCCGGGTATATTGTAGATTCTGATACAGATCATCTGGTAAAGACTGGTCATAAATTAGCTTTACTGTTACACGCCCACAAAGAAAACCATTTGCCACAATACCATAATATCTCCAAGTTGTCATATGGTAGAAGGGAAGGTCAGCTCAAATAGAGACTAAACTAAGGGCACAAAATTATTTTACTCTTTTATATTTTTAACAAGATGAAATTCTCAGGCTTTTGGAATCACTCTGATTTCATTATACTTGCTACTGTTTATCAGCCACAAAATTCACAGTTTGAAAGCCACTGGATTTAAAGGACAAAAAGTGGAACGTAACTTATGTATTGTATTTTAGTGTCTCAATATGTCTTAGAATAAATCACCTCTGCTTTTCAAAAAATGATTGATTCTTCATTAGCTTCTTGCATTTACATGTGTGTTCTAAGGTTTCAACTTCCCACCAAAGAAGAGAACGAGGAATAAAGCAATAATTGTATACATTTTTAGAAGGAAATAAAAAGATGTCATTTCTGTGGCCATCTAGGGAAAAAAAGATGACTTTGGCGTAGAAAACAATACATGACATTTTGAAAGAAAGAGCGGGGGAAGCGTTCTATAGGTGAAAAGGACACAATGGTTCTGGCATGTTTCTTGAAGCACGTTTCGGAGTCTCTGCCTCCTGCCAATACTGGCAAGTTCTCAAAACTTTTAAGGAGGTAAAAACATTGTTTAGTGTTTACAAATCTTCAGTGTTATAACAGATGCTTGTCAAATCAGTTGCATGTAAGTTGACCAGTCTACCTCATATTTGTATTGGCAGCTTCCCTTCCACAAATAACAGGTCTCTAGATCTCTTAAATCAAATTTGAAATATTTTCAGACAAAAGGCCCCTAATATTTTCTTTTGCAATCACCCTGTTGCGTGCACAGAAAAGCAGCCATTACTGCACTCCAGTAAAAGCCAATGGCCTGGCACTTGGCTGGCATTCAGGCCTAACAAGGGATTCTGGGATATATCAGGAAAACCAAACTGAAAGGTAGTCTGATCCGTGTTGCTGTCAATAAATCTTTCATAAGCAATAAGGAGGCTAACTCCCCTAAGCAATCTTCTACACGTCATTTTACCAACATCGCCCTTCAGGTATGGAAACAACCAGCAACTGTTAGCTCCAGGACTTGGAGTAACAGCACAATAACAGTGTCAACAACGAGAGAAAGAGCGTGCATGCAATGGCAAGCTAGAAAGGTTGCAGCTCTTGAATCCACAGGAAATGCTCGCTGCTGAAACTTAGAATAGATGCTGCTCACACAGATAAAAACACAACAGCCATTTCATTTTGATGTTACTTTGTAAGGAAGTACACACCATGATGCCTATACCTGTTGGACTCTCAATGTGCAATCAGAGCATTTATTATACTTTATAAGTTACTCACTTTCTAAATACTGAAAAGGTTAAACACATTGTAAGGAGTGCTCCCTGAAAGCACTTAGAACATCTATACTGTTTTTTTGCATCTTGCCTTTCCTTATCAGAATCTCCGCTTATATATACAAATAATTTTTTTTTAATTTAACTTGCCTTTTTAAGTACAGAAAACACAGTACCAACAACACGATGGAAAAGGAAGGGCTTAAGAAAGGACTACTTCTCCTGGGTAGAGGTCACTTGAGAGTTGCTGCTTTTTCATTTTCATCACTGAAAACTGCTAAAGCAACAGGCACTTCTTATAATTAAGTATACATTTTCAGAAACCCAAATATTTGAAACACTTACATATCACATCTTCTAAAATACTCATCTATCCCCTGCCAACAGAATGCAAATGATGATGTGACATGCTTGCAGAGTTAATTTCTCCAGTTTCTTATGTAAGGACAGATGGATAACAAAAGTTCTCTTTCTAAGACATATATTGAGAAAATAGTACCAAATAGGACTTCAGTTGATTTCTTTAAAAAATAACTTGCACTTTTATAGTTAAAAATGTTTTGCAAAACAGTACAGTATTGATTTTACAGGTAACATCTTCTCTGTCCTTTGTGAAAAAATACCTAATTATATGAACCCCCAAACGATCTACTGGTAGGACTCCACAACCACTTTTCTTCCATCTGGCTCAAGTAACTGCCATCAAGGTGATATATCAAAACCGATATGTACATATAAAAAGTCAACAAGTTACACAAGACCCGAGCTTTCATATAACACAATGAGCCTTTTGTCTGAAACAAGACGAAAGGAACGAAGTAAAAAAATGCATAATTTTATCTGGTCCTCAATACTTTTATCCTGAATGCCACTCTAAATGCTGTAATATGCACAAGTAAAACATGCCTTGAAGACAGCCCTGAAACAATAAATAATTTTATTACAAATCAAAGCAACCCACTAAACCAATTACCAATATGGATTTCGCAATGTACTCATGCACTATACAGGTTAGTTACTTTTCAGATTAACCTCTCCATCAATTACTTAAAGAATTGGTTTGCTTTTTCCCTTAGCTATCTTAGACAACACTAAAAGTTCTTAAATATAAAGCTACTAAGTTTGCATGTTAGTGTAATTCTTTTTCCCTCATAAATGACCAGCAATTTAATAGTAATCTTACCTCCAACCTATTCTTAATTAACAAGGGGTTCAGGAGATCCCAGTAGGTTAAAAACACTCCCAGAAGAAAAGCAACTAAAAATATTGCTTCACTACCAAACTAGACGCTTTTTAACTAGATCGCTTGCCAGTTAAAATATACCCTTTATTACAAGGCTTTTTATGAGGCTTCGCTCACCCATCATCAAAAATGTGATTTAAACATATCACATAACTGACTACCCAACACCTTTGATAACACTGGTTGCCAAAAGAACTCAACTTAGTGTGACTTCTCTCAAAGCTATGCTTTTCCACTAAATGAAGGTGGCACTTCAGACACAGAGGCTGTTCTGACTTAGGCCCACCTTTGAAACCACACCGTCTCTATGGACATAGCCTGCAAATGTAGGGCATTCAGGAATGGCCCGGCACATACACAGATCCGTCAGGAAAGAAACACATACAAGAAAGTGGAATGACTTCTCACCATCGCACTTACCTGCTGCATGCACAAAGTATGCCAAATATAAATCGAGTTCCTTAACAGAAACCCCTATGTGATGGGGCTGGACACAGAGCCCTGGATTAGAGCACTGTGGGGACTTTACAAGGCGCTCGCCATCAGTACTTTCGAGCGGAATACCTTTAAATAAAATCACCATAACCAGGTCCAACCTCCAGACTTTATCTGCCTGGCGGAGGCAGTCAATTCTTCGCATCTTGCCTTTCTGGTCTGGGTTGGAAAGAACACAACACGGAGGCTTTTTCCCTGTAACTGTGAGCACAAAATCCTCTCGGTACTCGGGTCGGATATCTTTCCGTAACTTGGCCAGAAGTCGAGATGCCCACTTCTGCTTGACCTCTGGCTTTTCACTTAGCAACTCATCCTTCACGGCTCTCTCTTCTTCTTTTGACATACGCTTTTCATGTTTTTTGAAGTATTTTCGTTTTCGGGCCTGCAGGTTGAACCATGTGTAGGCGAAGGCTCGGACGTGGGGCAGAAGTGCTTCGATGAAAGGATGAAATTCATCCTAGAGAGATAAATAAAAACAAAAATATGACTGCACTGAAAACAAAAGAAACAACTTTTTTACAGATGATCACCTAAGAAAAATTTTATTTCACTTGAAATTTGATGCAAGGCTTATTTATACATTATCACAATTGTATATAGAATCCCTATGGGAAGTCCAAGAAGGAAAAAAGAAAACTACCAGTATCATTTCTCACAACCTAAAAAAGAGAATTGCTAAAAATTAAACAATGTTTTGGTATATTTACCAAAGTGTCCCAGTTCTACAGTCAGGCTGCAGTTGCAAATCCTTTAGATAGTAAGTAAAGTTCACCAAAATGCTTATAACAATATATAATCTTAACCCTATTTCAAGGAAGTCATATCTAATTTTGCTCCAGCCTTGACCTCACTACTTGTAGTACAGCCAGGGTTCAGCCGCCAGATTGGCAACTCCTAAACATTTAGATGCCAGTCAATGTTTATGGAAGTCTAGGAGCAAAAATCATCTCTGCAATCATTGAAAATAAAGACTTTCCCTCTAAAAACATTGCATATAGACCGTAATCTGTTTCTTAGTCATTTCAGTAACATCTTAATTCCTTTTTAAGTATTACAGTTGCACATAAATATTTTTCATCAAAAACTTTGGAAAATATGTCAGGGACCATATATAAAAGAAGGCACGAATCTGATATGAAATAAAAGATCTGTGTCTAAGATATAATTGCTGATACTATGGGAATAATACAAAAAAAAAGGAGGGGAAAGGGAAAAAACAAAGAAAATCGAACATGCCAGATAGTAAACACAATGCAACATTGTGACAACAGTGTTGCAACTAAATACATTTAATACTGACATGATTGTGAAATGCCTTCGGTAATGATCATCCCTAAAACACAGAATAATTAACTTTTGAAAATAATATTTCAGGCTTTTTCTTGCAGGGCAAAAAAAAAGAGAGAGAGAAAGAGAGAGAATCTGGTATATTAAATGTTTACGAGACTCCAGGAAAATCCTCATAGATGCCTTTTAAAATTCAAGTCATTTGAAAATAAAATTGAATTTAAAATATTTAAATTTTCCTACTCTTTTATTGAAGATGTTTGAATCTTTTACTTGACATTTTCTTAGTAAATATAAAAATAAAATTGAAGAAAAATTAAACAGTAACTTCTACAAAGCTTTCTGAGTACATCTAACTTTTGATTAACCAACCCAGACTAATCTTACATAACTTCTCTCTGCCGCACAACCCCCCAAAAGATAAATTATTTACTTTCAAATAAATTAAGATAAAAAATCAAAGAGATACTCGATGACTTTTTAAATGGATGCAAGACGGACAAATATTATAAAATTCATTCTTTTTCAGTTCATGCTATCCACTTAAATATATACTTTGGAAGTAAAAGTAACAGCAGTGTCCAAAACATTATTACTATTAAAGCAATTATCAAATTTTTAAATGTTCAAATGTAAACCGAGTGGTTAAAATCGGTAAACTATTTTAACAATACAGTCTGTTAAAATATTATAAATTATAATCAATCATCTAAACATTACATATCATTGTTTTTTAAGTATATATTAATACAATATATAATAAATCATTTCAATAAGTGACATTTATTTTTTTCTCCTCTGAACAAATTTCAGGCTCTATATTTCAAGTTTAGCTTGCAAACTACTCTTTCTCAATAAAAGAATCCAAGAAGACGTCAGCTTTATAACATGTGAGCATTCTTTAAGAGGGAACAGAGAAAAATAAAGAAATACATTATTCTTTACAAAAAAATAGCATTTTAAAATTTCTGATGTTTGAGCATCTTTCTTATCGCCATACCATAGAAGGGACAAATGGGGTTGGGGGGGCAATTTTCAAGTCACAGTTTATCTAATAAGGTACACGCCACACCGCAAAGCATTTAAACATTGCTAAGTATTGAGCTCATCCTTGGAATGCTCTAAAATTTGGGGTCTGAAACAGTCCTTCACTTTGATTGATTTTATTATATACACAGGACATGCTAGAGACCAAGGCTGTAGTGGCATTATGCAAAGAACTACTGGAGTCTACCTTAACAACAAAGTGAGCTTCCACCAAAAGGAGAATTTATTTTTAAACTCTTGGCCCCATATTATAATGCAAAGAATAACATAGCTCCAAGCAATTCATATTTATCTTAAAAAGTTATCTTATTAAAAACTTTATTAATAATAAACATTTTAAAGAAGTATTCTAATATAGCATTTAAATGTTCACAGATACTCCCAACACGCTTCTCAGATTAACTGCGAACTGCATTCATTCATGTTCAAGAGGATTTTGTTTACCTGCCAACCAAATGCCCATATATCTCATCATAAAAATACTTAAATGAGACCAACTATGTCAACTAATCATTAAGAATCATCTAAGTCCCCAATTTTGCATCAAAAGTATTTACATCTTATATTCCCCAAAGTTTCAAGAATGTGCCAATAAAAGTGCACAATATTTTGTACAACTTTGCTCACATGCACAATTAAAGTGCTAGTCATATTTCTCAGCTCATAATTAGAAATATTCCAGAATGTCAGAGCTAAAGACTACCATTAACTTGTAAGAAATGTCCAGGTGTAGCATACACCGGTTTTAACAAAACAGTATGCCTTTACAAATCATGTTGTTGCACATACAGCCACAAGGTATGTATGAATTCAAAATACTCAAAAGAAAACAAAGAATGTTTTAAATATGTACTTGGTGAGAAAGTTACAGGCCACCAATAAAAACAAACCTAAAAACCTGTTTCAAAAGCGGTATGACTTTGAGGCAGCACCTTAAATATTGATCAGTTTGTAAGTAAGGCAAGTTTAAGAACCACTGAAGGCTGGTATTTCTGGGGCTACTTCTCAAAGGCTCACCTATACATTTCTATTCCATTATCATTCTGTGGCCAGGTATATGATTTGGTTATGATAGGCCTAGATATTAAAATAAGATGTACTACATTTTTTTCTGGCAAAGTTTTAAAAAAATGCACACATACATTTAGAGTTTATTCTTTCATTTAGAGTATTTTAATCACGATGCTTACTGGAATTTAATGACGAATAAGCCACCTAAGTTTTCCTTTTTAAAAATTGGCTCTAAAGCTCTATAAATATTCCAGCAAGTTAAATAAATTGTAAATCAATTTTTAAAAGAATAAATCATAAAATATATGGCCCTCATTTGCTATTTAGTGTACATTTTCTTCACAAACTGTTACACTAAGTAAGCGTTTCTCTTACTGGTGTTTCCAGAAGGCCTAGTGAATGTATCAATCACACTGCCAAATGTAATTTTTTTAAAAAACTTTCTTAATGTGATAATAACTCACAAACCAAGAGAACCCAACTTTTATATAAATGCCTAACTATCCCCAGGGCCTGCATGGATACACAGGTATCCTCCTGTGTGCACCATCCCAAAATATGAATGTATCTTTTTGAGAGCTCACTTGAGAAGACGCTAATGTATCCTACTACTGCAGCACACTGGTATTATCTACAAACTCTATGTGTTGCAAACTTTTGCTAGTTAGAACTTCAGTCTTCGAATCTCAGCATTTTCACTGTAGTCCTAACTCATTCAAATGATCTTGCACTTTGCATCTTATCCATATGCAATTGTGAACCTTGCCAGAGTGGTTGGAAAAGTTTCATTCCATACTTCCACAAGTTACTAAAATAGGAACTTTGAAAGTTTGTTGGAGAAAAATAAAAAACTTTTACAATAACTAAAAGCAACTGCTATCCATTATTAATGCTAGGCCTAAATCCCAGACAGACCATTTCAACCTAAAGGTGCATTTAACAGTCTTCGAAGATCAAATAACCGGCATTTTTACTGTTAGATACTGAAATACGAAAGGATGTCATGTGGGAAATAAATCCAGAATCTAGAAAGGAGCGAGAGAAAAAAAAAACTATTGATACTTTTTAGCCTTCCAGAAAGTATTCCGGTTAAACCGTTATCTACTGCTAAATGAAGGCAATATGTGGTAGCAGGTTTTTTTTTTTTAAGAGTGGCAAATAAACATTTTAGATGAAGCATACAACTTCATGTGGATGATTAATGGTCAGATCGCAACGTACCAAAACAGTATGAAGGTTCACTCTTTTTTTTTATTTTTATTTTTTAGCGCAAAATCACTTTGACTTCATGTCTTTTAGTCAAGAGAAAATAAATAATATATTCAAAAGGGACTACTAGTTTGGGAGCCATGAAGTAGCAATATTTTGCCTAGGGGTGGTGCAGACAAGAAAGGGATGGGAAGGGAGGGCATGGAAAAGGAGGGGCGCTGGGGCGACAGAGACCCACGCTCTGAGTTGAGTCGGAGGGAAAAGTTGCCCCTGTCCTGCGCGCGGAGCGTCCCGAGTCGTGCGGCAGTGGCAGTGGCAGTGGCAGTGGCAGTGGCAGGAGGTGGCGGCGGGGGGAGCCGCGTCCGGCCCGGGCAGCGGCTCGGGCTCGGGCCGGGGGCCCAACTCCGCCCGGCGCTTCCCGGCCCGCGGCCTCCACGGCTCTGCGCAGCGTGGGCTCGTCCCGGCACCGAAACTTTCACTCGGGGAAGCGAACGGGACACGAGCGACCAGAAGCAGGCTCCACCCGGATGGCGCTGGGGACGCGCGTCCACGCAGCCCTGCTCCGTGGAGCCCAGGGGCCGGCTCGCCGCCGCCCGCACGCGTCCGAGGGGCGCTGTCCCGGCCGGGGCCGGGGACAGGCACGCCGGCCCGCGTCGGTCCCGCGGCCGGACCGCAAAGGCTGACAAACAATAAACAAAAGTAAGAGTTTGGGGCGGCTACTGCGGCGCGGGCTCTGGAAGCGGGCCGTGGGCGCGGGGACCCGAGTTCTCCCGCACCCGAGGTTCTAGTGGTCGGAGCGTGCGGGGTGTGCGGTGGGAGCAGCGGAACTACGAGACCCGGCCTCCCCGCTGCAGAAACGCTGAGTCTAGATTTCAGTGTGTCATGGGCTGCAACCCGCTGAAACACGTGCGGGGCGTCCGAAAACAGCGCCGTTCCGCAGTCCATCGCCCCGATATTAATTAACGCATTAATAAGAGGGCGCCATTAGCCATGTGCCCACACAAATGGCGTGCAAGAGGAATGCACCCGCATGGAAACAAAGTTACTTTCTTAAAGCTGTATTCCGGCCCCCCCCCCAACACAAGCACACACGCGCGCACACACGCAGACACGAGCACACACCAAGACACATGCCCCGGGCCCAGCCGGCGCGACGGTCCCCGGCACCCCCTGCCCGGCCCCTGCTCGGCCCCCGCCAGCCCAGCCCCCCAGCCCCTCCGCATCCAAGCAGCTGCTTACCTGGGTGAGACAGAGCGGAGAATACATAACTGCCGGGCGCTGGGGTGTGCGTGTGCGTCTGGGTGTGCGGTTTGGAGGTGTGCGTGAGTGCGGGTGAGAAAGGAGAAAGAGGGAGAGAGGAGGAAAGAGAGAGAGAAGGGGGGAGAAAAAAAATCAAGCCTGCTTCTTGCGTTCACATTTCCAAGTCGGCTCAACTGCAGCCAGCCAGCGCTATTGCCGCTCCATGGGCTGAACTTTAACCCCGCCTAGAGTTTCCCTACACTCCACTATACATGCCTACTGTACGCGGGCGTTAAAGGCATAGCGCACCCTTTCCCGCCCCCGCGCCCGCCCGGCCGGGTGCCGCGAGCTGCCCGCGCGCCGCCTCAGCCTCCGCTCTGCACCGCACCGCACTGCCGCCGCCCGCTCGCGCCGCCGGGGGCGGGGGGGGGGGGGGTGCGTGGGGGAGGGGGCGGCTGCGGCGCCGCGCGGCCAGCCCGGTCCGAGGCTCCACGGCCGCTCGCGCTCGCTAGCTCGCTCCCTCTCCCGCTCCTTGGCTCGCTGGCTCTCGCGTCCCACGGCCCCCCCCCCCGCGCCCCCCCTCCGTCCCCGCTCAGCGCATTACTGGGTAACGCAGTGAGAAGCAGTTACAGTCTGTCCTCCCGGGCAGCTATAGGCTGCCACAGGATGTGCTTAAGCAAACAAAACTACTTTTCCTCATCCCCATCCCCCAACTCCCGCCGCAGACCTTCGCGGACCTCGGGGGAGGACTTGGGCAACTTTGCCAGGTGGCCCGGTACCCCCAGGTTCGCGGCGTGGACAAGGAGAGAACCTGGGACAAGGCCCGCGGGACGATTTGCATGTATGCAAATTTTTTAAAATCGGACCTCCTAGGTAACTTTTTCTTTCCCTCTAAAATGCGGTACAGCTCAAAAGCATTGTAATCTCCCCAGCGAAGCTTTCTGTGGGAATGGAATAGATCGTCGGCAGAGGTAAATTATGCACAAAATCCTGCAAACTTTGTGCAGCTTCAATCCTACGGCATTCAGGAGCGGGGGTGGTGGAGAAAATTTTCACACACAAGATTCACCGGATTTGGGGGGTGGGGGTTATCTGGAGAAAGGGAGGCGGAGATTAAATGAGCGTGTTCCCTCCCCGGACTGTGAAAACTAGTGGGTTTGAACACAGACGCCATAGAAAAAGTTCTAGCACGTTCAGAAACAACAGTGGTTGAGCTGTGACATCTTTTTCTTTTTAGGAAAAAAAATTGTTAAAGGGATGCCCCCTCGGAAGGAGAGACATTCTGGTCCACCACCGCCTGCCCAGAACTGGACACAGTCTATCATCGCCGTCCCTGGGCCTGGGACACCTCTGGAAGGGTGCCTTTTAAGAATCCCCTTTTTTTCCCTCCCCCAGGTAATAGTTCTTAAAATGGAAAAGAGCTTCCTGCAATTATTTTAGGTTTGCTAAAGTATTGTTTTGGCAGAAAAGGGGGGTGGTTTTTAGGGTTTGGCCAGTTGCCAATAAGCCTGCTTTTCCAGTTTTTTTTTTTTTTAAACCTCGTATTTTCTCTCTAGGCTCTCCTCCCTGCTTGGGGGGGGGGGGGCGTGTGGACTATACCTCCTTCATCCAAACCCCCATCCCATCTCTTCCCCTCATCTCCCGCACTCTAGTTTGCAGCCTGCTGCAAATCCTCAAAATTCCAAAAGGAAAGACGAGTGTATCATGTTGAAAGACACTGGCACACAGACAGGGTAACATACACCTTGGTAGAGGTTACATAGCTTAGACAGCCTCTGAAAAGAGGGAATTCCTGTAGTAATGCCCACTCTGCAGGTGAGGGTCAGGTGAGGTGTTAAAGGTCACACTCATTCAGAAACATACCCTTCTTTTTTAAATAAGGGGAGACAAATATGGTACTGGGGAAAGCAAAATAAAATCCCCTGAAATATTCTGCATCTGTCTGAAGTTATTTTATGTTTGTTCTCCAGTTACTTTATTGCTAAAACAATTCCTGAATGCTCAAGAGACCATTTTCACACTCCCAGATTCCAAATGCCCTTGGATATCTCTCAGATAATTTATTAAGGAGTGAAGGGAAAGAATGACTTAAACCTTTAATGAGAGGGTCCCGTGTTTTTCAAACTAAACAACTGCTTTTCCTTGGTTCCTCTTGGATTTCAGTAGGGGAAAAATATCCTAAAAGCTAAGCCGAGTTACAGAGACAAATCCCTGGCCACGAAAACCTTTGCTGGGATCTATAACTTCAACACGCTCCAAGTTTCCTCGATAGAAGTTTCTGGCTGACGGTCCCAACATGTAACTGAGGCACAGTGAGAAGTTATTGTTCAAGTGTGTACTCTGGGAAGCTGTCTTCCAGAGCAGATTAAAATCTTTCTTTTTGTGTATTAAAAGATAGACTTCACATCTGTCTCAATCCAAAATAGCAGAGATTGTTCTTTTAATTGAATCTCAAGGAAAAAAAGAGAAAGAAAGAAAAAGAAAAAAATGTTTTAAAAAGAAAAAAGGACTGGCACGTCTCTCTGGCTGAAAAAAAAATGGGGAAAAGTAATTTAATGCTGATATTTCTACTTTAAAAACTTCTTTTGTTGAATCGCGGTTGTGCCCGCGATTTCCAGCTTTCTGCGGTTAGCAATATTATCTTAAGTAACTTTTGGCGCCCTTCGTAAGACTTTTGGATGTGGGACGATTGTTTGCGCCCTCTAGGCAAGGGCTGGATCCAAGTTCAGCACCAAAGCCCTTCACATCCGCTCCTGCTTTCTCTCCTATCTCCGCCAGCTCCCGCTCCCTCCCCGGCCAGAGAGGCGAGGCCCGGGCGGGGTGGGGGGGCGCTGGCGGGGCGGGGGGTGAGAGGAGGCGGGGGAAACACTACAAAGCACAGTTCCAACTACAGCCTTTGGAAACACGACTGAGAAAAATACAGTAGAAGAGTTACAGTTACAAAAAGGCTTCTGGTAACTTTCTCTCCAACAGGCATAAATTTAAATACACACACAAAGAAGCAGATGTTTCTCAAAGGGCAGACTGGGGGTAAAAAACATTTCCAACTCTCTCCCCTCTTCCCAAGTTGCAAAAGTAAATCCTTGTGCAGAGTTCACAAAGATACTAAGGGGGGCGGGGGGGGGGGAGGAGGGACAGAAGAAAGAGAGAAGGAAAAGATAGTAGAGAGAACAGTATAGGAAACAGGTAAAGTAGGAAAACTAGTTTACTGCAATCATATAAATGATCCACTGTTAGGAAGGATAAACCCCTTATTGGAAATAACCACTCCAATCATTTATTTTGCAAGTGTTGGGAGACTGCCTTGAAATGGGATTGTCTCTGCGCAAAGGAGGCTCCTGTCGTGCTCTTGGCTATCCATATTCTTCCTGGCACAGAGCCCAGCCTTGCATTTACTGTGTTTTATTTGCAGAAATGTTACCTTGCCAGTTTTAGTGAAATCCTCTTAGATATATAAATTACGTCAATAAGGTTTCACTCATATGTACATCTCGAATACTTCTCATTTTAGAGGTTACTTTATAGGAAGATCTTATTAATATGATTTAGATTTTAATGCCCCAAACAGTAAAACTGGGGTTCATTAAGTGACAATGTCATTAACTGTAGTTCTTACTGGGACTAACTTTATCACTAGCATTTTCAAACGTTTTTCTTCTCTAGTTTTTTAACCTGCTGGTCATTTGTATGCCAATTTCTCTTAAATGTTTATATTCCTAAATTGAACCATGTTGCTGAACTGAGCATCCAAGTGGATTCTCACATCAAATTTCCAAACCAGAGTTGATTAGAAGGCCTAAAGCCTTGGAAAATTGTTCAATGGGAATTTAATACAAAGATGGGAAAGAGCCTAGATTATTTTTCACTCACTTCCCAACAGAATTAGGTGTCTACACTGCTCAGGGGGGAAGGAAGAGATGGATATATTTTCGTCAGAGGCTGCCAGTTACTGTCTCCAAGATAAGCTACTGCAGTTGGTTTCCACCGGATTGGTGTCAAAGACTTGTCCAAGAGGCCAGATTCCATCTAAGAACTAGCCAGTCAGCAATCTTCCACACATACCCTCCACAGGGGTTGTTGTAGTAACAATAAGAAATGTGAACTAGGCCAGTCTTAGTATCCCATTTGCTACTGACCATATACTTAAACAAGAATTAAAAAAAAAAAAAACCCTCAAGAACAACTTTTCTCCCTCTACCTTTCAAATGTAAAAAAACAGCTGTCAGTCAGCTTGTGGAACATTCTCACTTTTAAAACTGTTGTTAAGAGTTCAAGACAGTTTTGCCTATACCTCCCAAGTACTCAAAAAGCCGAAGCTTCTAAGATAATCAGAGCGAGAAGTTTTCTAATGCTGAGTATGCAATATACTACTTCCCAAAGCTCACTACAGTCCCATAGTTTAGGGAAGTTTTTAAGTCACACATTTTTTAAAGTTGAACCTCACCTTCCACAACAGTTAACAACTTCTCTGAATTTAAAAAATAATAATTAATGCAAAGTTAAATATTTCTCTAGCAGAATTTTTCTAACTTTTCCAAAAAGGCCGTGAAGAAAGCATAAGATTCATGCAAAAATCCCCCAATCAGCTTTTTTTCTCCTTAAACCTGAAAACTCTATCCTATTGTGCCTGCTAAATCCGGAAGAAGCTTGTAGCTTTGACAGCTTGAACCACACCATCCCCTTCAAAGCCGCAGAGAACTTCAGATCTTTTCTGCCCCGCCCCCTCTGGCTATTGCGAACCATTGTACACCCGAGCTTCCTCATGATTGGATAAAGCTTTTGTCAATCTCCCATATTGTCCCATTGATTAGAGGATCGAATCGTCAATTATTCTCCAGGTCCAGACATTTCTTTTCGGGTTAGGTTGACTGCTGAGGCCAGACGTCTTTTTACAGAACAGAGCACGTACAGGATTTTCCCCCCCTTTCTGGAACCGAGCAAGCGCTAGTAGGAAAAAAAATCTGTCAAGCTCAGCAATTTTTTCAAATCTCAGGGAAAAAAAAAAAAAAAAGAAAAGAAAAGAAACCCGGTCTCTGATGCACACAGAAAAAATAAAGCCATTTACAAATCTACATATTTTAAAACAAAACCACCACAATAGACATTTACCCAGCAATCGCTTAAATGCATATGCAAGCTAGAGAAATTTAAAACTCTTAGCCATTAAAATCATTCTACCATTATTGTTGTTTATAAAACGCATATCCGTATAAACGCAAAATAGAAAGTTTAAGATGTACCACGTACCATTGCAATGTAAAAAGAGTACGTGAGAAACTTTAAAATGTTCAGACGAATTGCTTCATTTGTTGTGTCCTTTTTTTTTTGCATTAAAAGAAATCTAAATAAACTTGGAACCGTTGAAAACCCGGAAGAGGTTTTTTTTAAAGCTGTTGGCCAATTGCAGGCTTCTTGGAGATTTTTTTTTTTAACTCCAAATCAGAAGGCTTTTGCAATTGCAATGCACGCTCTCTGCCTCTCTCACTGTCTCTCTCTCTCCTCTTTTGAAAGCGATCCAACCCGGGCTGGCTGGTTCTCGGGTTCTCTCTGCTTTTGCCTTGTGTGCTTTGGATTGTACGAGACTTTGCAGAAGTTGCAATGGATTCGCAGTCCCTCTCTTCTCTCCCTACGCCCTTGTTTATTTCCGCAATCGCTGCAATTTGCATAGTAACCACACACGAGGCGCAGGCGGCTGCCTGCGGAGGGGGCCAGGAGGGGGCAGGGAAAGGCCTTGCCCCCGTCTCCCCTCCTCCCGTCTCTTTCCCCGCCAGTCTCCTCCTCCCCCGCGGCGCGTGGCCAATAGGAGCCCCGGCATTCAGCGCAAGCTCCGGTTGGGACGCTGTTCCGAAGAAAAGCTCCTGTGTTACTAGGCCTGGCTCGCTGGATCGTGTTTTTTTGGCGCAGTAGAAGTTCCTCTGATTGCGGACCTTGCAGCCGGTACTAGGGAGATGTGAAGATATAGTAGCTTTGCCTGCGGTTGTGCGGGTTTTGCACGTTTTAATTAAGTCTGTACACCTGCTTTTTCCGTTTCTTTTTCCGTAGCCTTTCGTGAGTTACTAGGCTAGTTCATGATGGTTAGTGAGAGATTTAACCTTTATTTGCACTAGTGTAGACCTAGAGTTAAAGATCCTCTTTGGTACATTAAATCGGGAGAGTGCAAAATGTCACAGAGAACTTACAGTGAAACAAAGCTTCTACCCCAGGTTCCGAAAGGAAAACACATTGACTCTATTCTCTGCAGATGACTGAACATAAAATTGTTAGGTGGGCTCCCTCAAGAATAAAGTTGTTCCCTCAAAGGAGGGGATGCAATGAAATTCTAATATAATTGCCAATCTTCTAATTGGTTAATATCCCTGCAAAATCTGTGCTTCACAAAGTTTAACGCAACCCACCACCTCCCATCCCCCAAAAGACAGGCTCTAAGATTTAAAAGGTTGTGTGTGTGTGTGTGCGCGCGCGCGCGCGCGCGCGCGCGTGTTGTTAAGATAGTTACTGGAACGTTGCGTACTTCATCTCACTGATTCATCTTATTTCATTAACCCAGGCTGTATAAGGTCATGTGATCTGGATATTTCAATGTTAACCTCTTACGTATTTGTTTTAAACAACAAGTTGGTGCAGTGGTTGGTAAGGGGGCAACTCTAAGAAGTGCCCCTTTAAATGGAAAGCATCACAACCAAGCTATTGCGTTTTTAAAAATATGTTTGCTTTTCGGTAGTTAAGTAGTTTAGGACATTTTGCTGAATAACTGAGTTACAGGAAAATGTGTGCTTAGCTCACTTGATGAAAATTGCCCAATAGCAAGTCAAGAGGAATAGGATGCAGCCTGGCAGTTGTCTGATTTGTGAAGGTACCTAATTAATTAATAACAGGACCTTGCACAGTTAAATTAGAGGTTAGAGAAGCCTCCTGTTTTATATCGAACCACAATTTTGGCTTTAGGCTTGCACTCTACAACTAGCTAATGGATGGATGCAGCATTACTGAGAGGTAGGGTACTGTGGCTGCCCTTGGTATTAGACTAGCTTTGCTGTTCTGGTCTATGCATTATAGATTCAGCTATTGCCTTGTTCTAGAAAGTCTGTGGCATTTAATTCTGGCCTCCACTGAGCATTCACTTCCACTTGATATACTACTTTCACCCTAGAAATACAGTTGATGGAATATAGTGGCTTAAGTAAAAAGAAAAAAAATTAAGTAACCAAAAATGTTCTAGGCCCAGTTCAACTGGTGATAGGCTGTGTGACCTTGAGATGGTTACATAACACCTGAGAAATAGGACATGGACCTATTGTGAGAGTGGAGGACTGTTTTATCAGGATCTAAGAGTCTTTGAAATGCACAAGAGATATCAACCTGTTTTGCATGGCTCTGTAGATGCTTGGTCTGAATAAGCCCCAGTGCTAAGCTAGGTAGGCCTTGTCACTAGGTGGTAATTGTGAGTTTTGCCTGCTTTGTCTGTAGTTCATTAACTCAGTTTAATGTGGTAAGTTAGCACCATTTTCATAGTGACCTTTTATATCTTCATCTAGAAAAATAACAAAGTAGTATAAGCTTTGGAGTCCAACTTAGCTATTAATGTTAGGCCTACTATTTATTTAACTCCTGTAAGCTTTAGATTCCTCAGTTAGAAAATGGGACATAGATAACAACATATGTAAGTTACCTAGTACATTATGTGTATTCAATATACAATAGCTGTAATAATAGTACTATTACTGTTTAATATGTGCCATGTTCTAATCACATTGAATGTACTAAGAGCTGGGAATAAAGACAATTGGACATTATCCCTGACTCTAAGAAGTTTTCAGTCCAGTAGGGGAGATAAGACACAAAGGTAAATAATAATGTAATGTGATAAGTGCTGTATCCAACTTAGATATACATAAATGTCAACATGAATACAGATAATAGAGTGACTGATTTTTCCTGGTTGTATAGGTAGAGTCATAGAAGGCTAAAAAAGTGGAAATGGCATTTATGTTGGTCCAGAAGTATTCATTTGTTAGGTGGACAAAGAAGGGGCAGGACATTCCTGCGGAGGAAAACACAGCGATATCACTGTATGCAATGGGCCTGAGAATGGGGACATATTTGGTTGTGGCTAATTGCTCCAGCTAGTATTAGCTTGCATTAGAGTAACTAAAGATGAAGTTAAAAAGGCAGGCTGAGGCAAGATGGTGGAGAGCTTTGTGAGCTATTTAAACTTTCACTTGAGAAACATGTTTAACCAAAATATATACAAAGTAAGATTTGCAAATTAGAAAGATTATTCTAGCAATGGAAGCAAAAAAAGACTCATTAGAAAGTAGTGAAAGGAAACGAAGTCCCGGACAACATAGCAGGATTGAATGGGCAAGGGAGAGAAAGGAAGGGAAAACTAGAGGGTGGGAGAGATGGGAGAAAGCAAGACAGCTACCATAGGCATCAGTTTTAGGGATTTTGATCAACAGGGACAATTTAGGAATGCAGTTTTTCCAGGCTCTCCTTAAAGTCCAAATTCCCACAAAAAGTATAAGACCTGTTAGTGAAAGTCTCTCCTTACCCCCCAAATTGCCACTTCTATACCCTTAAACCTAATTGTAAAATAATACCAGTAACAACAGCTCACAAAGAGTGAGTCTTTATATGGATTGCCTCTTCCCCCTCCACAAATTTGCATTCCAGTGACTTTACCCCTCTGTGCCACTGAAAATCATGTACACATCTAATAAGGTGACTTTTGGTTTCTAACACCACTAAGAGCCTTGTGTTTCTTGGTAGGCTGGTTTATGCCTTGAAAATAGTGGGCTCTTCCAGGAATTCTGCTTTGTTGACCCAAATAAAAACTGAATCTTCTTGCAGGGCATTGATATGGAGACTAGAAAATCAGAGTCTTACAGAGTTAAAACATAATTCAGAGTTGCAACATTTTTCTAATAATTTTGAAAGTTTAATTTGTGAACTAAGCTGAATATTGAACACAGAAAAATATTTTACATTTTCTTGATTTGCCTTGGTAAATCCTAAATAATCAAGATTGGCATTAGAGGACTAACATGTCAGTATAAAGGAAATAATAGAAAGAAATTTAAATCTAGGAATTGGTGAATTCCCCAAATAAGTGAGTTGTGGCAGAGTCTGGTCCCCACAGATGTGTTCTCTCTCTATTCTTCAATACATAGACAAACAGCATAGTAACCCTATTTTCCAAACTTCCTTTGAAGAAAAACAACACATGATTAGGTACTCAGTAGAACTAGCAGAGCTGTTGAGTCCAACTTCCATGTCACTTTCTTAAAAGAAATTTATTGTAAACTTGTGGCCTTTTTGAAGGCTGCGGTGAGGCTGTGTGAGAGACCAAATTTTAATGACAAAGACTGGGGTAACACTCTAGGAGAAAAGAAAGCAGCAACAGGGGAGGAACCTGGGTCCCTGACTGACCTCCTATGGCAGAGCCGCTTCTCCAGCCTTGATCTGCTTCAAGCTATTGTGTTTTTAGGTCCCTGATAGAGCAGTAGGCTATACTACGCCTTTACTATAACTAAAATCAAGATTATAAAACAATCTCACGGTACCTTTGGATTGTTCTTTCTCTAGAATTATGGATTTTCCCTAACTTGGTACAAGATACATTTGATTTTATTATTATCAGTCTCCTTTTCCAGACTCTCCTCCTGCCTAATTTCTCTCTGCTATTCTTTCATCCCAGCCAGACTAAATAGGTCACTTTTCTCTTTCCATTATTTTCTAGACATACCATGTGTGTTCATCCCTCTCTTCCCTTGTTTGGGTGATTTCTTCTGTCAAAAGTTTTCAAAGTTTTCTCCGTGTCCCACTCACTTTTTCTCCCAAGTACCAGTTGAATGCAACTTCTCAACTCCCCCAGGCAGAATTGGTCAATCCCTCCTTATGCTCTCTAACATCTTATACTCATCTCTAGGACAGCTTTCTTCACATGATCCATCTGTTACTTATTTGCATGTTTGTCTATTAGACTATGAACTCCTTGAAAGTGCAGTGACTTCATTCATCCTTTTATTTCTACAAGGAAAATGCCATGGTAAATCCTCAATAAATGTTTGATAAATTCATGTGTGAATGGGCAGATGAACAAGTGGTTACCTTTTCCAGCCTTGTGCTCTGATGAAATAGGGGGTCAGGAGTGTGGCTGATGCAAGACATGGCATTATCAGTAGGGGAAATTTTAAGTGTAAAATTTTTAAGTGTAATAGAAGGGCATTGAGTTTGCTTCTCAAGGAGCTTACACACGTGTTATACCTTTAACCGTCCTTTTTTCCAGATTGATGCATCAGGCACGGTCACACTCACCACACAACGAGGACACTGAGGCTCAGGAAACTGAAATATCCCAAGCTCTAGCTATGATGTCTGGCTTAGAAAGGAGTTCAGGCTTCAAATCTTTTAAAGTACTATTTTATTTATTTATTTATTTTTAGAGAGACAGGAAGGGAGGGAGAAAGTGAGGGAGAGAAACCTCCATGTGTGAAAGATACCCATGATCCATTTGATCTGTTGCCTCTTACAGGCCCCTATGGTGACAGGGGGGCCTGGCCTGCAACCCAGGCACATGCCCCAACCAGGAACCGAACTGGTGACCCCTCAGTGCGTAGGCTGGTGCTCAATCCACTGAGCCACACCAGCCAGTGCTAAACTACCATTTTAATGCTTAGCTTGTTCTATACAGAATCAAGTGTAAATACATGAACCCATCAATTTTGTTAAACAGCCTTATTGAGGTATAACTGATACTCAGAGACCTGCCCATTTTTAATGTATGCAATTTGATGAATTTGGACGCATACAAATACTCATAGCACCATCACCACACTCAAGGTAATAGATACTTCCAACACCTCCCAGAGTTTCCTTGTGAGCTCCTCTCTGTCCCTACCCCAGACTTTTGACTATGGTAAGAACACTTAACATGAGATCTGCCCTCTCACCGAATCTTGAAGGGCACAATACTGTATTGTTAACTCTAGGCACTATGTTGTACAGCAGAGCTCTAGAATGGATTCATCTAGCATAGCTGAAACTTTACACCATTGAAAAGTCCCCATTTCCCCCACCTCCAGACCCATTCTTCTCATCTTGGACACACACCACAACAAACTGCAGAAGTTCCTGAAGACCAAAGATGATATCACACAACTGAGCTGCTAGGATGACCAAAGAAAGGAAATCTGTATCTTGACTAAAGTGAAAGTAGCCAAGTCTGAGCTGACAATTCACAGAAGGAGAGCTGAAAGGGAGCTCAGAAGTCTCCATCCACTAGACTTTACAGATGATAAAACTGAAGCCAGTAGAGCAAAGTGGCTAGCTCACAGCCACACAGCTGGTTAAGGATTAATCCCCAGTTCCACTGCCAGTTTCATTACATCATGCAAAGAATATTTTGCAGGAATGGGAAAGGAGTAAATAACTATCTCTGGTATCAAAGTTGAAAAGCGGCCTGGGAAAGTGAAGAAATACTGGTAGTGAATCTGATAGGAGAAAGAAAACAGTCAATTATCTAAACTGAAGGAAGGGCTATAAAATCCGGGCTGGTACCTGAAAGATTTACTCAAACATGTTCAGACAGTGAAAGGATAATTTTCAGAAACATAAATGAGGGTGGGGGTGAGGACAACAGTCTAGAACTGTGACTTGGTGTTAACAGCTGTGAGTCCAGGAGGTTCTTTATTCTCTGCTTTTGTGGCCATGGGTGGTTCAGTCTCTTCCTCTCCTTCCTTCTCTGTGAAATGTAAGTATCATCAGTCCTGCTTACTTCTTGAGGTTTTGTGAGAATTCAATGAAATCAGGGATGTGAAATGTCCAAAATGTAGGTTTTTATTCTATGAAGGCCTATATCAACAGTTGTTTATAACACAACACAGAAAAAACATGTATATTTATTTAGTCATATTTATCCCGCCTCCATTCAAAAAGGTTTTAGAATAGAGATGTTTGTCTGTCCACCTACTTACCTACCTGCCTATATCTACACATACACAAATCTCCATTCCAAGACCTTTTTGAGTATAGGTGGGATAAATATAACTAACTAAATATCTAAATACCTATATCTATATCTATCTATCTATTTTTTCTATCTATCAATCTATCTATCTATTGAGAGAGGACACTATTAAGATAGATATAAGGTAAAATTAAGGCAAAGATTAGTATCCAAAATATATACAATGACATCCTATGTACTCTTCTAGGGTTGATTTATAATTTTGACTTTGAGTTTCTTAGCAATCAGTTTTAAAAAGGAAAGGTAAAAACTTATGAAATATATAATATTCATATGATTATAAAATTCAAACTCAAGAAAGGTTGTTCAAAAGCAACACAGACATTAAGAGATGTCTCAAAAAAGTTAGCACATAACCTCCTACCACCACCGTCCCGCCATTCATTCCCACAGACCAGGGCTAACGGGAAGAGGACAGATAGTCTTTGCTAAGCTTCACTGAACCACATACTCAATCCCTGCATGAGATTTCAGTCTCCACAAGGACAGAGGGGATGGGAAAGATGACATCTTATAACATGACTATTTTAGAAACTCCTCAACCACACCTTGGGTGCCCTGAGCTAGTGATATGAGCACCCCTAATACTGCTAAATCAGAATGTACCTAGCTTGACATTGGTGTCTATAGGTACAGAAAATCAGCAAAAAAGAAAGGAGAGAACTAGTTGAGGTTGCCTCTGAGCCTGGGGTTTTTCACACTCACTGTAAGGTCACATCCCACGCCCCCAAAATAGTACAAAGAGAAAAGAAATGGGAACTGGGAAACCCATTTGGCGTGGATGCTTTGAGTTCAGACCCGCTTTTGCAGCCCCTGTCCTTTAGCATGCCAGCCTCTCTTGACCTCTCTTTCATAAGGCTGCTCACAATGGGGTCAGCTAAGGGAAGTCCTGCAAGGAAGTTGTAGAGTTAGGTTGTTGCTGTGTTGGATACACAACAGTAACAAGTTGGTAGCTTGGCTCAAAGCCCAGTTACTAAGCTAAGAATCAAGACTATGAGTCAACCAAAAACATTACAGAAAAAGAAAAGAAGAAAAGAATGCCTTTATGGGTCAGGGTAGGGGGAGAAGGCATGATCTGACACTGCCCTGGTAGATACCTTCGGGAAACAACAACTATGTCATTGTGGTAAAATATACATAATGTTACATTTATGAATTTAACCATGATTAAATGTGTGGTTCAGTGGCATTACAATACATGTATTCGCATTGTTGTGTGACCATCATTGTGATCAATCTCCAGAACTTTTTTTTAAATTTTATTAATTTATTTTTAAAGAGTTTGGAAGAGAGGGAGAAAAAGAGGGAGAGAAACATCAGTGTGCGGTTGCCTCTAATGTGTCCCTCACTGGGCACCTGGCCTACAACCCAGGCATGTGCCCTGACTGGGAATCGAACAAGTGACACTTGGGTTCTCAGGCCAGTGCTCAGTCCACTGAGCCACACCAGCCAGGGCAATCTTCAGAACTCTTCATCCTTGAAATGGAAACTTTATACCCATTAAATAATAATTTCCTATTTCCTTCTCCCCTAGAAACCATTTACCTGATATAAGAGGAGTCATTCAGTGTTTGTCCTTTTGTGAGTGGCTTACTTCACTCAGCTTAACATCTTCAAGTTCATGCATATTGTAGCATGTGCCAGAAGTTCATGTTTTAGACTGAATAATATTCTATTGTATGTATAAACCACATTTTGTTTATCCATTCATCCACTGATGAAAACTTGGGTTGCTTTCACTTTTTGGCTATTGTGAATAATGCTGCTAAGAATATGGTACATAAATATGTTTTGAGTCCCTTCTTTCCATGCTTTTGGGTATATTCAGAAGTGAAAATGTTGGATCTTATGGTAATTCTATTTTTAATTTTTTGAGGAGGAAATAGCTATCTTAGTTTATCTTTGGAGAAAAAAATTGAACAAATTCTTTAACTACTTGTTTCACTTACAGAATTGATATCATGAGTATCAGTAATCTTGAATTCTAAACCGAATTCTGCTATTAATTGTGTAATCTTTGGAGTTACCTGATTATCAGAGCCACTGTCAGTTTCTTCACCTGAAAAATGATATCTGAACTGGTTGCTATTCAGCATCCTTTAAAATTCTAGAGGCCTATAATTTTGCTTATTTCCTTTGGTATATGGGTTTATTCTTTCATTTTGGA
The DNA here is from genome assembly GCF_004126475.2 of Phyllostomus discolor. Classification (NCBI taxonomy): domain Eukaryota; kingdom Metazoa; phylum Chordata; class Mammalia; order Chiroptera; family Phyllostomidae; genus Phyllostomus; species Phyllostomus discolor. Next base: position 44,145,745 of record NC_040907.2, on the reverse strand, counting down.
AAGGTTTTTTTTTTGAATGTCAGAGTAGGTTTTACTCAAAGATAAATAAGAGTTATGGGCGGTAGGTGGGGTGGTTGGGGAAAATGAAATCTTGGGTGATATTGAAAGAAGAAATAAAATGGACTACAAGCCAGTGGAAGAGCAGGTACCAAGATGATGCTGAAGTGGTAAGTATCGGTCAGAACACTCTGGGCCTCAGGGCCAACTTTTAAGATTTTACATTATCCTGACATTGATGAAGAGCCATGGAAGGGGTTTAAAGAAGGTGGTAGCAAGATCACTCTTTGTTTAGAAATCGCACTCTGATCACAGTGTGGAAAACAGATTGTAGGGGTTGAAACAAGGAACCTGTCTTTTTCCCACTTTATTATCTCAGTTTTTCGTTTTACTTTGAAAGCAGCAAAATTAGTCAAGATGTCCCAGAGCCTAACTGCCTAACCTGGAACAAAAGACATTTAGAGGTAAATAATACTGCACTACACGTCTTACAGTGAAAAATATTTGGCCACCGTTTTCCCTAAGCCGTGAAAATGACTCACCATGGTTGGTAATGTATTAATGTTTTCAAGTCACTAGTTTGCCAGTTCATATTTTACAACGGTGACATTAAAGCAATTTTAAAAAGTTGTCCCAGGAGAGACTATTACCTCTTTTCTTTTAAAAAATATTTTATTTATTCATTTTTAGAGAGAGGGGAAGGGAGGGAGAAAGAGGGGGAGAGAAACATTGATCTGTTGCCTCTTGTGCACACACGCTCCAACCAGGGGCCAGGGACCTGGGACCTAACCGGCAACCCAAGCGTGTTCTCCAACCAGGAATCTACCTGGAGACCTTTGGCTTTGCCGGATAACACCGAACCAGCCAAGCCACACCAGTCAGGGTGGACATTATTACCTCTTTAATTGCAATGTTAAAAAATAAATATCATGTATTAATGTAATACCTTCTATTGTATAAGAAAACTTCAGAAGGTTCATATGTGATTAGGTGGAGTTTTTCCTGAATTAGGATATAAGTAATCTATTTCTGATGTTACATAGTATTTTAATATGGATAATGTAGTATTATAAAAATCACAAAATTATGCAGTGATGTTGCTTTCCTTTGTTATATGCCTCTTATTCTTTTACAATGGAAGTTATGAGTCATGTTGCATCAGCAGATTGTGTGCCTATAAAACCAGCACTTGATCCTTTGCATGCGCAAAGAAAAGTAGTTGGTTTCTATCTTTGATCACGTGAATACAGAAACAAGTTGTTTGGAAAAATATTGAGTTTTAATGTGAAAGGAGAATGCCTTGCTTCACTGCAGATATTCAGTAACTAATACCATGTTCAGTAAAACAATGTTGGAAAGAGTGGCATCTATCTTCAATAAATTTGGCAGTTTGGCATAGTTTTCCCTTTTGTTCACCAAGGAAAGAAAACCAAAATGAGAGTGAGGAGAACAAATTACAAAGTGTGCTTCAGTCTGGCAAAGGTGCTTGACATAGCCAGTTTGTTGCAGGCAGGGCCAGGCTGAGAGCTGAAAATTTAAAGTTTGTAAGGTACTTGGTATGCTTTTGGTATATTAAAAAAAAGTGCTTTTTCAAGATAGCAGCCAAAAAATGGTATTTCTGGTTTTAACATTATTCCTATTAGTTTGCTAGTCCTCCCAAGAGCTATAAAGTTGACAATAAATCAAATATATTTTAATTTGTCATGAGATAGCATATAGAAACAAAAATCTCCCAACTGGTTTTCTGCCAAAGTATTTATACTAGCCCTATCCACTTCCAAAGTTTATACTCACTATCAAAAATTAAGAAAAAAATTGAACTATCAAATAAATTCAAGTCTGGAAAACATTTACTGAATGCTGCTGAGCTAGGCATTACATTAGGTTTGGGGATGCAGGACAAATAAGTGTCATCAAAGAGACAAGTGACTCTAGACAAGGCGGAGGTACCTTACTTGCCAGGAGGCCTGAGCAGCATGGCCTTCTTCAAGTCAGCACACACAGAGGACGCGTGACATTGACATTGCACCAGATAACGAGCACAACCTGCCTCACCGCTTTCCCTTCAGATCTGATGCCTTCCATTAGGACTATCTTTTGAAGGTCTCTATTTGAACATCAGATCACAGGAAACCCTGCATCCTTACATCACAGAATAATGGGGTAAATTCTGAAAACATAATATATACGATACTTGGGTCACAACATGTAAGAAATATAGCTATTAGTGTTCAATTTGACTTCTCAAAATCAAAATTTGAGAACAATTGAATTTTATGTTACAGATAATTGAGACTCATTGTAATATCAATATCGACATATCTATCTATACATATGTATAGATAGATATGTCATCTATCTATCTATCTATATATCTATCAGGTGCTATTTAAAATATTGTACTATTTAAATCTTTTTTTATAACATAACCAGCAGAGAGTTTTTCTTGGTAGATAATAACAGTTCTACAAACACCTGTTGTTTCCCAAGCTAAATGTTCTTCATTGGAAAAGCATTGAAGAGCTTATGAAACATCCTCTTCTTTTTCTTTTGTAAATTTGAAAGTCAGTAACGACTCCAACCATAGTGTGACGAGTGACTGTATTGTTTTGACATTATTAGTTGGTCACTCCAGTTCTTTCAACTTGCTCAAATTATTTGCTTTAACTTTTTAAAAATTGTGTTGCATAATGTTACATACTATTTGTCTTAATGAGTATGCTAGATGCAATAAATGAAAAAAGCCTGTTTCATAGTTTGTGACATGAAAATTTAACTCAGCAATCCTAAATTGAACACAAAAAAAGTACTTTACTGATAGAACAATTCCAACATGAGAGATTCTGGGGGTTTTTTTTGCTATCCTATTTTATATTACTTTAAAAATAAAAACATAATTTATTAATTGAGAAAATACCTTAATTAATGTTCATAGTATTTAGATACTTTAGTTCTAAAGCAGCAACACATTAAGAATTTTACTAAACTTTTCCTGTAATAAGAAAGCTTCATTTGTGATTTTTTTCCTTAAAAAACTTTGATACCACAAAAGTTTTAAAAAGCTAACTTTCCTGCCTGAATAGTGTCTGTAAATGGCAAATCATGGTTATACAAAGGATAGCACAAAAAGTATCAATTCAGATAAACTTTAGAGGTGTGTTTCCCAAATTTTTAGCCCTGCCTAATGATCAACAAAGGCTTCTTTATTTGTTATTTTTCACATATTCATAAGTACATTAATATCTTTCCAAATCACCTTTTATAGTTATAAATCAGGTTCATGCCCAACTCTGAGGCCTGGGATCTGGGTCTTTATGAAACAGGGACAGTGGAGGTGTCACTGCCTGGGAGAAGGTGGGTTTCCCCAGAGTTGGTAGGCCACTTTTCCGGGGACTGGGATTTTAACCTACTTTCATTTGTTTCAACTCTAATGACTAAACTGAAATACCCTTCTATCTCTAAGCCATTATAACATGGAAATTGTGCACTGTCTACACGTCACGGGCTGTGAAACAGCAGCCCAAACACATGCCCAACTGAGTATGTTTTCAATGTTGGAGCAAATGGCATGGTTAGTTTTGAATTTATTTGCACTCATTTTTACTACTAGAGACGTACTCACTAAAAAAGCTGTATTCCAATCATGTTCTATGTTCACATTTAACTGAGCTGGATTTTCACCACACTGCTGCATCTGGGTTTTTAATTTGCTTTGAACAGAAGTATTTTTTCATATCACTAGCATTTCAGGCAGACTTTATCAGGTGGTCAAGTCATCAGCCTGGCCTCTTTCTTCCCACTCTCTCCAAGGAAAATGGGGTCGTTTTCCACCCCACCCACGGTATCTACAGGTTGGGATTGCAGATAAAGATGAGGCCAGGAGAGCCCAACCCACTGACTGGGTGAATCCTGCTCACTTTCTTCAGGATGGCTACTCGTTTGCTATCAGCTCTGCTTTTAGACTGTTTAAAGCTACATACAAACTTTGGGAAAGTTACATCACCTTAAACAAAGACACAGTTGCTTAAATTATTATTATGCAACACTATGTTCAACACTGCAACTATCTTCCCAATTTGGCTATAACTTTGTAGGCAGCTCTGGAAAAGTAAAAATCTAGAATAAATATGTCAGTGGCATTTTTATGAATGGGAAAAGGTTTCCCAACCCCTGGAAAAACACTCAGGTTTTATCCCGCTAACAAAGGGGGACTCTAAAGCTGTCTCCCATGTCTTTGGAATCCCAAATTTTAAATGTAGGTGATCAGTCTGGTATGATCCATATGCTCGACTCCAGGGGACAGCAATTCAGTAATAAATACGTGAAAGTGAAATTCTGGATGTGCTTTTTTAAAACTCGCAGGCATCAATACACATCTGGTAATTAATTTGTTAATTAGCCGGCTCCCTTAAAAAAACTAAAAAGGCGTCAGTAACCACTGGGCTGTGTCTGCCCCAGGTGATCTGCACGGGTCTGGTAGCGAGACTGCCCCCGCCCCCAACCCCCTGCTCTGCTACCACCGCTGCTTCGCTAGGTGTTCCAGCAGAAGGAAAGCCAAACATATTCCGCACACAATTCTATTAAAAATGCAAAACCAGACCAAAAAAAGAGAGGACCAGTTTGTTAAAAAAAAAAAAAAAAAAAAAAAAAAGGATTATTGGTGACTACTTGTCCGAAGAAAAAAATCAAGAGTGAGGACAAATGACCCGCACAAGTGCCTCTGGCCATTTTTCTCCCCGGGCTGCCGCAGAGCTGACGCGACACGAGGAGGGTCGGGGTCGGGACGAGGGAAGGATGGAGGGAAGAAGGGGATTTTAAGTATCATCTCCCTGTCTTCAACGGTGTGGCTCCCCGGTGCTCTGGAAGCAGTGGTAGCCATTTTCATTTTGTTTTTTGTTTTTGTTTTTTAAGAGCATAAAAGGAAGATAAAACAGACAAGGTTTATCTCCCTGCCTACACCGCCTACTCGGCTCCTCCCTCCAAAGAAAAAAGTATGTAAAAAAAAAAAAACCAAAACCCAACCCTCAGGTACAGAACCCAGTCCGCACGCGTCCAGCAAGGCTCCTGCAGTCAGCTGGGTTCCGACTCGGGAGCTGCACCGACGAGCCGCGAGCTCGAAAAATCAATCCCTGCTCGCGCCCCCGCGCCGCCGCCGCCGCCGCAGCTGCCGCAGTGGCCACAAAATTAGCGGCTCCGAGGACATTTTTGCCGCAGGGCACGTCCGCGGTAACCACCGAGCGCTCGGGTGAATAATGGAAGTACAGTGTAGAGACAATCAAGTTGATTTATCACGCAAAATAAGTCACTTCTTCAGTCCAGCTCTTGGTCCTGTCACTTTAAATCATACACACGCCTATACACGGATCCATAGGCGCCCACACACGCATGGTGCACTTGTGTGTGTGTGTGTGTGTGTGTGAGAGAGAGAGAGAGAGAGAGAGAGAGAGGGGAATGATTCCAGATTGCTTCACGTATATGAAGGGGGGGGATAGCGAAAGAACCGTCATCCCAACCCCCTACCCCCACCTTTTGCAGCGCGGACGAGTGGCTTGTAATGCAGCTTGGAGCAAAATAAAGTCTGAACAAAACTAGACTGTGAGACTAGCACGTCCCAGAGTGAAAGTGAGTGACGTTAACACAGACTCTGTAAAGACTCGGATCACTTGCAAGCAAACTAACCCCCCCTTTTTTTATAAAAGAAAAGTAAATCATTAATTGGGTTCAGATCTAAAATGCTGCTTTTAAAATGCACGACACATGTCGAAGATTCTGCGACTGTAATTTCTTGGGTAAACATCTGGTGAAGACATTCCAGGAACACATCTGAAAGGAAGAAAGGCGTAAGAGAGCCCCTTCTTTATATATCTTGGGTCAAAAAAGGGTTGTTGAAACTGTGTTGTTTTTTTTTTAAGTGTGCTCTTAGTCTGAATGCCCTTATGACCACTAAGGGTCAGTTGGGTTTGGGAGAAAAGGGCTGAGCTGGGAGCGAGGAGTGCTGGGCTCCAGCCAGGGCATGGTCTGTGAGCTCGGGCAGGTCTCTTTTCTCATCTGCAAAATCACAGAGAGTAAGTGATATGCTTTCTAAGTTTTTGGTTTTTTTTTTCTCACTGAGACTCCATGATTCTATCTGGGAGGGAATGATGATGGTGGCAGTGGTGGGGTAATGTAGAGAGGAAAAAAGTTCACATTCTTCAGGTGGCATCTGTTTAAATTGGTGGTGATCAAAGTGATGAATCCTTAACAGCAAAGATTGTGTCTATATTAAGAGCTGCTATTGTCCCAGGTCTGAAGTATATATAGCATGTAATGAATGCTCTTTGAGAATGATGATGTAACCTTATAATTATATTTTTGGGAAGGGGGGAAAGACTTTTCAAAAATCAGCCAAAAGGATTTTGGAATTGAAACAATTTTCAATATTCCTATTTTTTAATAATCTGTATATGAAAATGCATTAAATCACTTGGGTAATTCAGAGAAAATAACTTTTTGGTGGATAAGTGTCCTTTTGTGCCAGATTAGCTGTCTAGATTGACCAAATTAATGGCTTAATTACTCCCTGTCTACTTTTTCAGAAAACAGCTCCATGCAGCATCTCAAGTAGGGACCACTGTTTAATACCACTCTTATCTGTGCAGTGAATGGTTAAGAGTGTGGGTACTAAAACCAAACCACTGACTAGTTTTGACATGTACTAGCTGAGGAATCATAGGCAAATTACTTAGTTTAGTTGTGCCTCAGTTCCTCACATTTATAAAATGGAGATTATAATAGTAACTAATTCACAGGGCTGTTCAGGATTAAATGAGTTATCATATTAAAGTGCTTGGAACAGAATATGGCACATGTAACAAACAGCTCAATGAAATGTTAGAGGTTATCATCTGTCCAATATAAACACAGAGAAAGCAAGGTCAGATATAATAGAGGGATCTTTGAACTGCTCCTGGGTTTCAATAATACCTCTAAGAACTGGATGTCAGCTTAAAGCAAGAAGCTCAGCAGTCTTTATTATCAAGAATAGGCCAAAACATCCCCTGCAAAAACTCCCTTCGCATACATGCAATAGTTACAAAGTTAGAGAATGGTCCACTTGACCAGATCAATGCAGATATTTAGAACTGGCTCCATGTGCTGAGTGCATACTTATTAATGTGTGTCTTGACTATCCAGGTGGGAGGAAGCCAAGGTTTTCTTTGGAGAAAAGTTTCCAAGGCATCTGTTCTTACTTGTTCCTCTTGTGATACTTTGTTTCCTACACAACTTGATACCTCAGGCCTAGTCTCTGTCATTGAATTATGAAGTCAAAACAATCCCAAATCTCTGGCGTGCTCCCTTTGTGTTATTATTAGCTTAAAGGGAAAAGCGACATCCTGAATTTCTCTCTTCTCTTAATGACCCACAGAGTACAGACTTGAGCAAGGCTTTAGGAAGGGTCATAGGCATGGAATGCTTAAGGGAGCAATTCTTCTTGTGTTTGCAATTTGGGATTGGAGGCAGGTTACAGTTAAGCTTTATAGAGGAAGTGGAGATTAGGTGTTTCCAGAACAAGGTAGGCACTGGCAGGCTTACGTCACTGCTTGTGGGAAAGTAATGTCCCACTTCTTTCCTCCTGTGGCACCTGAAGCCCCAGGTGTGCCAACTGTTCACTCAGAGACTGTGCCATAGATGGCTGGCAGGCCTGGGATGTCAGGGTTGCAGCAAGTCTGGAGGGCGTCAGGCACTGGTTAAGATTTCTGTTAGCCAGAAAGCACTTTTTTTTTTTTTCCTGAAAGCAAGGGGGGAAAAGTTCAGTCGTTCCAAGCGCCAGCGTGAGCACAGACTCCACTTCGTCAGTCTGATTAACACAGTATCTGAAATAAATCAATAGAAGAGGGTGCACTGCTTTTCTGCTCCACCTGCTTGCCCTCCTTCCCCTCCATCGCTATCACATGTGCATAGACCTTCTTCTAAAGAAGTGCAGTAAGGTGACCGAAAAGATACCCAAGCAAGGTACTTGTACTTTAAAATATTTCAGGACACCAAAGCGGGAAAACAGGCGAGTTTCATTCCTGTCCGCCCACAGCAACTTGGCAATGAGAAGCCGCAGGCGCCTGGCCTGCCAGAGCATCCTGTGAACTCTGGCGCTGGGTGAAGACTTCACTGATTATGATCCCCAGTGGTTCGCGGACTTCCCCAATTTCGGAGGTACTGGGGGAATTTGAGAGTAAATAAATTCAGTTCGGCTCTCCAATCACCACTGACCCAGACGACGGGGATCCCGTACTCCAGGCCCTGAGAAGGGTTAGGGTCAAGGGCAGATGGAGGGACCAGCGGAGGCACTGGAGCTGGCCGGCAAGGTCATGACCTTGTGGGTGCTAGAGGAGGCTCGGGTGTGCAGTGGCTGGGCGCCGCCCTCTGGCCTCGGAGCTGACCCCCGGAACCGCGCCTTGCTTTTGGCTGCCAGCCTGGCACATCCCTAGGGGAAGGAGGGGGCAACGCGGCAGATTGGACCCTTACTTTCACGGTGGAAGCTGAAACCTGCGGAGCTCCCTGGCCAAGTATCCTGGAAGGAAGATCAGATGCCCAGCATAACTGAACTTTAGAAAGGGCTCTCTGCACTGCCGCCCCCCTTCTTGGTGGCGACCTGTGAAACTTTTGTCCCCTCCCGGCAGCGTTTTCTTGCCCCGGGAACTTGGCCCAGCAGGCCTACTTCTCCATATAAATTTGTGGTTCCGATAACTCTGCAGCATCTTCTCTCAGAGGGGCTTCTACGGTGACTTGTAATGAAGGGCACACATTCGATGCCCCCCCTTTTTTTCCTTTTTGGAGGGAGTATTGTGTGAATTTAAAAACTCCTAGGCATTAAAACAAAAACAAAAAACCCAAACCAAATAACAAAATCTAAAACAAAACACCTTGCCTTCAGGTGAGTGGATGGAGGACTCAATCCTTTGCTCAGATCATCAAGTTCTTTCAGGAAAATAGAGACCCTTGCACACCTTTCTGGAGGGCGACTTAATAAGGCTGCAGTATATTACCATGTTTAAAACATTTTGCAGAGGCAAAATTTCCTAAAAGCGACTTGCCAGAGATGCAGGGAAAAACACATCTGCTTACAAAGGGGCTGCTGAAAAGGAAGGGGGAAGGCAGGACCCAGCCCCAGTTAAAAACCACAGTTTCCAACTTTTGAACCACAGCACTGATACTATGGGGCTGTGAGGCTTGTGGGACAGAGTGGCCATCCCTGGAGCTGACAGGTTGCAGATTTCGAAGGCTGCTTTTCACTGATTGCTGGAAGTCCCAGACTTCATTTGGGGTAGTCCTTCCCAGTGACGCCCAGAGTTAAGGTCACCTTCCTTAGTATTTTGTGGGCATGTGTTTGGATCCTGAATCAAGCCTTGCTCCTCACTTACATCAAGCAGATAAGTCCTTGTTCCTTAGCTGGCAGAGTATGAGCCCAGAGTGGGAATGTGGGTGCCGCTGCAGGCAAAGGTGTATGTTTGTTGTCTCACCTCCTCCCCCTCCCTGCTCAGCACCTCCCAGCCACTAAGGAATGGGCTCTAACACAGCCCTCAACTATAGACATTTTCCAGGGAGTTTCTTTCTGGGAGAAAGGACCATCTTAATTATTTTGTGCTCAGGGTTTTTGTATTTTATATAATGAACTTGAGTGGAAAGTTGTAGGGTTTGTTACTTTTGTGATTTTTCAGCTAAGGGGATTTTAAAGGTCTTAGACCCCATAACTCTAAGGGGGAGGGAGATCACTAATATTTTGCCCAGAATACATAGCCTTCTAGCTTCATGAGCATAAGGACTGCTTACAGTATACCTTAAAACATTCAAACTACAGTGCAGGAAGTTTCAATTACACCCCCTTCAAAAACCTAAAGCACCTCAAGTATTTCTGCTCCTTTTGTGGCTACCAGGCTATTTTGTAACACATGCTCTAATTATCTGAATGGTGATTCTAACTTTTATCAAGTTTCTTGCTCTTTACCCTGAAAAGTTGCACTTGCCCTATGGGCAACACAAGGTTTTCTTTGAGCCCTTGATATGCTTTTGACCCCTGTTGGGAGTGTTTTAAAGGCTATATTTTAGTCCTACGGGATAAAATGTTATTTTCATCCTTTATAGCAAAGCGATGGGTGCAAAGTGGGCAAGTTTGTAGGAAGTGCACTCTCTTAGTTTTGGTAGCATCAGAAGGATAGTTTCAGTATGCCAGTCTTTGTCTGCCAGAGTGCCAGGGGAAGGTACTCAGGGCACACTGCAGCCCGGTCAGCTGTTTCTCTTGCCCACCACATCCGAGCTCCATCACTGGGTGATGGGGGTGCTGTACACACCTGACGATTTTAAAGCAGCAAAGTGAGCTCTGGCCTCAGAGGTCGGGAGGACCCCTTTTTCTGTTCAGGGTACAACATAAGCAAGTGCTAGACTTCCACACAAAAAGAAATTTACTTAAGCCTATCCTTTTTTAGGCAGATGTACAGACCAGGCCCACCAATATTCCCGATAAAGTTAATGCTACCAGAAACCTGCAGTGCATTAGGACCCGACTTGGGCTCCTTGAAGACCAGACTGTTACAGCTAATCTCGCCTCTCTCTCTTTTTGTTTCCATTGCTCTGTTTTTCCTTTAGTCTCTTTCCCTCTCAGTGTTCCCTACCTCCTGAAGTATGAGTTAATAAAAACACCACCCTATTTTAAGAATAAAACAAAGTTGACACTAATTTGAGAGTTAACACTGCAACTGAACTTTTGGAGTCTGCCGATCTGTTCAGCACACCATTGCAGCCAGTAATGCCAGCATTACTGTTTCTAAAATTCACTGAAATAATTCTTTCAAGGCCTTTGAGAAAGTATAAGAAATGCTAATCAGGAAAAAATCCACTCAATTCTCATGTATTTTACTTTCTCATATCAAGAAAAAGAACTCCAAGCAAAATAATAAACTTTATGTAGTTTATTTTTTCAACTATTCTATTTTCAGTGTACATTTTTCTTCCTTAACTAAACTGCATAGCCTCATTCGATTCCACTTGCACCTCTCCCCACGGGTCCTCATTAACCGATTTTGCCGTCCTCACCAAGTGCGACCGCAGGTAGTGGAAACCCTTCAAGAAGAGCCTCCACATAATTTGCTCCCCGGCTAAAGCGCCCAATTTCAGAAGAACCGAGTGACTGACTTCTTTAGAAACAACAAATGGAGGAAATAATTTATCTAGTTTATTCAAACGCCTCTACAGGGAGGACTTTAGAGGATGAGGATGTTCATAATGCAGTAATAATGAGAATCCCCTTAGTCTGTGTCTCTCGGCTCCGCCAGGGCCAGGGTCCACTCTCTGTCCGTGGAAGAGCTGTCCTGGCTAGGGGCGGCCAGGGCCGCTCCCCATCCACCCTCAGACGGCCCAGCCAGAGCGCACCGAGACCACAATGACACGCCACGCCGCCGGGGCCACTATCGGATCCGCAACGCTGGGACTCTCGTCACCGCGTCGCCTTCCCCAGCGCAGGCCCTTGCTCCCACTTTCCCTTCTTCCTCACCCTTGACGTGGGGGGTAGAGTGTAAAATGGGAACGTTTCCTTCATCCGATGCCCACTTCCTCAGCCGGATCCTACTCGGCTGGATTGGAATTAAAATTCGGGAATTCAATTTTGCTGAGAAATCTAAGGTTCCTAGGGGGGCTACGGAGGGAAGGAAGACCCTGCAGGGACAGCGCGGGCCTCGGAAGCTCCCCCCACCCCCGTCCCCGCCCCGTCCCGCCCCTCTGCAGTCCAGGTGAGGGGGCAGAAAGCCGAGGGTTCCCGGGGGGCGAGGGGCTCCCCCCTTTCCTGCGGTGTCCGAGCCCCCGTTGCGAGTGCTTGCTGGGGGCCTCAGGGCTCGCGGGTCACCGGATCCCCCTCCCCAGGGCGTGCGCTCCCGGCCCTGCAGGTGCACCCACGCCCCCTTTCAGGCCCCAACGGGGAAGCCGCCTTCCGGCCCCAGTGATGTCCTTGGAGGCTTGGAACGCGGTCTTTCCGAAGTTTCTAAAGCTGCTCCTCCCAGCACTCGCGGGATCACACTTCCCCGATATCCCCCCACCCTTGCTACAGCTGTGGGCAAAAGGGGGTGCAGACAGGGAGCGGAGGGGACAGGCCCAAGGCTCCCAGATCCCAGCGCCGCCGAGAAGTGCCAAACTCGGCCTAGAGCGCTTGGAGATCCGGCTCTGGAGCCCGACCTCTGGGGAGGTGCAGGCTGGCCGCTCCCGCACTGCTCCAGCCCCGGGAGGGGAGGGGAGACTAGGGAAGGTGGGGTAAGGAGAGGAAGAGAGACAGGGCGGGGGTGGGCGGGGGGATCTCAAGTCCACATTACCAAGGTTCCAGTGCTGACCTCAAGCCAAGGGACTTTTTAAACTGGCCTTTGGGGTAGGCTGCTGGTGACCTATGTCCTCGCCCTCCAAGTTCCCCTGAGCGAATTATGGCGCCACCTACAGGCAAGTTCCAGATAGCAGGAGGGAGAAAGGGAGACACGCCCAGGGCCCGGTGTGGTCGAAGCGAGGCCTGGGGGAGGGGGCGAGGAGTGGGGGTGTTGTGGTTTTGTCCTGAACCGTCTTTCAGCTTCTGAATCTGAGATATGAACTCCACAGTTATGGGTCTGTTGGCAGCAGCAAGAGTCCTGAAGGCGCTGAGAAAGAGCTTTTTCGGAGTGCGGAACTGGGGAAGTAAATACAGGAACTAGGGGTTTTGAGTAACAAAGAAGTGTCCCCTCAGGCCAGTCCCCTGGAGTGCTGCCTATTTCATTGAGAAGAGTAACTGTGTGGCCTAAGACAAGGTCTTTAACCTTTGAGTCTAGGTTTCCTCGTCCTTTAAAAGGGGACTATCTGACCAGATCCCTGTGATAATTTAATGAGATAGTGTAGGTGAGAAACTATAGGTGACTTCAAGGAGCTTTAATGTGCTTCTAATATGAAAAACCACCTTTTATACTAACAAGAAATCTAACTTGCAAGACTTCATCTAGCTTCTTTCTGTTCCTTGAAGATTAAGACCTTACAAGAGGCTTGAGTGTCTGATTAGGATAGAAGGATGGGTTAGTGGAAGTTTTGATAACTACTCTCTTTGGCTAACCCCCTTCTCACAGACAAATAACAAGATTATATTTATGTATCACTTACTATTACTATTTACTATTATCTCATTTAATTTTTTTAAACCACTATATATGGTATACATTATCCCCATTTTAAAGACAAGGAAATAAGGACATGGGACTACAAGCCATAGTTGGTACATTTTTCTCCACTTAAAACTTTTCTACTTCAAAACAATTCTCTGTCTATCTTAATGTAAATTTATTAAGTACCTACCATGTGCTTGGTAACTATATTCAGGATTTTATATATGAGGTCTCATGTAATTCTCACAACACCTCCGTGAAGTAGGACTGCAAGTTCTCCCTTTTCAGAAGAGGAAGTATTGGTTCAGGGAGCTCAGAGGAGTCACTTCAAGTCCTACAGAGAAGTGGTGCAGCCAGGTCATGGGGAGCCCAGGTCTTCTGACGACATCCAAGTGCCTTCTGTTGCACACCACTTCGGCTGGCCCCACTGGCTTTGGAGCACTTTTAAAAGTTATCGAGAAAGGTCAGGCAGCAGAAGTGAACTCACTGCTGTGTTGAAGTTGTGGTAGAGGATGGTGTTTATAGCCTTAAGTGATGGTAGAGTATTACAAAGTTTCCTAAGGAAATATTTGCGGTAGAAGAAGGGAGCAGAGATGCAATGGGAGAAGCCAAAAACTGAGCTGATTTATACTTTTATAAATACGAATAACATCGATTTAAGGACCAAACTAACCAAATCTCACTACAACAAATACAATTACACAGAAAGGTTTGGTGTCAAGTGGCTATTGCCAAATCTGGCACCTGACCTATGGAGAGAATGCTCTGTTAATTTGGTTATAAAGTTTATTTACAATAACTATTATTGTACTTTAAACATTTTTTTTTGCTTGTCTGTGTCCATGGAATAGTAACATTTTGTGGTAGATTGGATTTCTCATGGAGTTTTCACATTGTACAATTGTTCACTGGTTTCTTGTTTTCTTTCCTACTTAAGCACCAAATCAAACCATAATTTCTGCTCAGAATACTTCTTGGTCACACCTGAGAATAACTAAACATATTGAAGTCCTGGAAGTTAAGCACTAGAAGGCTTTGGGTTAAGGCACTGGATGTCAATATATGTATCCTACTTTCTTCTTTCCCCTATGGGTCCTGCCATGATGCTTTTGCTTGTGAATACATTGAGAATTCAGACTTTAATAGCATTTCACCTCTGGCTTCTATAGACTGAGAGTGTTTCTAATAATACAATAGATTCTCATTTTGCAACAGATGCTACAGGAGATTCATTAATAGGAAACCTCCACCATGTAACTAACACCATAAGATTATCAAATTTAAAGTCAGATGGCTTTGGATTGTCAACTTTTGGAAACTATGATAATTAGATAAAAGGGCTTTGTGAGGAAAAACCAGTTGAAGCCAACATTTGTGGAATGTATTTTATGTGTTCCATCGTATTGTAGGTGCTAGTAGAGTTTTTCTCCTGGACTTATCTCTCCATTCCCCAGGGTCCATGCCTTAGTTATGTCATAAAAGAGTGATGGGGTTAATGATCAAAGAACACAGGCCCTAGCTCAAATGTTGAGCTGAGATATTTCCCTTCTAAAATTGTCTTCATCCTAGAATTTTGATATTACTCATTTCATCACCTTCAGGTATAGTTATGTAAGTGAATGGATTGAGAAAAGATTTCAGGAAAGGTGGATACTTTGATAAGAGACAGCATTGTGCTTTGGAGAGATCTGTTTTATTCTCTGATATCTAATTGTACTTCTATGTCATGAAAACATATATCAGTCAGTATAAGTGTGTGTATGGGTGTATATTTGGAGATCTTAGCTACTTCTTTTTGGTAATTTTCCCCAACAGTCAACAATCCAGGTCTCTTTTTTAGTAATGAAAAGGAAGAGCTGGGATCCAACCTATAGTCCACTTTGAAACTCATTAATGTTCTTCCTATCACCTGTGTTGAATCAGAGCACTGACCTTCCCAAGTCCCAGTCTCAGAAGTTCTGAATGTGGGTTTATCCCCAAGACAATTCCAGGGCAGAGGTTGTTCTGTGTAGGCTCAGTTCTGGGAAAGCAGACACTTAATAAAATGAAATGGCTTTTTAGAGCAGACAGGTGTGGAGTTTGTTTGAGAAGCTAACTGCTGCTCCTGATCATGGGAAACTGAGTTTTTGACCAAAGCCTTTGTGAGTCTATCAAACTGATGTTACATGTTATCGGCATTAGATGGACCAATCTGATGGGATAGTGGCTCAGAAAGTCAATTGCTAGAACCTTGTAGAAAAAACTCAGTATTTTAAAATAATTTAGGTGCTACAAGAGATGGCAGTATAGCATGGACTGCAGAATATCTATAGGCAACCGAACTGACGGAATCTAAACAACTGGGGCAGAGCCACATGTTTATTCAAAGAACCTTTTAAAATGTCCCAAAGAAGTGTAGAGGTTATGGGGACAATTTTGAAATAGCCGAAAGAGAAGAAGGGATTACATTATTTCTGAATTTAACTAGGGCTAAGGACATTGTCTAATTTAACCCTGTGTAATCCCCACAATACCACGATACTGAGGTGTAATTATCCTATTTCACTGAGGGGAACAGAGACTCAATTTGTAAGAGGCATGAGATGAGATTTAGATCTAGTCCAGCCTGGCCCCAAAGCACCCATTTCCCTACTTCATCCCCTTAGCTCCACACCCCCCAGCCTTCTCAGTCTCTCCTTGAGTTACTTGTTCATTTTTCTCTTTCAACGTGAATGGTTGGCTTTTTTCCTTGGCACCATCATCTCAAACTTTCTTCAGTATTTGTTTCCTGTGCTGAGCCTCCATGGAACAACCTTCGGCCTGCATTCACTTGCAGCCGTGGATGCCCAGGTAGAGAAGGTCTGAGACTCCAACAGCCAGCTTTAATTGTACCCACCCTTCGTTTGTACACCCAGCCTGGCTGCATCCATTTGAATCTTTAATCAAACCAACTTATCTCTTTTTAAAATTTTACTCTCTCTAATTAGCTTGCAAATTCCCATTTTTATTCTTAGTAACTGTCAGGTGTCTGGTTCAGTGCTTCACACATTATTGTCTATCTGGAAATATTTGCCTGCTGGCTGCTGCTTGCCTGTAAGACATCCAACCTGCTCTCACTTTCTCTCCCACCCCTACCCTCCCCCACCAAAGGCTGGTGCAGAAGCATGACAAAAATAGCCAGGTTCATCCAGGTTCTGTTCCCTCAGTCCCCTTGCTATCACCCCCGGGCCCTAAATATAAAAGATGAAACGCAGTGCCTCCAAACAAAGGCTCAACCCCAATAAAGCCACACTTCCCCGTGGTCAATTTTTTTCCCCTCCACAATTCTTGGAGCCGAACTTTGGTTCTTCACCTGGCACGCGGTGGAAAAGAGGAAACACGTGTGTGCTGTGGGTATGTATTTGAGGTGGGGAAGACAGGCAATGTTTTCTAGGGCAGAGTGGGGTCGGGGGAGGAGGATTCCTAGGGAACCCAACAGCCACATTTCTCGGGACTGGCGACTCCCAACTCTTCCAAAGAAAGCAGCAGGCCTAGCTCGTCCGTCAGTGTCAGATTTCAATGGTAGCGCGGGGCGGCCTCGGCTAGGTGCCCGCGCGCCTTTCCGGGACGGCTCTGCCCTTTGGCGTTCAGGGAGAATCAAACTAACAAAGCCCCGGCGGGAGGACGGGGCCAGGGGAGACCGAGAAACACTTCTGTGCCACCCTTTGCCTCAGGTGGGCTCTACATTCCCGCGCCTTCTCCAGGGAAAGCCGTGGGGCAGGTGCGGGACTGAGTCCGGCTGCGATGGCCAGAGCCCGCGGCCACCCTTCGCCCCGCTGCGGTCCGGATTTTTTTTCTTTCTTGTTTTCAGAGACCAGAGGCCCTCCCGCCCTCTACTCTTGATCCGCAGAAGGCGCCGCCCTGAGGCCCCGCCCCCCCGCCCGCACTCCGGCCAGGGCAGCGCGCCAGCCCCGACCCGCCCGCCCGGATTTTCCGCGCGCGCTGTGCCAGGGGAAGGGGGCTGATTCCTTGTCCGTGGCCTTGCCTTTCCAACTGCGGGGTTTGCCCGCAGAACGCCCGCTGGGACGCAAGGCACTCTTGGGAGTTGGGCTTTCAGTTTGTGAGCGGGCGAAAAGTTTGTCTCGGCCCCTAACCTCCAGTCCTCTTACCCAAAGGCTGGGAGCGGACAGCAGAGGGCGCCTTTTTAAAGCGCTTCAGTCCGGACCCACGCTGCGGGTGAACAGTGGCCCAGGCCGCGCGGCGCCGGGGTTTTCCCGAGGCGGTCGGAGCTGGAGGGGCAGCGGGGGAGGAGGAGGGGCTGAGATCTTTGCAAGCTGCCGCAGCGCCTCTTCCCTGTGGGTCGCGTTCACCCTTCAGTGGAAGCGGGGGTGCTGACCCCTTGTGGCTCAGAACATCTTGCAGCGAGGCCCCCCTTCTCCTCTCTGGAAAAGGAGGTCTACAGCGGTGGTTTACACTCCGATTTTTTTTCACCGAATGGGGAGGGTTCTTTGCAACCTTCTGGGTGATGAGGAGTGGCCTATAACTGAAGCCGTGTCCCCCTCTAACTGCTAAGGAACGTGTCTGCAGGCGTTCAATTGCAAACGACTAATTTATTTTCCAACACTTGGGCAGAGTACTTTAAAATGGAAAAATGAAGGTCTTCGATGAAAATGAAGCTTGATAGTGTGCACCTGCCACTAATGTACGGTGCACGGTAACTTCCCCTCATTAGAGAGATGGCTTGGGTTGAGAACAAGTCATATAGTGAAAATCACTTCAACACGTGCCTGTTCATATGCATAAACTCCTGTGTACCAGATGGCAAAATATAATGACATCTTAAACAGCTAATTGCATAAACCTTGTAATGCAGATAATTGCTGTACCAAAGTAGGAGTTAATAATTTCCCACTGTATTGCCTGGCTTCGGAGTAATCCTTAAGGAAAGTTGTGACAATTCTAACACACTAAAGTTCACCAAATGGTAATTAAAACTAACACTTAAATCATTTGACTTTCAAACCCTTAATTACGATTCGGAAGAACTGCTTTGTAGAAATCCAGAATTTATGGAGAGTTATGTGATAACATTTAATGCTTGTATTTCATCAAGTTTTCTTTCATGGGCCTCATGTGGCGTGATATTGTAGCAAGTCAAGGGGGATATGTTCCATTCTCCAAAATTATTCCGACAGCAAGAGCTTTGCATTTGGGGGCATGAGTGGTTGAACTCCACTCACAGATGGATCTATTGATTATTCTCACTTAGATAAATTTATAGAGCCCCTACTATAATAACTAACTTCAAGCCATACCACGTGCCTGGCATTGTTCTCAGCACTTTGTATGTATTATCTCATTTAAACCTCAGAACAGCTATGTGAAACGTGGAGTTAAAAAAAGGCAACTGGCAGGTAGATATCTTTGTTGGTTTTAACTTGCCAACTTATGTCCTAATATATTTCAGAAACAGGTATCTGCTACCCCATAGGGTAGTCCTACAATAGTAAATAAGCCAGGAAAAGTAAATCTTTGGAACTCAGTTTTTATTTCATCAATACCTACTTTAAAAAGCATGTGTAGCTTAGTGTCTCTATTTTTCCATCTTCACAAAGACTAGGATTAGGTTTCAGCACCTCGAAGAAGATGTACAATAATGAACACAGAACAAAAATCCTTTTAATAAAATACATAGTGAACCATAGTTTTTTTTTTCTTTATGTTGATATCACTGAGTTTTGGTAGACCTTTGAGGATGCTGGCTATTTCCCGAGTATGGGGCCATAGTATCTGAGATCCCATTAGTAGAGATTCCTTTCTGTGAGCTAAGCACTATCTCCTCTGGGCTACTGCTCCTAAGATCCTACTTGGTCTGGAAATCAGAAAGCTGACACTTTTGTTCTAGTATGGCCATACTATGTGCTTGGACAAATAACTCCATCTCCCTGTAATCTATTTCCTTTGCCATAAAAATAAAGAACCTGGCTTATGATTACTCAACCCCTCCCACTTTTATTGTTCTAGAATTATACACAACTACATCCCACTATTACCTTAGTGGGAGTGAGAGTTTTAGGTTGTAGTTTCTTTAATAAAAACAAGTCCTTGCCCTGGCTGATGTGGCTTAGTGGATTGAGTGCTGGCCTTCGAACAAAGGGATCCCCGGGGTTGATTCCCAGTCAGGGCACATGCCTGGGTTGCAGGCCAGGTCCCTGATTGGGGGGGGGGCGTGTGGGAGGCAGCCACATGTTGATGTTTCTCTCCCTCTCTTTCTCCCTCCCTTCCCCTCTGTCCAGAAATAAATAAAATGTTAAAAAAAACAAAACAAGTCCTGGATGTCCTGGATTTGGGGAAATGAATGAAATAATGTCCATAGAGGGAGAAGAGGCTTCATTTAAGGAGCATTTTCCCAGATGCAGTGCTCAGGGTATAAGGAGATAATAAGACATAGTCCGTGACATCCTGAGTCCTTAATGTAGCAGGTGATACTGACAAGTAAGCAGAGGATTACAGTGTAGAGTGGTAGGTGCTGTGATAGAGATGAACATGCAATGCTATAAAACAGGAGTTATTCCTGTGTAAGGCTGTGGGAATCATGGGAGTTTTCCTTGCAGAGGTGACATCTGAGCTGAATTTTGAAGGATAAATAAGTTGATAGACAATAGAAGAAGAGAATTCTGTGCAAAAGACACTGTGTCCACGGTATAGGGGAGAAGAAGAAAGAACGCATGGCTCTCTCTGAACTGAAAGGAAGTCATTATCGATGGCTGTTAAGGTATAAGGTTTGGGAGGGGCAAGTCTAGGCAGGATAGGTGGGCACAGGTTAGATCTTGAAAGGCCTTGTTAAGGAGTTTGGACTTCACTATACTGGTACAGGGGAATTCAAACAAAAGTTTATGTATTTTAGAGCAGGGGTATCACACTCATTTTCATTTTCACCACATCAGCCTTGCCACTGCCTTCAAAGGACTGAATGTAATTTTAGGACTGTATAAATATAACTACTCCTTAACTAGGGGCAAGGAACTCTACATTTGGCCCTTTGAAGGCAACTACGAGGCTGATGCGGCCCCACTGAAAATGAGTTTCACATCCCTGTTTTAGAGTGTTGCTTAAGTATACAAATTTCTGAGTTGCCAGAGGTAACTTTTCTACTCATTTACTTTGTCTGCTTTAAAATAGAGGTATGTGAGTATCAACCAGAAGGAGGAGCCCTACTTTGGCCGCTGGATGGCTGGTCATCCTCGGTAAACCAGCTTTTGCATAGCTGCCCCCTCCCCATCCCCAGTAGAGGAAATGTTTGGTCTCCACTACTAAGCCCCTAAATCCCTCCAATCCTCAAGCTGGTGGCTTATTTTACATACCAAGCAAGAAATCAGTTATGATAATGTCAAAGTCAGGGCAGAGAACATTTAGAATGCTTTTAAATTGTTTTAAAATGGCAGATCTCACCTATTTTGGTAAGGGAATAATTTCTTTTTTTTTTAAGATTTTATTTATTTTTAGAGAGGGGAAGGGAGGGAGAAAGAGAGGGAGACAAACATCAACGTGCAATTGCCTCTTGTGTGTCCCCCACCGGGGACCCAGCCTGAAACCCAGGTATGTGCCCTGGCTAGGGATCGAACTGGGGACCCTTTGGTTCACAGGCCTGCCCTCAGTGCACTGGGCCACACCAGCCAGGGCAGGAAATAATTTCTTAGAAGTTCTAATCTGGGTTTAGGTGTTGAACAATATCACTCAAACACTATTGGTAGAAGTGCACATTGATAATGCTGTTCTGGAGGGCAACTTAGTAATATATATAATGCCTTATATCTTTTGACCAGCAACTCCAGTTTTCAGCATTTATTTTAAGGAAATAATGATGAACTGTTCAAATATTTGACAAAATAATGCTTGCGACAGTGGTTTTATAATGATGAGTAATTGGAAAAATTTTGATATCCAATTTGAGAGAATTGTTTAAATGAATCATGGTATATATACACATGAGAATGCCATAAAGCTATCAAGATGTGATATATTAAATGAATCAATTCTATTATAAAATAAGTACAGTATGATCTCATTTTTGTTAAAAATGTTTGTATATATGCAAAGGAAAAAGAGAAGAAGGAAATACATTTCAAAGTATAAGGGAGTTTAATTTTTTATAACTATTTTTTATTTTTATTTTTTTAAAAGATTTTATTTATTTTTAGAGAGGGAAGGGAGGGAGGGAGAGAGAGAGAGAGAGAGAAACATCAGTGTGTGGTTGCTGGGGGCTGTGGCCTGCAACTCAAGGCATGTACCCTGACTGGAATTGAACCTGCAACACTTTGGTTCGCAGCCCGCGCTCAATCCACTGAGCTATGCCAGCCAGGTCTTAATTTTTTTTTAATGTTTACATTTTCTAAATTATTGGTAGTGGAATGTATAACTTTCATAATAAAAAAGGCCTAATAAGAAAATAATGTAAATTATTATTTACATTAAAAAAACCCTAAAATGGAGCAGACCTGTACATCTATCTAGTAACAGTGAACAAGGTAATTTGGATTGATCAACTTGCTGAGGACAATGAAAAGAGCTGATGAAAATATAAAAATATTTGCTTTAAGGCATTTGAGAACCAACCAAGCAGTGAAGAATGACTTGGCAAGGATCTACAGGACAGTGAGACCCAACACATAAATTCAGCATTTGGGCCTACGTTTCCACTAGACATCTTTGCTAATTCTAGGGAGGGTGGCCAAGGGGTGGGATGAGAAGTTGAGAGACTGGAGATCAGGACCTGCCAGGTAGGGATCCCTGGGTTGCGACCATGGGAAGTTCTGAACTCTGGGATGAACCAGAAATGGGTGAACCAGAAATGCAGAGGCCCAGCAGGGACTAAGACTAGTTTTGAATCATTTTCAAATTGGATTGAAATGATTATGACTTGAAGGCAGAGACAAATGTAAATCCTTTCTGGGGAAGATAATGTCATTTTAAGCCACAAATTAATTATATAAACAGGTTATCAAACAATGACTATCATGTAATGAGAAAAGAAAACAAGTAGGCATATAAGGAATGGAATAAGTGAAAACTAATGAAACCAATAGGCAACAGAACCAGACCCATGGGTAACCCAGATGTAGGAGTTACGGAGGCACAAACTTAAAATTACTATGTTTAACATATTTAAGAGACATACCTAAGCATAAAAATATGAAAAGTTGAAGGAAAGGTGAGGAGTGACATATATAATACGAGTATCAGCCAAAGATACGTGTTTATAGTTATATACTTTATTTTTAAAATTGTTATATTTTATTGATTATGCTATTACAATTGTCCTGATTTTTCCCGCTTTGCCCCCCTCCACCCCTCCACCCAGAATTGTTCATATCCATGGGTCATGCATCTAAAGTTCTTTGGCTACTCCATTTCCTATACTGTACTTTACACCCCCTTGGTTTTCTGTAACTACCTATTTGTACTTCTTAATCTCCTCACTTCCTCACCCATTCCCCCACCCTCCCTCCCATCTGGCAACCATCCAAATGTTCTTTGTATTCATGATTCTGTCTCTGTTCTGCTTGTTTCCTAGGTTTGTTTTTTTATATTCAATTGTTGATAGATTTATATTTTTGCCATTTTATTGTTCATAGTTTTGATCTTCTTTTCTCTAATAAGTCCCTTTAACATTTTATGTAATAATGGTTTGGTGATGATGAACTCCTTTAGTTTTTTTTCTTGTCTGAGAAGCTCTTTATCTGCACTTTGATTCTAAATGAGATCTTTGTTGGGTAGAGTCATTTTGGCTGTAGGTCCATGATTTTCATGACTTTGAATATTTCTTGCCAATTCCTTCTAGCTTGCAAAGTTTCTTTGAGAAATCATCTGACAGTCTTATGCAAACTGCCCTGTAGATAACTGTTTTTCTCTTGCTGCCTTTAAGATTTTCTCTTTATCTTTAACCTTTGGCATTTTAATTATAATGCGTCTTGGAGTGAGTCTCTTTTCATCTATGTTGTTTGGGGCTCCCTTTGCTTCCTGAACTTCCATGTCTATTTCCTTCACCAAATTAGAGAAGTTTTCTTTCATTATTTCTTCAAATAGATTTCCAATTTCTCGTTCTTTCACTTCCCCTATAATGTGAATTTTGGACTGCTTGAAGTTGTCCCAGAGGCTGCTTATACTGTCCTTTTTTAAAATTCTTTTTTCTTCTCGTTGTTCTAATTGGTTGTTTTTTGCCTCCTTATGTTTCAAATCATTGATTTGATTCTTGGCTTCATCCACTGTACTGTTGTTTCCCTGTAAATTGTTCTTTATGTCAATTAGTGTATCCTTCATTTCTGACTGGATCTTTTTAGGCTGTTGAGGTCCTCACTAAGTTCCTTATAACCAGTGTTTTGGACTCTGTATCTTATAGATTGCTTACCTCCATTTTGTTTAGTTCTTTCTCTGGAGTTTTGGTCTGCTCTTTCATTTGGGCCATGTTTCCTTATCTCCTCACTTGGGCAGCCTCCTGGTTTTTGTTTCCATGTATTATGTAGGGCTGCTTTGATTCTGTGTCTTGGTAGTGTGGCCTAATGTAGTAGGTGTCCTGTAGGGTCCAGTGACATAGCCTCACCTATCACCCAAGCTGGGTACTCGAGGTGTGTCCTGTGTAGGCTGAGTATACCCTCCTCTTGTGGTTGAACCTTGATTGCTGTTGGCAGGTCAATGGGAGGGAAAAGTCAATGGGACCTTTTTTTTTTCCTCGCATGATCTCTTTTAAGCATGTAAGTTTTATTACTTAAATATCTGTTTTCTCTTAACTGAAAAGTTTAAAACATATACAGTAGGCCAAGAAAACCAGAAAAGTGCTGTCAGTAACTAAATGTATCTTGGACTGAAATACGGAAGACTTCATAGATTATTCCCAGTGGTTTCAGTTTGAGAACCACCTCTTCCCCCAAACTTCTTAGCACAGAAAAAGCCCTTCAGCTCCCCATCAGGCCCCAGCATCCACACCTGACTGGTGGAGATTGATTTTTTCCCCACAGATTGACTCAAATGAAAATTATCTCACTAAAAAGACGTTTGATTTTTTTAAAATTAGAAGGATACAAAGGGAGTTAAAATGAAGTGTAAGGAGTAGGATAGGGGGTGTCTTTGTGCAGCCCCAAGAGGTTTTGAAGCCTGAGGTGCAGACCCTCCTGGGCTCCTTCCAGCCCTGGTAGCTGAGACCTTGCTGAAGTTTGAAAAGCAGTTTTGCCTTTGGCATCATACAGATTTACTTCCAGATCAGTATAGATTAAAGCAAAGATATACAGGTGGTTGGTTGGTGGTTTTTAAAAAAGCCAACTATGATCCCATCATTGTGTTTCTATGTAAAATGTAAACTGTTCATACATTCTCTTAAACATCACAGTGAAAAACAAGTGTATATGTGATAGGGCAGACAGAGGGCTCTACCTGCTCTGTCCTTGACAAAGGACCTTGGCCATACTGGTGAAAATGCCAGCTTGGCTTCTTCATGGATACTCAGGTCATGCCATTTCACTGGAGTACCGGTGGAGCAGGCTGCAAGGACTGGCTGTGACCACTGACCATCACCCTCTACCTCCCATGGAGGATTAGCTGTACAGAGACAGGATTATGGTGGTGCTCTGATGTGGTCTGTAGTCACCCCCTGGGTATGCAGGCTCTGGGATTTCCCTAGTGGTGCAGGGCAAAGTCAATTCCTGGGGCCACCCTGCTTAAGTTATAAAGCAAACTGAGATGTCTGCTACTTGTGCTGGGCTTGGGGATTCTCAGGTAAAGCCAAGCTGTGAATTCAGGCTGGCTGCTGCTAGTTTTGGGCCTGGGGATCAGTGAGGCCAGGTGTTGCTTATTTGAGAGGATTTAGCCACTTGTATGGAAAAGCAGCTTGGATGGGCCTCTAAGTTGGCTGTGGCAGAGTCTTTGGGGATCTCCAAGGAGGGTCAGTGTTAGCCAGGTTGATGGAGTCTCAGATATGTCACCAGCTTGCTATCTCTGTGGCTCTGTGGGTGAAGGGTTCAGAAAAGGGACAATGGCCTCTGCTCACCTTGATGCCAGACACATCAGTTTCTCTCTGTATGCCACTGGTGCCTCTCAAGCTGCTACCTCACTGCTGGAGCTAAGAGAGAGTGAGTCTGATTAGGTGAGTCTGTGTGGGCATTCTTTAAAAGGAACTGCTTGGTGCTCCAGAATTTTCTTCCACTGACTCAATTGCTGCTGGGTTTTGCAGCCAGAAGTTATGGGGGCTTACCTTCCTGGCACTGGAAACCTGGGCTGGCGGGCCTAGTGTGGGGCTGGGATTCCTTGCTCCTGAGATATCCCTCCTGAATTTTCATCCACCACATGTGGGTATGGAACCAGCTGGCTCCACGTCTGTGTCCCTCCTACTGGTGGATGGATGTGGTTTCTTTAATTCCATAGTTGTTAGAATTCCATTCAACTCAATTTCTGATGGTTCTGAGTGATGGTTGTTCTATATTTTAGATGTAATCTTGATGTGGTTGAGAGGGGGTAAACCATGTCTGCCTACACTGCTATCCTGTCTGGAAATCTATAGCTATATACTTTATAATACTTATAAAGTATTACTAGAAATGAAGAGAGATACTTTGCACTAATAAAAGAGTTAATTTAAATTATTTAATTTATAGGAAATTTGTATGTTCCTAATAACAAGCAGAAAAATATATAAAGCAAAGATTGTCAAAACTAAAAGGTGAAATAGACCAACTCATAATCATAATGGGAAACTTAATAATATATGTTCAATATCTAATAAGCCTACAGACAAAACATCAGTAAGAACATAGAAAGTTGGAACAACATTACGATCACACTTGATTTAAACAACATATATAAAATAAAACAACCAATAATGGTGAAATAGAAATTTTTTCCCAAGCATTTGCAAAACTTCTAGACCATAAAGAAAGTATCAAAAACTCTTCAAAAATTATTCATGTAAATTAAGCTAAAAATCAATAACAAAATCATAATGGGAAAGTCCCTGAATACCTAGAAATTAATATAGTTCTATAGTTCCATAGTTCAAAGAAGAAATGACAATGGAAATCAGAAAACAACTTAAGCTGAAAAATAATGAAAATTCTGTATCAAGAAGTGGGATACAGATAAAACCATACTTTATCTGTAGCTTCAAATGCATATATTAAAAAAGAAGGAAGGCAGAAAGTCAATAAGCTAATCACCTATTTCAAAAAACCAAAACCCAACAGCAAACACCAAACTTAATGGTAAAAATGTTAAAATCTTTGATATTAGGAAGAACATAAGGATGACTACTTACTATATCACTCCTTCTATTTAATATTGTACTCACCCTAACTTGTGTTGCACAGCAAAAAAGGAAATAAAATGTATAAGAATTGGAAAGGAAGAAATGAACTCTAATTACTTGCATATGATATGCTTGAGTATGTAGAAAATCCAAAATATGTATGAATTCTATTGAAATTAATGTGAGCTTAGCAGACCACTGATGCAAGATCAATATAAAAAACATTGTTCTTCTGTATACCAGCCTCAAACAATTATAAATGAAATTTTAAAAATGTTTTTTATAAATAATATCAAAACCTCTAAGTGCTTAGGAATAAACTTTGAGAAAACAATAATATTGTGTTAAAAATGCCTAGATAGCCCTCGCTGGTGTGGCTTAGTGAATTGAGTGCTGGCCTGCAAAGGAAAGGGTCACTGGTTTGATTTCCAGTCAGGGCACATGCCTGGGTTGCAAGCCAGGTCCCTCATGGTGGGGGGCACATGAAAGGTAATCACACATTGATGTTTCTCTCCTCTTTCTCCCTCCCTTCCCCTCTCCAAAAAATATAAATAACATCTTTTAAAAAATGCCTAGATAGAAAAGAGGGATACACCATGTTCATAATTGGATAATGCAACATTATAAATGCTATCTCTCTCTGAAATAATCTAGAGACTAAAGGTATTCCCAGTTAAAATCCAAACAGGTTATTTAACATGGAACTTGAAAAGACTATTCTATATATAGTCTTATATATATATATGCTTATGTTAATGCCAATTGCCAAGACACTGATGAAGCATAGTGGGAGGATTTGTTCTGTGGGATATGAAGCCTGCAAAAATCAGTATGCTATTGCCACCCAAATAAAAAGATAAAAATAAGGATCCTAGAAAGAGACCTGTGTGATATGGACACTTGATTTGAAACAATAAGATACTACTTCAGAGCAGTCCAAAATTGATAATTATTAAACAGTTATCAGTAATTTCCAAAATTACTGGGTCTGTTGGTTATCTTTATAGAAAAAAATGAAATGACTTATGCCAGACAAAAACAGATGAATAAATTCTAGGTGGCTGTAATTCTAAAAGTGAAAGATAAATCAATGAATCCTCTAAAACAGCAATTTTCAACTGGTGTGCAGCAAGAATTTTTAAGACATGCAATACCTGACTATTTAGTCAGGGGCACTGACCTCTTTTCCCTTAGATTGTCAAGCAAAAAAATGACAACAGCCAACACAACAGTAGCCATCTGGTGTGAATGAATAAAAATTATACCTATTTTTTGTCAGATTGGCAAAAAATATATACTTTTTGGTGTGTCTGCAGAATTTTAGTAATTAGTTTATATGTGCCATGAGGAAAAAAAGGTTGAAAATTGCTGACCTAGAGGGTAGTAGGCTGAGTGAAATATGACATAGAAGGACAAATACCATGTGATTTCACTTATACTGTATGTGGAATCTGAAGAAGAAAATAAATGAACAAGCAAAATAGAAACAGACCCATAGATACAGAGAACAAATTGATGGTTGCCAGATTGGGGGAAAGGGGTTGGGTGAAAAATGGGGAAGGGATTTAGTAGAACAAATTAATAGTAACAAAATCGTCCTAGGGATGTAAAGTATAGCATAGGGAATACAGTCAATAATATTGTAATAACTATGTATGGTGCCACATAGGTACTGGAAATATTGGGGGATCACTTTGTGTATTATATACATGTTTAACCAATATGCTGTACACCTGAAACTAATATAATATTGAATGTCAACTATAATTGAAAAAAATAAATAGTAATAAATAAAATAGACTAAATAATAAAATACACTAAAAAACCATCTGCTGGTGAGAATGTGAAGCAACCGACATTCTTATACAGTGCTAGTGGAAGTGGGATTGATACAACTACTATGGAAAATAATTTGGCATTATCCACTAATATTGAACATAAGAGTACCTTATAACCCAACAGTTATACCCTCTCAGCACATACTCCACTGCAATGTGTGCTCCAAGAAGTGTATATAAGAAAGTTCATAGCAACATTATTCAACTAGTTAAACATGGTAACAATGTAAATACCCACTGCCTGTGAATTGGATACATAAAATTATCATATATTCACACTTTTTAATACTATACATCATTGAAAACTGAACAAACTATAGCTGCCTGCAGCAAAATTGATCAAGCTCACACACATAATATTGAGGAAAAGAAGCTGAACACAAACGAAAATTTAGTATATAATTCAAATTATATATAAAGTACCAAAAAGAAAAAAGAAACAAAGCAAAATAAAACTATGGTGTTTAGGGGTAGATACTTAGGTGACAAAACTGTAAAGGAGAGTACAGAAGTGATATCCTTAAAAAATAAGGACAATGGTGTCTAGGTGGGGACAAAAGAAAGGAGTTTGTAAGAGACAGGTCGCATTGTACTTCTTGACCTGAGTGATGGCATTACACATGATCACTTCAGACGAGCCATCAAACTATATATATAAATGTGTCATATATTTTTTGCTTAGTAATGTGTTTAAGACATGTGTTTTATTTTATGATAAGGTTAAAAAAAATAATGGAGTCACACATAGTTTATAAGTTAAAGGATAATGCCGAGCATTTAGATTGTGCAAAAAATCTTTAAGAAACTCACATTAAAGGCACTCTCTTTCTGGAATGGCATATATATAGCCCTTGTGCTTTTCAATCACCACATCCTTTACCAGTGGTCAATAAATATTGCCAATAGATTGTGCCTCATTTCTCCATAGAACTTGGGCAGCCATTCTCAAACAACCTGACTGACTTGTCAGGGAAGTGCCAATCTATTTTCTGTCTGTTATCTATGTATCCTGACTTATTATTTTTTAAACATATTTTGATTATGTTCCATATTTCTTCTCCCCTCTATTCCCCTCCACCCTCCCACCAGCATTTCCCCCTTAGTTCATGTCCATGGGCCATACATATAAGTTCTTGGCTTCTCATTTCCTATAC
Source organism: Phyllostomus discolor (assembly GCF_004126475.2). NCBI lineage: Eukaryota > Metazoa > Chordata > Mammalia > Chiroptera > Phyllostomidae > Phyllostomus > Phyllostomus discolor. Next base: position 44,116,374 of record NC_040907.2, on the reverse strand, counting down.
TATTCTTAACTTCCCTGTCTATTTTGTACCCACCATTTATGCTTTTTTATTCCCTATGCCTTGTTCCCCATTCTCCCCTCTCCCCCTCCCTACTGATAACACTCCGTGTGATCTCCATTTCTGTGATTCTGTCCCTGTTCTAGTTCTTTAGTTTGTTTTGTTTTAGGTTCAGTTGTTGATAGTTGTGAGTTTGTCATCATTTTAATGTTCATAGTTTTTATCATCTTCTTTTTCTTAGAAAAGTCCTTTTAATATTTCATATAATAAGAGCTTTGTGATGATGAACTCCTCTAACTTGACCTTACCTGGGAAGCACTTTATTTGCCCTTCCATTCTAAATGACAGCTTTGCTGCATAGAGTAATCTTGGATGTAGGTCCTGCCTTTCCAGCCCCTTCTTGCCTGCAAGGTTTCTTTTGAGAAATCAGCTGATAGTCCTTATAGGCACTACCTTTATAAGTAACTCTCTCCTTTCTCTTGCTGCTTTTAAGATTCTCTCTTTATCTTTAATCTTGGATAACTTAATTATGATGTGCCTTGGTGTGTGCTTCCTTGGGTCCAACTTCTTTGGGACTCTGAGCTCCTGGAAGTCTAGTTCCTTTGCCAGATTGGGGAAGTTCTCCTTCATTGTGTTTTCAATTTCTTGCTCTTCCTCTTCTCCTTCTGGCACCCCTACAATTTAGATGTTGGAACATTTAAAGTTGTCCCAGAGGTTCCTAAGCCTCTCTTCATTTTTTTTGAATTCTTGTTTCTTCATTTTGTTCTGGATGAATGTTTATTTCTTCCTTCTGCTCCAAATAATTGATTTGAGTCCCGGTTTCCTTCCCTTCACTGTTGGTTCCCATTATATATTTCTTTTTTTTTAATTTTCTTTTTTAAGATTTTTATTTATTTATTTTTATAGAGGGAAGGGAGGGAGAAAAAGAAAGATAGAGAGAGAAACATCAATGTGTGGTTGCTGGGGGCTGTGGCCTGCAACCCAGGCATGTGACCTGACTGGGAATTGAACCTGTGTCACTTTGGTTTGCAGCCTGCGCTCAATCCACTGAGCTACGCCAGCCAGGGCTCCATTATATATTTCTTTATTTCACTTTGCATAGCCTTCACTTCTTCCTCTATTGTGCTACCATACTCAACCATTTTTGTGAGCATCCTGATTACTACTGTTTTGAACTCTGCATCTGATAGGTTGGCTATTTTTCATCACTTAGTTCTAATTTTGGAGCTCTGATCTGTTCTTTCATTTGGGCCATTTTTTTTTCATCTAGTCATGCCTGCTACATTCTAAGTAATGGAGCCTTAGATATTCACCAGGGCTGGGTTACTCTCATCACTGTGTTGTGGTGCTGTATGTGGGTCCAAAAGGAAACAATGCCACTTTCTTGGCAGGCTTTCAGTCACTTCCTCTGATTCCCACAAGCAGATTGGGCCCTTCTGGTGTTGATTCCCTGGTAGGTGGGCTTGTGTAAGTTCTGGGACCCTGTGGATCTCTCCAACAAACTCTCCCGTGAGACTGGTGGTTTCTCCTGCCACTGCAATTCCCACAGGTTGTTATAGCCACAGGTTTTGAGGCTTTAATTCCCTACACTGGATCCCTGGGTTGCATGGTCTGTCTCACTCCCTAGTTGTTCCTCCTGGTTAATCCACACACAAATGTGGGACCTCCCGGTCTGCCAGCTGCCACTTCACCTACCCAGTCCTCCAGCCCCTGCCTTGTCATGGGTCCTTTCCACCCTGGCTGCCAGTCTCTACCCCTCCTACCAGTCTGAATGAATGCTTCTTCTTTAACTTCTTGGTTGTCAGACTTTCATACAGTTCGATTTTCTGGAAGTTATGTTTGTTTCTTGTTTTTAAATTTGTTGTCCTTCTTTTGGATGTGGAAGGAAGCAAAGTGTATCTCCCTACACCTCTATCTTGGCCAGAAGTCCTCTGTATCCTGACTTATTAAATAAAGTAAAAAAGCAGACCAATGTGTGTGTGAACCCAGCTTGGCATACTCTCTAAAGCTCGCTAATTCTTGACATGCATGAAGAAATTGTGCATAAAATTAATACTAGCTCACAGACTTAGGAACCTGAACAAAGGACTCCAAAGACATATTCTGTTCTTGGAAAGTGGGACTGAGCATACCAATAGTAAGTATGACTTAGAATTCTTGTGAAAAGGGTGGTGAACATTTTATTTTATCAAAAGATGAAGCTAGGGATTCTGTTAGTCACTTGGCACAAAGAAGGAATATTACAAATATAATCTCTGATCCCCCTCAGGAAGTCCCCCTCTCCAAGTCTTCCAGGACTGCTTACTGTGTGTGCCATTTTTCCTGGTTATCACGCTGATGATCCACTTCTATTTGCCATTCGTTGCCACTGACTCTGTTCAGTTTATCGTTTGTTTGCTACCATCTTGGTGCTTAGAACTGTGCAAGATGGTATGAAGGGATTTTGTGACAGTGTGAATGATAGTTTCCATCTTCACTGTCCTTCCATGAATTGAGAGAAGAAAGATGCATGTACACAGTAATGAGGTAAAAATATAAGAGTATGTGGTTAAGGGGCAACCTGACCCTGGAATAGAGAAAAACGGCTGACTGTAGGCTTTTCATGGTAGGAGGGATCGGTGAAAGTTGCAGTGAAGGGAAGACTTCATGCATAGAGTCCTTTAATGAAAACTTTTAATGTTATCAATATAAAATCCAGTTCTCTAACATGGCTTAAGGCAGGGTGTCAAAGTCATTTTCACCGAGGGCCACATCAGCCTTATGGTTGCCTTCAAAGGGCTGCATATAATTTCAACCCCTTGACAGTTAAGGAGTAGTTGCATTTATACAGTCTTAAAATTATTTCGGCCCTTTGAAGGCAACCACGAGGCCAATGTGGCCCCTGGTAAAAGTGAGTTTGACACCCTGGCTTAGGGGCTTCGAGACCTTAGCTCATGACAATGTCTCTAGCTCCAGCTCCGTGTCTGTTTAATTCACACTTAACTTTCAAACTTAACCCAGGTACCACTTCTTGTAGGAAACTTTCCTGACCTGTTAACCAGCACAATTTTGTGTCTGCCTTTGTTTCCCCCATGCCATCTCTCCTCAAGTAGCACTTATTGCACCATGGTGATCAGTTTATTTATTTTCCTCAATTCTGTTACACCAACAATATGCACCATGATTGTTACTTAGTAAGTAAACAATATATATTTTTTGGCTATTGAGGAAATGAATTGTAGAGGGTAAGGATGTATATTAAAAGGTACATCAAAAGTGGTGATAATGACACTAGTGCATCTGCTTGCATGTGGCATCAGGAGAAAGATGGGACAACAGTCTCTTCACTAGCACATCTGGGGTCAGTGCTAGTGGCTACAGTTTCATCCTCATGCTCAGTCCAGTACTATACTCCTTTTAAAAAAAATACCTCCTGTCATACTATCTATACTTGGCTTCATGCAGTTCAATATTTCTATCAATTATTTGCATGAGAAATGGATGTTTCATTTAATAAAATCTACAGATGACAGAAAGCTGGGAGGAATGGCTAATACCACAGATGATAGAATCAAGATTTAAAATAATCTTGACAAGCTGGAACATTGGTCCAAAACCACAAGATGAAATCCCACAGGGGTATATGTGAAGTTCTGTATTTAGATAAAAAAAAAAATCAATGACAGAAGTGCACAAGCCTAGTGTTATATTGGTAGTCTGGAAAAAATATTTAGTTGATCATTAAAGAAAGTTACAGGCACCAGTAAGGAACTGTACCTCCACCAAAATCCAAGGACTTAAATTATAAAATCAACACATAATGGATGGGAATAGATATATGCAAAAACACCTGTAAGAGGAGAAACTTGGAAAACAAATGGAATTTGATCATGGTACGATCCATGTTATTTTATCTGAAAAGAAAGTGTCAGTGAGAAGAGGGACTGGTTGGTTAGCGTGAAACAGAAAATGGAGAGCTAGTGCCGACTGACTGGTGCAGAATCAGAAGACAAGAGCCTTTGACGTTGGTGTAGTCAGTGGGTAAGTGACCTGGGGTCAGCCAGCTGCTTGGGCTTTAAAAC